>NW_022109767.1:7729663-7737089 GCF_000313985.2 Echinops telfairi | reverse complement strand
GAACCAGTAAGCTCTCTCTCTCTCTCCCTCCCATTGCGAGAAAGGTTGATTTATTTTAAGGACTTGGCCAGAAGACTGTGGGAGCTGGCAAGTTCAAAATCTGTAGGTTAGGCAGCAGCCTGGAGTCTCCTGCATGATGTCTGTATTTATAGTCTTGAGCCTAACCCTTCCCCAGAAAGCCTCTGCCCTTCACTGACTGGATGGATCCCACTTACATTGTTGAGAGTAATCTTTTTAATTTAAGGTTAGCTGATTTAAATGCTTGTTCCATGTAAACACCTTCATAGCAACAACTGTTTGTTCAAATAGCTAGTTGCTAAAGCCAAGACAAGTTGACACATAAAATCAACAATCACTCTTGATTTTTGCCAGTCACTGGTCTTGTTTTACTCTCCGGTTTCCCTCCCACAGTTTTCATGCATTACTTTATTACAGCATAGAAGATTTGTACATTAATCTACTCTCATCTCTGTCTTTTAGTGTTATATGAAGTTATGCATATTAATGTGCTCATTATCACTTTTTTTTTGCTGGAATTTCCCTGGCCATCTGTTGGTTGGATGAAACTCATTCTGTAGTAGATTTCTCAGAGAGGGATTGTGTGTTCGACTGTGTTTACAGCTGTTTTTGTATGGCCTTGACACTTGAAGGACAGTTTGGTTGGTTATAAAATGCATGATTCATGCTATTTTTCATTACATTAAAAAATATCCCCACCCCACCTCCAGGGGGCCGAACAACGGAAACATGGGTGAGGGGAGACAGCAGTCGGTGTAATGTATGAGAATAATAATTTATAATTCGTCAAGGGGTCATGAGGTGGGGTGGGGAGGGGGGACAAGGAAGGAAAAAAAATGAGCTGATACCAAGGGCTCAAATATAAGGTAAATGTTTAGAAAATGATGATGGCAACATATGTACAAATATGCTTGATATAATTGATGTCTGGATTGTTATGAAGAGCTGTAAGAGCCCCCAATAAAATGATCTTTTAAAAAGAAAACCAAAAAAAGCACACGCACATTTCCTCCTCCCATGTTTTAAGTATAGTTATACAGTGAATTTCAATAAATCGGCCAAAAAAGCCTAGTCCTTTGCATTATGTTTTAGACAGCTTTGATACCATTTGAATTTGTTTGCTTTCATTATTTTATCTTTTTCACCCTGAAGCCTTGAATTATTTTTTTCCCCTCTCAAATCTTTGAAGCCTGTCTTTCTTAGGCTGTTTCTTAAGCTAACTGTTCCCACTCCTGCCGGCCCTTCCAGCATGTAGACTCATGTCTTTGTGTTTTCTAGAACATGTTCTTAGATTACAGCATTTAATATTCGTCCTATTCCATTTTGTTGGCTTTTCTGCTTGCCTGGGTGGTGCATATGGGTTGTGTTCAACTGCTAGTCTAACCCATGAATTTTTGTGCCAGGAGTTAATGGAGGTTGTGGTGAGCAGCAACCTGAGAAGGAAGTTTAAGGTGGGCTTCGCAGTGGAGAAACAGCCCAAATAAATAAACAAGGACTAGGAAGATACAAATGATTGCTATAACAACATAAACTTCCTCTTAAAGGCCTTAAAAGAGGGTGGCGGGAAGGAAGCTAGAAACTAAGAGAATGCAAACAATTAAAATGCTAATGATAAGAAGGTCTAGTCTTTTTCAAAACTCATGTCTTACTAAGTTAATCTACAGCTCATATTAGTAGCAAGCAGTTAATAAAATATAAAAGATGGAAAGTGACAAAAATGCAATAAAGACTTGGAATAAGAGAGCTAATGTAGGTCCTCATCTCCATTGGATCATAAGAAATATAAGTATTCTCTTAAAGTAATACTGCTATAAAGTAGTGTCAGTTCGCAGTATATCAGCACAAGGAACCACATCCATAGTTTGAGTCCTGTGACTATAAAGGAAAGGATCAAGGTCATGAGGAACAAATTTCCAGTCCCTGTACAATCAATTTGTTTTTACGGCTCTACATATTTGAGTATTTAAAGGCTATTTCAAAAACAAAAGGAATTAAACACAGCCCTGCTAATTCTAAAATTACCATGTCATTTGACTAGACAAAAATAGCTATGATTGTTGATAGTACCACAAATGAGTTAAATCATTCAAGTGAACAAAAATGTCCACAACAGAAGATTATGACTGTTGTTGAAAGTTCTCCTTTAACAACCTGTTTCAGGGATTCCAGCAGATAAGCTAAAGCACTTTTCCATATGAAAAAGGCCCATTCCATGTTTTACTGCAGTTTGAAGTTTGCTCTGGAGGTCTTAGGGCATACATTGTATGCCCAGGTGTTAGCTCCTTCTTGTCCTAGGACGGTTTGAAGTTCACTTGGAGCCTGTCAGTGGGTCTCTGGGTCTCAATTCCTTCAGGAGCTGGGGACTTCAGCTGAGATAGATTGATCCAAGCTTTTCTCCCTCTAGTTTTTCAACACACAGAAGAGTGAGCAAAATTAAATAGGATCCTTTCCATTGAGATTCAAGGAAATTTACAAGCTGGTATCTTTTCTAATAAACATACTTAGCACTGAAGAGCCCAGGTAGGGACACTCTGAGTTGGAATTGACTCGGTGACAGTACACTCTGTGTTGTTGGGTGTAACATGATGAATCTAAGAATGACAACAATGAATTTGCTTGAATCAACAGTGGTTGGGGAATAGGGTAAATTTATATGCTGGCGTGTTACAAACTCAAAAGTGAATTCTGTGGATCGCGCGCGCACTTTGCCAGTTGAGTTTTTATGACTTCATTAGCTCTTCCCCCAAGCCCAGGAGACTGGGGGTGATAAAGGCACAAGAATCTGAAAAATGAGAAAAATGTTTACAAATAGTGATTATATAGCCTATAAAGCGTGTGCCTTTTTGACCATAGGGGATGACTAGCGCTTATCACATTGAATGGTATTTTTAGCAGCTTTTTAGCCACAATAGTAGCCATAACTTTGTAACAAGGAAAAGCCTTAGCCCAGTGTGAATATCCACAGACCATAACTATGACAATCTTACTTCCTGGGTAGGTGCTAAGGCAGGGGTTCTCAACCTTCCTAATGCCGCGACCCTTTAGTACAGTTCCTCATGTTCTGGTGACACCCCAACCATAATATTATTTTCGTTGCTACTTCATCACTGTAATTTTGCTACTGTTCTGGATCGGGCGACCCCTGTGAAAGGGTCATTTGACCCCCAAAGGGGTCATGACCCCCACGTTGAGAACCACTGTGCTGAGGGACGAGATCTATAGCCATTAGTTGGCACTGGAGACCTTCTCAGTAAGGGCAGCTAAGGTTTAACTGGCCTCAACTCTGAGGATACCGAACATTGCCCATCTGATATACAGCTTTCAGAAACTGCCCTGCAAAGTCTCTTTTTGGACAATCCTTATGTTCTTTTCTCTACCCAGATGATCACTTGTATGAAAAATGGTCAATAAAAGCCCCTTTAGATTTGGGGGGAACAGTTTTGGTAACTGGCCCTTTTCATTAGGAAGAGGGTTTTTTTTAAGATCACTTTATCGGGGGCTCTTACCACTCTTGTTACAATCCGTACGGCAGTTGTATCGGACATATTTGTACATATGTTGCATCGTTCTTTTCTAGCCATTTACTTTCTTTTTCTTTTTTTCTTCAGATCCTCTGAACTTAGTCAATCACTTTCATCCGAATACAGTTGAAACCCTTAATAAGGAATCCCCAGGGCGGGTTTCAGCCTTGGGGTGTTCTCTCTCTCTCTCTCTTTTTATAAATCATTTTATTGGGGGCTCGTACAACTCTCATGACAATCTATACATCCATCCATCCATTGTGTCAAACACACAGGAGGAAGAGTTTTTGTTAAATTACAGCCTTCTCTTTACCATTGCTCAGATCCAGGAATTTCCGTGTGAGCGCCAATTAGATAGTGCCCCACTGTGGGCTTCTTTCTAACTGTCTAATCATGAGATTATAGGCTCTGCTTGATGTGCAACCCAGACACAGATAATATCTGCCATGGACAGAGGCTCCATTACAGCGCTGGTTATTGGAAGAACAATACTGATCTATGCTGGGAAAAGACAACATCATAAACGTAATGTCACTTTACACGGGACAGTGCAATACATAAATATGGCCAGCTGCAGAAGGAAAAAACGTTGTCTCTACAAAAAAATGCCTTTCAAAAATGTAATGATGTTTGCCCATATATACCCTCATGCTAGGTAAGCATGGTTAGAGTGGAGAACACGCAAACTAGTAAGCAAAACAAACCCATAACCATCTTGTAACAAGGTCCGCATGACACTCTATGTATAACCACTCCATAGCTGCTTCTTTAGAGGCTCGTTGTTGGTATTTGCTGACAGTTTGAAAAGGTCACATATTAGGGGTGAAGGGGGTGGGGTGGGGAGGAATTAAAAAAGCATAGACTCACCCAGGCCTAACTTAATATGACCTAATGTATTTGAAAATTAGAATTAGTCAGTCAATTTCAAATAGTATAATTCTTCGTCTCCGTTCTGGTTGTGACAGGAGTGGACATCAGGGATGAGGGTGCAGTTCGCTTAGCCACCATGTGAGTTAAAGCATTTCCTGTAACTTCCTCCATTTGGGGAGCAAGGGGAAGCATGGATCTTGACCACATCTCGGAAGGCAGCAAGACAGCCTGGAGTAGGTAGGAGACCAAAGGACCCTCTTTAATCTGGTTTCCCGAAGAGGTCACAAACCTCCTTTATTTCCATAACATCCTGAAATCATGAACAATTCAAATCGATTCCTTGAATTCATATAAATGGGTTCCTATTGTCCCGAGTCCCATTTGCGAGCCATGGGCAGTGCAGTTAATTTAGCCTGTTGAGCCATAATCACTTCAAAAAGAGGCGAGCTCTCCAACACTTCAGTGAAGGTAGTACCCACTTATCCCCACCTAAGCATGAGAACTAGACGAGTTTGGCTCCAAGTATGACCAACCATCTCGCCTAATAAATCAACACTCACGAGAGGCTGCATTCTCATCTTTGGATGGAGAAAGGCTGATGTCTGGCTTTGAAGAGTTCATGGTGTGGGATCAAATGTTACTTGTTGCAAGAAGGAGGACTCTGTATAAGGTTATTCTACTAGCTTATAAATCTTATTTGATATTCAAGTCTTTCAATTTTCTTTTTAAAAAGTTATTTTATTGGGGGCTCAAGCACAATTGTACATTTGTTGCCATCAACATTCTCAAAACATTTGCTTTCAACTTGAGCCCTTGGTATCTTTATATATCTTATATATATCTTTTTAAAAAAAACATTTTATTAGGGGCTCAACGAGTCTTTCAATTTTCGTAAATTTTCTATTAAACTTTTAGTGAGACAGGTCAAACCTGACTATACAAACAAATCTTTTCAATAAACCTTTTAAACTTTGTATGTTTTTCTAACTCTTTAAGTAACAGTTGTGCTGTCTTAACCTAGTATTTTCCATTTACCTCTAGATTCCAATATCTATTGCAATGGCTACACAGAACTCACAGACCATGTTCATGATGAAAGGGTTTATTAAGGAAGTTAATGCAAGTTGTAATGCAAGTGAGAAAGGTTCAGGATACATCAGGACACATTACAGCATTCTTTCAGGTCTTCTCATAAAGGCCCAAAGGGGCATACCACTCCTGTAAGCCTCAGCCCAAAGGCGCTTCTGTGGGTCAGCAAGCCCTGCTTCCCCAATTAAGTGCCCAGGGACACACCACTCCACAAGCCAGTCTCCTGCCTGGAAACACTCAGCTTCACTTGTTCTGAGGGCCGGGGCCCACGGTTCTGTTTCATGTACTATCTCCCAGTTCTGCTGCTGCAGCTCCTGTGAGGTCTCTGTCATCTTCTGGATACAGAAGGTTCACTGTGCAGGAATCTCAGCCTCTAAATGATATGCCCCAGTCCTGGCTCTTGCAGCTTCTAGGAGGGCACATTTTATACACAGCAGCATGACATTCCAGGGACCATTCATCATTACTCACAGGTGAAGCCTATCAGTACCTCCCCCAACTCTCTTACCAGACCAGGCAGGGACAGGCTGTTAGGTGGGCATTGGAGACTTTGGTTAGAAGAGCTGCATTAAATAATTCACTGCCCTGCAAAAATTACACTGTGCATAAGATTGCTATGAATTGGAACAGATTCAACAGCATCTTCCAGCAATAGTGAAAATAATAATCAGCAAACCTATTTTATTTTTAACAGACCTAATTTTTAGTGGGTGAGTATGTGCCATAAGCAAAAACAGTACTCATTGTTAAATTATGAAGAATAGTAGCTCAATTTATGATCGATAAGTTACTTAAAGATTTTGGAAATTAGTCTAAGCTGTATGTGACTTAAAGATCATTTTATTTTGCTCAAAATAAGTTCTGTTTAAATATTCCAAGTTTATATTCAAATTTTTATTGTTTCTTATACTTTAAACCTTTAATATCAACAGATTTGGGGGAGTCTTTTCTCAGTTGATATGGATATGATGTTCATTCTCCACTAGGGGCAGACATATTTCCTCAGACCATTAAAGCGTGACTCATTGATTGATTCCTAACTTCTTAGAATTGCTCTTATAATAGAGAGAACCTGGTCACAGTTATTTTATGATGAGAATCCATCTAATTTCTGATAACTATACTAAGACAGCATTTTATTTTGTCTTAAAATGTGTTTTTCAAGTTTAGGTTAGGTCTTTCAAAAGCTTCACTGAAGCTGTAGGACCTCAGAGATTGTGCCCACGTAGATCTAATCCTGTCTCACCTGTTCTTAGCTCATGATCAGAGGCAATCATTAGTTATCCCAATTTATTTATTTACATTTAGGTCTGGAAAAACGAGAAAATTAAAGTTTTCTTTTTTGACTTTTACTATAGGTTAACTTTCCTTTTGCATAACATTTTCTCTAATAATATTATAGACAAATTTATAACTCGCTACCGAACTTTCTTTTAACCTCCTATAACTGTCTACACGTACTCCACTTCTCTTTCTCTGCTTTTGTTGTTCTCATCTTGAAACAGCCAGTCTTCCTCTGTTAGGACTAAAATACTACCACTTTTATTAATAAAACATACTTTATAGACCCAATCTAGTCTAAGTTAATTAAAATGATTTTGAAAACGGCTTTTAAGTGGACATACTACAAACATAAACACCTTTGTTAGAATGCATTAACCTTTATTAATTCTTGGGAAATGTAGCACTATTAAATTTATGTAAGCACTTATTTATTAACAAAAAATCAGTAAGTTTCTTGAAGAAACAATATATTACCCTCTGGAGGTAGGAAGTTAACATGTTTTTATAAGTTTATCTTTTGCATGCTTTATAGGATAGTACTTTATTTTTTTTTATTATTTATTTATTTTTATTTTTTTAACATTTTATTAGGGGCTCATACAACTGTTATCCCAATCCATACACACATCAATTGTGTAAAGCGA
>NW_022109767.1:7727876-7729432 GCF_000313985.2 Echinops telfairi | reverse complement strand
GACTTATACAATACCATATAAGACAAACATAGGTCATCCTTGTTCCCTAATTTATTTTTCTGGTTATAGATTTATACTTTTAAGCATATAATTAGTTTTCCTAATTATATGATCTTACAAATGGCTACTGATTTAAGCAGTTATTTTTAGTGAATTAAAATAAGTTAAACTACCACAAACAATAAAATGTAGTTGGTACACTGAGGTGTTTTAAATTCAGAAACCCTTAGATTGTGATTTACTACGCAGCAAGGTGAGTCTGTGTGAGTGAAAAACAGCCTTGTCTAAATTTTCTTGGGGGACAGCTTGGCAACAGTCTAGGTACAAAACAGAATTGAGGCCATGATGTTCTACTTTAAAAACAGCAGGGGTTGCAGCAGGGGCCCAATTTTCTTTAGAACCAACATTTTCCATTTCACTAAAGGACACATGTACTTAAATCAGAAATGTGAACCCTAATGTACTTCTGAGAGGAAAAGAAGAAAAATAGACCCACCTTATGGCTTTTTTCCTAAAAGCCCACTAGATGGCAGATGGAGCTAAGTGTTCCCCTTGGCAACCAAGATGATGAGCATTCACCTTACCAGTTCAAGACAGCGACTGTTAAGACATCCACAGGGCTGTATCAGAACGTTCAAGATCTGAACAGAAAATACAGAAACTGAATAAATCCTCAGAGAGCCTCAACACAAGATAGTGGAAGTTTCAAATTTAAGAATGGCTCACACAGAGGTGTCTAGATCTGCAGGCAGACAATACACAGCCCTTTAAGTTGTGCCACAACATCACAACATCAATCCACAATTCTTTGAATCCACTGAAGGGGGTTAGACACGTTCAGATCCCAGAACAGCCTGGAAAATACCACAGTGAGAAGCCATGGGAACTTTACAATTGAAATTTTAGAGGATTTATTTAGCTCTGAAGGCCCCTTTGAATCTAAAACAGTTGAATCCAAAATGGAGGTTCAACCAACACATATTTCATGAGTTAAAACAAAGAAGCTACGTTATGTAGCTTGATTGGGGGTCAACATAAGACAGGCTAGGAAGGTGCTGGTGTCAGGAGACTTCTCTCTCAGAAACAGCTTGCTAATATGAAACCTTTCTTGTAAGTGATTGCAGGGAACCTCAGAAACCAGTGGTGTCCGGGTCTTTTTCCTGAGACATTGTGTCTGCATCTTTATCATAGAAGAAAGAGTTCTGGAGGGCATCTGGTACAAAGGGTATTGATAGAACTTGAGAAATAGTTTATTGACATTTTCCAGCTTGACAGCAGAGAAAAGATCTCCCTGGCTACCAGTGATTGGTGGCGAGATAATGAGTCTGTGGAGTAGGCACGGTTCACTTTGGTTTCACCTGTGCTGAATGTCACCAGAGACAGAGGTTTAGTTCAGGCATGTTACTTTGTTAACGATTCAGGAACATGTCTTTCTTCCAGGGCTTTGGAATGGAACTTAGTGTTTCCACGAGATTGTTGGGTAACCTTGTCAGGAAGGTTTTCTAATGGTACAGGTTCAAATCTGAATCTCCAACAAATTGTGTGAGGATTTTACT
>NW_022109767.1:7724609-7727484 GCF_000313985.2 Echinops telfairi | reverse complement strand
CACACACACACACACACACACACACACACACACACACACACACACACACCAGGCCCTGAGAGCACAGCTCAATAGGGGAGAATGTTAAATATCGTTTTGGTTTGCACTGAATGACTTTCTAGGAAGTATCTGTTTTTGGTGTAGTTCCTGAACGATAAATGTTGCTTTTGACGTTTATCAGACGAGTATCTATTTTGGAATGCTGTGATATTATTAATTGTGTGGAATTTCAAAAGCTATTTCATAGTAACTGTAGACTCACCGTGCTGCTGATTTTTTAAAATAAGGCATTATATTTAAAATAAGTGTTTCTCAAATCTGGAAAATGAAGGAAAACTGGGGGAGAATGTGGTCTGAGGTACAGATGGTGAGGGTTGTGGGCAAAAGAGAAGCTGGAGTTTGGGGCAGAGATTCCTTATGACTAGTGCTCAGATCACTACTATCTTAGCACTAGTGTTTGAAGATGACTAAAACCAGGACAGGTTATCACTTGTCTAGAGTTGTTCTATCAGCCAGACTTTATGTAGCCTGAATGATGTTGCCCTCTGTCTACATCTGTGGTTCTCTTAAAGGTACTTTATTCTAAAACTTCTGTGCAACTGTACTTGGAAATGTAGCACAACAGCACTTTTGGATCAAATCCTGCACCTTAGAAACCATGGAAAAAGTATAATCTAACAGTGATGATTCTGTTTAGCAAGGGGAGGCTGTGTGTCACGAAGAGATTTGAGCTTGTGCTTCTTGTTGGTTAGTCCAGGAAGTGGCATCTTGTTTTATCATCAGAGTTGATTTGTTTGTTTGTTGTTTTGACGTAAGGATATGATTTGAAGAAGGGAAAATAACAGTGTTTGATATCAAAGATACTGAAGTGTGCAATGCCTTAAAGGAACAAGCAGTATTTTGTGACAGGTGAAACACACAGGTTAGGATGGATAGGTGGTTCTGGTTTTGTGTGTCTGTCACATTTAGGTGGGGATGTTGAGTTGAGCCGCTTCCCTGTGACCCACTTTCCTTCTGTCGTTTCCATGTTGTATTGCATGTATTTACAGATCTTCTAGAAGAACATGATAGAAAGTTGTTAGAATGATGCCTAGGTGTAGTGTGGGGTCTGACAGGTTTCTAGGCAAGAATAGTCCCTGCGCATGTTTGAGTTTGTGAAATCCAACTGCCTGTAGGGATTTACAGTCTGTGACCCTGAGGATCGGTTAGGGTTGCTCTCGTCGACCCAGAGTCAGCTTGATGGTAGTAGATTCGTTTTGTTTGGTGGCTGGTCCGGGTTGAGCCAATGTCTTGATGAGTATAATTTGTTACTGTTTCTATTTTACTGTGTCTTACTAAGTTAGTGAATTCTTATTTCATGCAGGGGGTTGTATTTAGTGCCAATGATAAAAAAGGGCTAAGGCAGAATCCTGTCTAGTATAGGCACATGCCACATAACATCCGACCGCATATGTATCTGTGGGTCCGGAACATTATAATAGAATTCAGAAATGCCTATTGCGGAGTGGCACAGCCAATGCAACCGGTTACCACGTAACGTGTATCTCATGCCTTCTGTGTAGAAAGTGCTGCCAGGTGTACGATGGTAGGGTCCATATACATGTCTTGACAGTCGTACCAGACACCTGTCTCTCTGGCTTATGTTTATATTGTGCTGTACTTTCTAAAATCCTTACTGTATAACAGTGTGTGCTGTGACGTAGGTAGCAGTGGCCACTCTCCTGTAAATTGTCTCGTGAGTGTTGCAGCGATGTCTCACCAACTGTAAAAAATGTGACCTTAAAGGGCATCATGGACCCCAAATCTGGCAAAACCAGTGCCCGTGACAGCTGTAGCCAGCGGCAGAGGAGAAGAGGAGAATCATTGGACTTGGACGTGAAACCAAAAGTTATTAAACATGAAGGTGGAAAATCTGTGGATGTTGTTTCTTGCAATTTAGGTATAAGCTTCAGAAACAAAGAAAAACAAAATCTCAAGTTGTGAAAGGATCGACTCCACTGGAAGCTGCCAGGCTAATGAAAATGTGAGAAGGCGCCGTATCTGTTATGGAGAGGTTGCTAATGACGTGGATTGAGGACCAAGACAAGATCGCATCTCTCTCAACATGCTGATGAGAAAGCCTCATGCTAAGACATGAAGCTTTTCCAGAGGCTTAAAGAGAAAGCAGGACGAGACAATGGTTTGCACAGTGTCCAAACCACATTGCATCTTATTTCACTGAATACAAGGCTGCTCCAGAGGCTTAAAGAGAAAGCAAGCCCCCTCTTTGATGTGCTTTTTGCCCAGCATCCAAATCACGTAATGTCCCATTTCACCTACTGCAGTGGACTTTAAAGTAATTCATGATTGTGTTTGATAAAGACAGTGTGCCAGTTATCAATCCATTGTCTCAGCCTCAATCCCACACTCATCTGTCTGGTTTTGTGGGCCTGCAACTGAGCCTTGTTAATAATCCTCCTTTGCTGGGTGGGTAGATGCGAGCTTTGCTCATAGAGGGTGCTGGAGACAAACAGCAAGACGGTAACAGCAGGGTAGCAGTTATTTTTCAAGTTCTTTATTATTCAGTGCAGAAACCCAGGGATGGGTTTGTGGGCAGTCAGTTGTGTTTCTGCAGAGGTGTTTATGGACAGACCAATGCTAGCCGAGCCCTCAGACAATGCTCCTCCTACTCGGGCCGCTCTTATTGGACCCTGAGGCAGGTGTGAGACCTGTGGGGGATTACATTTAGCATTAGACCCAGCCCACTCCCTCTGTTCACTGTGGGCCCCTTCTCAAGGTAGCGTTCTATAGGAATGGGCCAGGAATTGGGAAGACTTCCCAGAGAAGTTCAGAGTTGAGTTTGGCTGTGTAAGGAAAAGCGATTATAAAAAAAAAA
>NW_022109767.1:7706286-7721837 GCF_000313985.2 Echinops telfairi | reverse complement strand
AGAATGATGAGGGCAATGAATGTACAAATGTGCTCTACACAATTGATGTATGTATGGATTGTGATGGGAGTTGTATGAGCCCCTAATAAAATGATTTAAAAAAATTTTCAGAGATCATAGACAACAATGAATTTAAAGTTCTTTAGTGATGGTGGGTAGGTAAAACGCTTCATAGCCTTCCTCCCAGAAGATTATGTGGTTTAAAATTGTAAGCTCCCAGTTTGTTGTCTTGTCTTTTGTCATTGGCTCATTTCAGCATTTCTTCCCAAATCCTTCTACTGGTTTCTGCAGAAAATATGAATTCACAGTGGCTGCCTCTGGGCCAGCAGACCCTCAACAGCTGGGAGCAGGTGTGTGTGCAGATGGTGTGGTGGGGCAAGCCTGCCTTCTGCTGTGGCGGTGCTTGGGAAGGGATTGATAAGCCAGGTTCCTCCAGGTAATGCTCTGAGGCAAGGGGAGCAAGAGGACTCAGCTAAATGGAAGCCGCAGCTGGCAGAACAAACCCCCCCACTGACCTGAACACTGAACTGAATCTGTAGTTCTGTCCTACTTTCTTAAGCCTGGCCTCAGTGCTTACTGTTTTATCTCGTTGATTCCTCATGTTGTATCTTCTGATGAAATGACAATCATAGACGAAGAAGCCACTATCCAAAGTTGATGATTTTGCTAGACTGGGTTTTCTAGAGAAACAAAGCAGTGACGTGTATATATACAAGAAAGAAATTTATATCAAGAGAGTGGACCATGCAGATGCAGCGTGGGCAGCCTAGATTGGCTCAAGTCAGATGTTTATTTGGGGGACCTTTCCAACTTACGAAGCTGCAAGGTTCACAAACCAGGAAGCAGGATGATCAAGCAGAAGGCAGGCGACCACAGGCTGGTGGAGACAGAGTTGAGTGGATCCAACGTTGACAGGCAACATGGCAGGCCACCGACTGCACCCAGAGTCTGCAGGCCACATGGTGGACTTCTGGCTCAAGTCCATGAAGCCAGATGCAGGATGCAGGCCTTGAAGAAGAAGAAAGCAGAGGAGCGGGAGGAAGAGAGCTCCAGTTCTCCACAGCTTCTACTTGTAGATATTATGAAATAGGCCACGCCCTCCAGGAGGCACCATCAGGCTGTGACCCACGTTAGGGGTGCCTGGAGTTGTTCACAGTATGAAGGAAGCTTCACTGCCAAACTACTGAGAATGTTTGCCCAGCCAAGGTGACCTAAAATTTCACCATCACTGAGGCTTTCAATTGTGGTATGCTCAATGGGGCCCTTGTCTCTTGTTGTCATCTCCAAAGGGGAGTGTACCTACCCCTGCGGTCGATAAACAGGCATTACCAATATGGGAAGAAAACAATAAAGCTTCAATTTTAGCACACTCTTTTCTATTTTTCATTCTGTGTTTGTTTTATCGTGTACATAGTCATTATATATGGTTAACAAGCACATCCTCTAAGTAAATATACATTCATTGAGGATGTGATCAAACATCATTCAACGTGTGTTAGACAGGGTTCTCTGGAGAGATAAAACCAAATTGCTGATAACTTAATATGTTTATTTATAAAGATAATTAGATATATAACGAGAAATGAACTGTTCAATCATATACAGATGAATATAGAATACAAGAAATAAACAGTTAAATTAGAAAGCACTACCAATGGCTCAGTGCAACTCATGTACGTGAGAGAAAGTTGAGAGACTAGCAGTTCTTCAAGTGTTTGATGGTGGCACTGATCTCTGCAATCCCTCCAGGAATGCGGTATTGCTTTTGGTTTACTATTTTCCTAGGCAATGGCAGTTCTAATGGTGTCCACGTGGCCTTTCCTACCATGATAGCCCTTATTCCACATTTCAGGGATCCAATATGGGGATTCTGCCAGTTACTAAGTATGTCTATTCCAATGATGCATTCTGGAACTGGGGAAATAACCACAGGATGGGTCCGGGGGCCCACTGGACCCACAGTGAGACGTACCTGAGCTAAAACCCCACTGATAACATTCATTCTTACCTTAAAGCCGTGTTGGTGCATAGTTTACAGTTTTTTGTGGAATTGTGTCTTACGGATGGAGGCTTGGTGGCACATTGAGTTAAACACTGGGCCGCTAACGGAAAGGTTGTTAATTCAAATCAGCCGGTCGCTGTGTGCGAGAAAGATGAGGTCGTCTGCCTCTGCAGAGGTGAACCGTTTCGGAAACGTTATTGAGCAGTTTCTTTTCTGTCCTGTTGGGCCATGTGAGTGGGAATAGACTTTATGGGGGGGGGGGTTGCTCTTGTTTTGCTGGTGTCCTTTGGGATCTCTTGTAAAGATCGGGCAGCTTTGGGTTCTCCTGGAGAGTAGGACATTGGGGTACTTACATAAGATTATGGTCTGCGTGGCACCCCGGGTGCTGCAGAAGGTTACCATGCTTGGCCGCTTGATGAACAGTAGGTGTTCCATAGGTTTGAGTCTAAGAGCATTTGGAGGAGAAGCGTGGTGAGCTATCTGAACAGTCAGCCATCCCGTGGGTCCCAGCTCTACTCTACACCCGTGGGGTTCTCAGGGGTCAGAGGCAACATTACAGCAACTGGTTGGTTACTGTCGACCTATGCTTTTTCACACCGATGGAGTCAGACAGGTTTAGCTACATGTGAAGCCCATACTATAGAGAGCAATTCTAACTACTTGCGGTGATTTTAACTGAGTTGAAATTGTCAAAACGATGAACAACTTTAGTGATGATTTGTTTGGACGTCGTCCAGTGTGGTATTCCACCTCACGTTCAGAAACTCGCCAGGCTTGCATTGCTCTTTCAGGCAATGTCTGGTTTTGAGTCCCAGGTGTCCTGAGGTCTGGTGACTTCTGTCTACGATGATTTAAAAGCATCATGTTAGTAAGCTGTCTCTGGTTTCCATCTGTTTTAAGCTCTCCCTCTGTGTTCTGTCTGTACTGTTTGAAACCAGTCAGGGCCAAGTGCTCACTTTGATGGTCTAAAAAACTTCCTCTGCGTCCCAGAGATGTTATTTATTTCCCGGGACTCTGATATTTCTTGTTTCGGGTGGTTCATAAATCATGGGAATGACAGTTAACCTCCTGGGATTCCTGCTGGTGGTGACCAGTAGCTACAACAATTTATAGTAATTATTATTTGTGCAGTTTTTCCCCTAGGATAAACTATTTTGTGGGACTTCCCTTTGAGTTTTTCTTTAACAGGCCAGCGCATAAGAAAGAAAAACTGAACGTAGGGAGATGAATTTGAACAAAGAGTGTTTTGGGGCTCGCAGTGAGGAAACGTTGGGCGTTGTCTGCTATGTTCAGATCTTAACAGAAAAGCGAGCTCCAGTTTGCACTGAGCACGAGCTCCGATCTCAGCTAATGTCAGGGTGCTCCTTCCAAGCCCCATGCACTTATTCCTCCATCCGAATTTCCTTCACACCTATTCTGCCTCATTCCTTTATAGGGCCTTATTCCCTAGCAGCACATATCAATGGTTTTGTTCTGTTATTTTTTAGAATGTGAGTGTGTAAAACATACATAACAAAAGTCGATGTCATTAAGAACAAATTCAAGTGTACAATTCAGTAGCATTCATTCCATTTGCTCTGTGTTCTTCTCCTAAAAGTTTCTCACCACCTTAAACAGAAACTCACAATCCACACAGCAGTAACCTCTGTCCCCATGGCCGTCTCTCTACTCCACCTTCTGTCTCCATGCTGTGCTCTGTGCATTTGCCTGTTCTAGGCATCACATAGGATCGTCATTACTTGTCGTCCTTTGATGCCGTAGGTATTCCACCTAGCATGATGTTCTCCAGTTTCCTTCATGACACAGCATAGCTCAGAACGCCATTCTCCTTATGGCTCCGGCATCGTCCATTTCCTTTACAAATACTTTAAGTGTCAGAAATACGAACTATTATTCCAAGTACTAACCACTTTTGATAACTTACCCATTTAGACAATGTGATTCTTTTCATTCAATTCCAGGTCATTTAAATCACTACAAGACTAAATCTTTAGAACTCTCAGCGATTAGAATTTGTTCGTATGTGGTTGTTTTATCAAGAGGAAGAAGAGTTTACTCTTTAGCAAAAACATAGTGACGAACAGGACAAATGACAGAATTACCTTTCCAGAGGGCTCTCCAAGGGACATTTTGTATGCCCGCTTTCCTTTGTAGTTGATATACATCACATTCACATGCATAGGAGCCTTGGCGGCCCAAACAGTTATCCAAAGGTTGATGGTTAGAGTTCATGCAGTGGCTCTGGGAGAAAAGTCCCGGCAATCTGCTCTCATAAAGGGTTTAGAGAAGAAACTTCATGGACTAGTTCTGCTCCGTCACACGGAGTGTCCTTGAGACCAAGTCCACCCCCGACAGCAGCCTCCCTCCCGTTCCACTCACAAGAGCCTTACGGTATTGCGTCCGACTTCTTGAACAGAAACTCTTGGGCATTCTCTTATCCAGCTTCATCCACTTAACGAGGATAATTCAAGTCTAATAGTAAAATTTTGGGGTTCTTAGATTGGGACTAGAATTAAGTGTGAGCCCAAAATGCATGATGATATCGATGGCTATATATGTCTGTGGTTCAACTTAGAGATATTATTATCATTTTATGATAGAGAACATAATAGATCACCCCCCTGGTGCATAGCTACTGATAGTTAGACAATGCTATGGAATTTAAAACACTGTTGAGAAATGGAAATTATGTAAGAATAGGTTACTCTAGACTGCAGTACATGAATTGTCGACTTAGACAGCTTCAACTCTTCAGTGACCGGACACTATTTACATAAACAGTGGACATTGGTGACAGGGCCAAACTTTCAATAATACTCATTTACAAAGGCAGAACTATGCCTACCAGACTAATACATGTCACAAGAAGGCAAGGAGGGCATTCACTAGTAAATATGGGGTAGTCCCAGGCTACCATTCTTTGGACACGCCCAAAGCAAAGGATCCTAACCAAAGTCCAACGACGTCCAATTCAATAATCCTGGGATAGCTGTCACCTGCTTCTTCTCACATTAGGGCTTTTCGACCTTAAGTCCAAGGGCATATGTCAGTTTTAAAAATCTGCTACAGGTGAGTTCGAGGTAAGCCCCAGTTCGCTTGGTGGGATTTCCATGTCACTTTTTGGGGGGTGGGGGTGGTCTATGATGCATGTTGTGTGCTTTGAAAGGACAGAATCCTGCCTTCTTTTTGGTGTTTATCCATATAGTAGTGGACCTGTATAATATTAATTTTTATGACATGTCCCTGCTCAGTGCTCATCTTCATGAAGAGATCACTGAAGATATGGGTGCTATAACAAAGTGTAGTGAAGAAACCAGATCCAAAAAGAACGGTGTCTAGAGTCTTGATGACTTGTCTTTATACAATCAACTATCTAAGCGAACCGTCAACTAAGTTCACATAGAACACCAGCCTGTATGATCCAAGGATTGTAAATAATAAAATCCTAATCCAAATAAGGGAATGGTATCCGCTTAAATGTGACCATCCGGCTTGCAGAAGGCTATGGATGACAGTGAGAGCCCCTAATCCATTTACAGTCTCCCTACATGGATTTACCCTTCAGGGGACCCTCTTTGAACATAGTCCAAGGCTGTCAAGAGTCTTACTATCAGATACAGAGCATTGTAAAATCCATTGTGGCAGATGTAGTTGAGCGAAAATTCCTTCTCATTTGATCGCCCCTTTGACCCATTTTAATGTTTTTTTCAGTTTTTATAATTTTTAAATTTTATTATTAATTGGGAGTTAATACATATATCATTCTCTAGTTCAGTCATGTCAAGCAATGTCATAAAATTGCTACCACAATCAGTTTCTAAACATCCTTTTCCTTCCTGGACTCCTTCACACACACACACACACACACACACCTCTTTATTCCACTTGCTGCCCCTATCCTGCTGTCTATTTTATTGAGGTTTTTCTATGATTTGTCCAGCTTTTTGCTGTTGTTGCTTGCTCCCTGTTTGTGTTTTGTATGATTTTCTTTATATGAATTCCAGGATAGGTTGACCTATAGAGACAGTAACTGGATTGTAACTGCCTAGGGGGCTGGCAGGGGAGGTTGCGGGTGGTGGTGGTTGGGGAGCTAACAATGAGTATGAGAAAAACTGTTCTGAAATGGATTGTGGTGATGATTTTATAACTCTTTTTAATGCAATTGAATGAGTGCATTGTATTATATGTGAAGTATATGCCATTAAAACTATTTACAAAAGACTTTTGTGAGACATAACTGTAGTTGGTCTAGCTGTAGTTTTTGTGTGTGAGACAGTTGTTGGTGTTGCTTAACTCAGAAACACAATGAAGTGTTAAACTGTTCGCTGAGAGGAGTCTTGCCAGTACAAGTCTCACTGAGACCCTAGCAACCACTTTCCCAGGAGTGAGAGCCTTTTCTCCTGACTCAGAGAGAGCCCTGCACTTTCACAGAAGGAGAAGACTGGGCCTTTCTACCTGTGTATCAGATGGATGTTCCTTCCGCCATGAGTCGTGCAGAGAAGCTGCTTCTGTGTCCGCACTCATCTTAGGAAGCATCCGTTCTTCAGAGGGTAGAACCACAGCTGAGTTAATACCAGAGCTAAAGAATTTTGCCTCCCCTCCCTTACCCATCGACCACCCTGGAAAGTATTGAGATGTGTCATGACCTCTTAAACTAACTTACATAAAGTCCACAATGAAGCCTTTTGTCACTGCTTTTCACCTCAATGTAAACGTAGAAAATGCCCTATGTATCTGTAGAACACAGAACTGCTGCTTTCAGTAATCGCACAATCTGTAGCTACAAGGGTCTTCAACAAGTTAATGAAATCATGGAATGAGAGGATAATGGATTTTTTTAAAACTAACTTTTTGAAGCTGCCTCATATAATAAACATTGCTTTTAGGGCTCTGTCTTTCTGGGTAATACTTGAAATTGTCCATGGCTTTCCAAACTGGATTCTCTCATCTCTTATCCCTTCTAAACAAAAACTATATGATTCTAGAAATTCTTATGCTTATTATAAATTCTTTAAGCTAAAGGCATCTGTTAAAACATACTGATGAGAAATGAAAACAAAATTGAGATATCAACCTAGCCATCGGCAGTCTTACCTTTGTATTCTCCTAATCAAAAGATATAGGTATTTTTACTTGGACTTCCTTTTCTCTATCTGCTGTTTCGTGACAAAATTAAATTGTGTTTTTATTTTCTAAATAAGGATTTTAACAAAAGGTATTTAAGTTTTGACCATGCATCTCCAAAGTAACCTTTATTGTAAGATCGTTGTATTATTGTAGTAATAAATCACAAGATATTATATGGAACAAGAACTTTTAACTGTGTATGTCATCCGAGTCAATGCTGTACAATCCCGTCATCAGGTTTTGTAAGGCGCTCAGGCCTGTGTCTGCTCCTCATTTTCTGTCCAGCTTTCCCCAGTAGGACTTGGATTCAGATATATGTGCTGAAGGATCTTTTGTATGATGTGGGCACAGTCATTTTTCATCATGACAATTTGTAGGAACTTTTGGCCTTTCCTATGTTGGCGCCTGATGATTTTAAAGACCTTTCTGTGTGCTGTATAAGGCACTTGACTACTGAGATGATAATGTGACCGTTCGCAGCACTGTCGGTGACCCTAGAGAATGCTTTCCTTGGGATAGTTCATTCAGGCGGGGAAAAATCATCAGAGAGATCCGAAAGGTGAACAGCTAGCTGTACCTTTCCATCCAGGAAACCCTAGGATGCATGTGTCCGCGGGTCATGACTGAAACACACGGACTGTTCTTGAAAGGAAGAGAAACTCCACTGAGATGGGTAAATCAGTCACTTTAAAAAAGTCACATCTTTTGGTAAACTTATTTCAAATTCAGAAGTGTATCTGTGCATCATTGTTTGAAAAATAATGATTTCTTGAAGAAAATATTGATTTCTGCTATGAGTTAGATGTTTCAAATGTGAAACATTTGTATCCCCAAATTGTATCCCCAAATTAATATTATGCCTATTTTTGAAAGCTACGTGCTCTTTGGATACAATGAGAAGGTCACTGACATTTTTGAGAAAATTGACTTCAATGAAGAAAAATAACTTTTAACACCCCCCTCCTCCAAAAAAATTGTTGGTTGATTGTTGGTCTTTCCCCCCTAAATGTGTGCACTCATGCACGTGAAGTGTTCATGTTTTATTTTTTAAATAAAATTGTTACTGTGGATCAGGCCGGGGGCATATTCGTACATTCTAGTTAGGCCGTGGACTTCTGGAAGGCCAGTCATGAAGATGAATGTAGAGATCCGGATGTGAACTGACGCAGGTTCATTTCTGTCGTGCGCGATGGTTCAGTTTTGCCAACCAAGTTCCAGGTGCATATGGGCTAAGTTCGTGACTTCTCCAAAACGCTGATCCTAATGGAAGTCAGGCTCAAATGACATTTTGTCCCACAAAGGTATGCATTTATTCATTCATAGAAAGCACAAGAATAATTAGTAAAACTTGCTCCATAAGCTTGATGAAATTCAAATCTTTGTCCTTTCAGGTGTCTCATTCCAGGCAAACAAAAGGCCACTTCAGAAGTAGATATTGGTCCCCTTTATATTTCTCCTCTGAAAACCAGGCTGGACAGAGGAATATTTTTAGAGAGGGAGCTTTGGGAGCTGTTGCCAGGGATCAAAGCTTCATGCCTCCCTGATTCCCTGTTCTTGTCAGCTCCCCTTCGATTCGTGGCAGCCCCACCCCACATACAACAAGAAGAACCACTGTCCTGCGCTGCACCAGCCACTGCAGTTTTAGTGCCTTCCAATATTGGGGCTCATTTTCCAGCTCTATATCAGCTAGTTCCCTTGATTAGCTGCTTTGTGGACTATATCCTTGTGATCCACAGGGTTTTCATTGATTAAATCTTATAAGTAGATGGCCACTTTTCTCTGGCTAATTTCTAGAGGTAGATTATAGTCCTTTCTTCCTAATCTGTTTTAGTCTAGAAACTCCGTAGAAACCTATTCACCAGTGGGGACCCTGCTGGCATTTGAAATACCCTTGGCATATCTTCCAGCACCATAGCACAATGCAAGTCATCACAGTGTGACAAACTGACAGATGGGGGTTGGCCAGCTAACCTTTTATACTCTGGTTAGGGGTGTGAAGTGTCTGTAAAGTTTTCTCATCGATGTACCTTTCTTGACTATCTTTACTTTCAATCAATGAAAACTTATTTCTAACATGAATCAGGCTAGTTTACAAGCTAGTATTTTTTTTAAATCATTTTATTGGGGGCTCATTTAACTCTTATCACATCCATTGTGTCAAGCACATTTTTACATTTGTTGCCATCATCATTTTCAAAAGTTTCTTTCTACTTGAGCCTTTGGTATCAGCTCCTCATTTTTTTTCCTCTTCCCTCTCCCACCCTCCCTCCCTCCCGAACACTTGATAATTTATGAATTTTTTTCATGTTTTACACTGACTGATGTCTCCCTTCACCCACTTTTCTCCCTTCACCCACAGTCCTCCAGGGAGGGGGTTATATGTAGATCATTGTGACCGGTTCCCCCCTCCTTCCTCCACCTTCCCCTTACCCTTCTGGTATCCTACTCTCATTATTGGTCCCGAGGGGTTTATCTTTCCTGGATTTCCTGTTTCCAGCTCTGATCTGTATCCATGTACATCCTCTGGTCCAGCTGGATTTGTCAGGTAGAATTGGGGTCATGATAGCGGGAGGGTGGGGGAGGAGCCGGGAGGAGGAAGCATTAAAGAACTAGAGGAAAGTTGTATGTTTCATTGGTGCTATACTGCACCCTGACTGGCTCGTGTGTCTTCCTTGTGACTTTTCTATAAGGGGGTATCCAATTGTCTACAGATGGGTTTTAGGTCTCCACTCTGTACTCTCCCTCATTCATAATGATAGGCTTTTTTGCTCTGGGTCTTTGATGCCTGATACCTGATTTCATCGACACCTAATGATCACACAGGCTGGTGTGCTTCCTCCATGTGGATTTTGTTGCTTCTCAGCTAGGTGGCCACTTGTTTATCTTCAAGTCTTTAAGACCCCAGACCCCATATCTTTTGATAGCTGGGCACCATCAACTTTCTTCACCACATTTGCTATGCACCTATTTTGTCTTCAGCAATTGTGTAGGGAAGGTGAGTATCATGGAATGCCGGGTTATTAGAACAAAGTGTTCTTGCATTGAGGGAGTACTTGAGTAGAGACCCAATGTCCATCTACTACCTTGATTCTTAACCTATAAATATACGTACATAGATATATTTAGTCATCGTCCTGTATAAATATATTTACGTATGTACCATATATCTCTAGTATAAGCCTACCTGAATATCAGCCGAGGCACCTAATTTTACCACAAAAATTGTATTAAAAATGTGCTGAGAAACTCGACTTATACATGAGTATATATGGTACATGGCTGTATTTAGACCTCAATAAATGCCCTTCGCCTACTAGTTCTTTCCTTTATTTCCTTTTACTTTCTTCTTGTCCCGCTGTCACAGTGGTTCTCAACCTTCCTAATGCCACGACCCTTTCATACAGTTCCTCATGTGGTGGTGACCCACCCACTATAAAATCATTTTCGTTGCTACTCCATCACTGTAATATTGCTACTGTTATGAATCATAATGTAAATATCTGGTATGCAGGATGTATT
This sequence comes from Echinops telfairi, assembly GCF_000313985.2. NCBI lineage: Eukaryota > Metazoa > Chordata > Mammalia > Afrosoricida > Tenrecidae > Echinops > Echinops telfairi. The sequence continues at coordinate 7,711,189 of NW_022109767.1, read as the reverse complement.
TTCATTGTTACAAATTGAGCATCATTAAAGCATAGTGATTAATCACAAAAATAATATGTAATTCTATATTGTGAAATATTTCTTTCTAATGACACATTTTGTCTTGAAATTTTGTCCTGAAGCATTGTGTAGCATGGGTAACAGTCTTCACACCAGGGACTCATATGTGGGCCTATCTGCTTGTGGGTGGACCCGCCTGGAGACAGATAGAGGAGAGGTGTCTCAGTTCCTAAGACCATCGGATATATGTGTTTTCCGATGATCTTAGGTGACCCCTGTGAAAGGGTCGTCTGACCCCCAAAGGGGTAATGACCCACAGGTTGAACCTTCATTTGGGTTTCAGTAATTCCTCTTGCTTACATTGCCCTTGATCAAGCCTTACCAGGCATCCTACGCCCTCCTTGCCATTGATTTTAGATCACTTGTTATTCCCTTGTCCCTGGGTTCATTAACGCCCACTTCCTTTCCCTGCTTTTCCTCTCTCATGTCCCCCTGGAACTGTCTGTCTTGTTGTGTTCTCCTCCGGATTGTTTATCCTGCTTATCTTATATACGTAGACATGTAAAGACAATAAGCACAAAAACAAGGCAGAGCAAAACGAAACAACAAAAGCAAACCAAAAACCCAACAACCAAACAACAATAAAAAACCAAGGACAAAGAAAAAAAGAAAAGTCTATAAATAGTTCCATGTCTGTTTGTTGACCCTTAGGAGTGTTTTCTATTCAAGTCTTAAGGACCTCCCTGCCCTGGCCCTATAGTCTATTTTTGGTATTCCCCAGGGACTTCATTGCTTTGCTCCCCTTGCTGCTGTGTTGCACACCCTTAGCATTTTGCCCCTGTGTGGTGGGGCCAGACCGGGCAAATTCCTGCACTGTGCTTCCAGTGTTGTCCCTCGTAGTGATATGGGTCACTATGAAGGACGCCTTGTCTCATGATAGGGCCGGCCCTATGGTCCTCTCTGTGTATTGGCTGCTCTGAGCAGGAATTCAACCTTGGGCTCAGTAGGCCAGTATGAGTTACACTCTCTCTTCTTCACTCTTCATTTGCTCCTATGTCATCTTATCAGACGTGCCCCTCTCCCTGAACTGTAGCTTCAGCGCTGTCCTCTGCAGTGCATTCTTCCATGGGGAGGAGGAGTTTCCAAGTAGTTGGGTTTGGGGCTATCCCCGCAGACCTTTTTATTGGTTCCCTGCCTCATTCCAGTATGTTGCATTCCTGTCTTGGTGCACTGGGTTGAAGTCTGGTCCCTCTCTCCCTCTCCTATGTAGATATAAACAACACCCTCCCCTTGGGTGGGTTAGTGCCTGTTCCCCTGCTATCATATCTTTTTTTCCTTCCTTTGCCCTCCTTTTTAGTTGGCTGCCGTATGTATCCCTGGATTGGGTCTGGCCCCTACCATAGTACCTGGAACTCGCCCCAGGAATGTATGTATATAGTAGCTTTCCCCCTATACACATTTTGCATTTTTGAGCTTACCTTAAGGGACTCATGTTTTACTTGTCCTTTTGTGCTTGGCTTACTTCACTTAGGATGATTTCCTCAGTTCTTCTCATGCAGCGATGTGCTTTATGCGTTCATCATTGCTTTTTAGGGACACATAGTACTGCACTGCATGAATGTAGCACAGTTTTTTAATCCATTCATCCGTTGATGGAAATTTGGGTTGTTTCAAACTCCTTGCAGTTGTGAACAGCGTCGTGATGCACATTGGAGCGCAGATGTCTGGCCGTGGTTTGTTTCTTGCCTCTTCTGGGTATATGCCCAGTAGGGGGATTGCCGGGTCATATGGTAGCTCGATTTCCATCTGGTTTAGATATCGCCAAATCAATTTCCCTAGTGGCTGTACATACCCACAGGTCCACCAGCAGTGGATGAGTATATGACCACCACAGAATGAGGTGCTTTCTGTTCTGGCAACATCCCCTTGATCAGTTGCTTTGTCGATTGGACCATTGTGATCCAAAGCATCTTCATCGGCAGTAGGTAGCCAGGCCTTTCTTTCTAGTTTGTTTGAGTCCAGAAACTCCATGGAAACCTAACTATCATGATAAAGACACACAAGCCCCTACGGAGAGACGGGTGGTGCCTGCACATGAGGGGCACTCCCTGGGACTCAGGCAAGGCAAGAGTTCTACTGTTCCCTTACCACTGCCACCTCTCATGTCCCTGCTTTTGACTCAGGCAAGGCAAGAGTTCTACTGTGCCCTTACCACTGCCACCTCTCATGTCGCTGCTTTTCTTTCACTGCCTTCATTCTGTTTCAGGATCCCACCAGGATACCAGTTGTGTTGAACTGTGTTGTGTTGCCTTAATCTCCTCTTCCCTGTGGTAGTTTCTCAGACTGTCCTTGCGCTGGATGACCTTGCCAGGGTTGATAAGTACTGGTGTTTTTTAGCCCATCTGTCAGTTTGGCTTTGTCTAAGGTTTTTCTCACCTTTAGAGTGGAGGCATCGGTTTTTGAGGAGGAAACCCACCGAGATGAAGGCTATACCACTCTCATCCACCAGGACCCCCATTACAGATTTCCTGCTCCTGTTTCCATCTCAGGAACAAGGCACAATGCCACAGTCCGTTTTGCCATGGCGGCATTGTGGTAGAGAAGTGGTGACAGAGCTCAACCGCAACAAACCAGTAAAACTTAACCAGGAGAACCTATCCTTGTGATATTTCCATTCTGCCTCCCTGTGGATGATTGAGACCAGTAGGGTTTGTCTTCTGTAACTGTTTAACTGCCAGAAATAAGATGAATGAAGGGGGAAAAAAACCAGTAGCTGATAGAAATACATCAAGGCAGAATGACAATGTTCCTTAAAAAAAATAAAAAGCCTCAGCTATTATTTTGAAGTCTGAAAAATTCTAAATTAGATTCGTGTTTTTCCCCATTTCCTTTGCTGGCACCCCTTCCCCCATTTCTCTTGTTCTTGTGCATTCAGCTTCGTGATTTTTCTAGCAGAGTTAACGATGTTGAGAAACCTTTCAAAGTCCTTGTCACCAGAGTGGCGTACGCCTTCCTGAATGGTGAGGTGGCTTTTCAGACAGGTGCCATGCTTTCAGGTATCACGGAGCCCTGTCTGGTTTGCCCTTGATTGCTGGTGAATACATTACTGCCATTTTTAATCATACGGAAATTTCTTCGGGGGATAATTAATCAGATCCATGTATTTCTTAGCCAGTGTAGCTCCTCTTTCAGTCGCAAGAACGAGCCTGCCTGCCTGTGCCCTGGGTCAATTCAGGGCAGAAACAGACAGGGCGCTAGGTCTGCATTTTGATCTTCACTTTTATTCAGCACACCAGACATGTTCTTGCTTAAAAAATTACTCCAAATTGCCTTTCCTGTTGAGTAGGTTTTGAACTCCCTGCTTGACAGATGGTGTTGGAAGTAATTATTGAAATCATGTGTTTACCTGAACGTGGACATGTGTTCACCAGATTCACCCTGTTTACCCAGTGCTGCTGGGTTCTTAAAGAAACAGGCACCTTCTGGGAAGAGTTGCATAACTCAGGTGCATGAAAGCTTGCCAAGCCAGCCCTCTCGGTTCTCCTCAGCCCCAGAAGCAGCTGTGGTCAAAAGACCCAGCTACATCTCTCAGTGAGCGAGAACTCAGCCCACAGAAGCCCCTTCTGCAATGTTTTCACAAATATGTCCCAAATCCTCTTGACTTACAGAGCACTCGAGCTTTTCCCATCTGCTGAATTTTTAGGAGTTCTTGGGTAGCACCAAGGTTAAGGTACGTGCCTGTCAACTGAAAGGTGGGTGGTTTGAATCCACCCAGAGGCATATCAGAAAGACCCTGTGATTTCCTTCCAAAAGATTTCAAGATCACAGCCGCCCACCCCCCTGTGTAAAACAGCTCTACTTGGAAGCCAGGGGGTGGGCCTAAATTGGAAATGATGCGACATCCAAACTGCTTAAAAATTTTTTTTCATAAATAACCCGCCCCCCGACCCCCACCCCACCCAGTCACTTGCAATTTGTGGATTCAACACCAGCATTGGCCATCGTATTTTTTGAACCCAAAACTTTTAAAAAGGTGCTTTTCAGATGGTGTGTTAAAAACACAGCCATCTTCCCTTCCCTCTACTCCAGTTCCAAATTTTGGTCTCAGAGGTCTGACCTTGGGATGAATACATTTGTGTTTTTTAAAAATGCACGTTGAATCCCTGTGCCCATGACGATTGAGAATAGCCACTCTCATGGTTTCCTGCATTCACCAGCAAACCTGGGTTTATTCCCTCCTCCACCCCTCTTCATTTACATTTTCTATCTGTTAAAAATGTCTAAGTAACTGAATGGCCGTGACCCTTTACACGTGTGCCTTAAGTGCTCGGTTTTGAAATGGAATACATGTAATTGTCTCTAAGCCCTGAGAAACAAGGAGAGCCATTGTTCCAAGGTTTTGACAGGTGCAAAACTGTAAATAATTACAGGCCCGGGCAGACCTGAGAACAGAAGTTGCACAGCGGCTGGTGGGCCTGACCCATGACAGGTCTGACCTGAGGTAAGTAGCCTGGATTGCACGACAAGCTCAGATGTGTTTGACGGGATGAAATCCACCTTCTGCTGCTGAAAGATAGTCCTGACTTCGGGGAGGCGTCTGTTGAACCAGGAGCAGTCGATGAAGATACAGAACCACACTGCCCACCGAGCCGTGTTTCGTGTGGTCTCAGGGCCAGATGGAACTTGTACAGATGAGTTTTACAGTTGATTTCCATGTTGATGGCATCCATCACTCCATGGCAGTGAGTACGTCCTTGGAGTGTGGTTTGGGAGCTTTCTACTTTTTTGCTATCAAGTTCTGAAACACTCAGTTTTTTAAATCGTTTTATTAGGGTCTCGTACGACTCTGATCACAATCCATACATACATCAATTGTCTAAAGCACCTTTGTACATTCATTGCC
>NW_022109767.1:7696216-7705333 GCF_000313985.2 Echinops telfairi | reverse complement strand
GGGCCTTCATGGGAACTCAGCAGTAGCTGTCCCGTCGGACACTCTGGTTTGGGATCATCCTCATCATTTCTTATTGTCTGGTGGCGCAGTAGGTTTTGCATTGGGCTGCTAACCACAAGGTCAGCAGATCGAACCCACCAGCTTTCTAATACTGTAAAGAGTTACAGGCTTGGAAACCCACAGAGGCAGCTTTACTCCGCCCTAAAGGGTTGTTATGTGTCTGAATGGACTGGATGGCAGGGAGGTTGTTGTTGTTGTTGTTGTTGTTGTTGAAGTCTTTGTTATGTTAGACCCCCGTTAACTTGGCGTTATGAGAATGATTATCAGTCTCTTAGTAAATTCCCACGTTCATATGGTTTCGTCCAATCTCATAAAGTTTCTCCCTGGTCTTCATGGAAATTAGCCCTATGGAAAGGATACAACTTGAGCAGAAGAGCAACACAGATCATTGTAGAGCTCTGGGAACATTGGCTTATGGTTACCACCGCCATGTGTCACGCCATTCGGCCTCATTGACCCTGCTGGCAGTCAGCGCGGCACCATGTTTCCGTAGAGCTTTCAGTGTCTGCCCTTTGGGAAGTGGATCAGCAGGTGATCTTCTTTTGAGGCACCTCTGCATGGGCTGCAGCTCTCACCTCCAGGGAGCAGGTGAGCTCATTAACCATCTGCACCCCCCCCCACTAACTCCTGAGCTTGGGTGGATCCTGGGTGGTGTCATGCCATGATGGGCCTTGCATGAGATCGATAGCAGTCGGCTCTATATGTAGAGTGTAGCGGCCCAGAGGAAGTGGGAGGGGAAAACAATTAAAATTTTCGTAGAAAAGAGAGTCTACGGGATAAATAGATGTCTTTGTTTCTGATTCAGGGGAGGGAAGAGGAGGAGGGCAGAGCTGGGTTGCATTTGCCTAAGAATCTCACTGCACATAATTTATACTACTAGTTACTCGTTTATATTGGAATATATGTGGCATATATATTAACCTTTTACTTTTTTCACACCTCGCTTTTAATTTGGCGAACAGTTCATTTATAAGTTAGGCTATTTGGGGGCTTTTTAAAGAACGGTTTGTAGAGAGTGGTTGGCAAAGTGTGGCCCCCCCAGACCACTTTTGACTTGCTGTCATTTTTACAGTGAGTTTGATTAGAAGACAATCATATTCACTCCTTTATATTTCTGCTTATGGGTGCTTTTGGGCAGCAGAGCAAAGTTGAGTAGTTGTGAAAGAGTAGACAGCCGTCAAGGTCTAACATATGTGTTACCTAGCCCTTTACAGAAAAACAAAACAAAACCATGGGTCCTTGGCGTTGACGATCCTGTCTCAAAGGAAAAGGAAACACCGGCCCTTGTAGGTGCTGGCGGGCATCTTCTGTTGGAGCCAAAGCGAATCAGCCGTGCGATTCCTTTCCTAAATATAAATATGCCCTCTTGACGATTTTGTCAATCTTTTGTAGAGTGATTATTCCATTGGATGGAAACAAAAATTTTACAATGTGTTGCATGCCACCTGAGCTATAATTTCACTACATCCTAGGCGAAATCTTTTTCAGGAAAGCACGAAGTACTATATCTAATGACATGGTGACAGTCGTAGTAAGAATGGGTGAAGTGGGAGTTTGGGATGTTTCGGACTCCAGCTTTTCTGAAAGGAAACCGCAGTGGCAGAAACTGAGCATGCGGTCATAGGACTAGTTTACAACAAAGATTTGCAGGAACGTGTTTAATGCGCAGATGTGATTGCATGATCACTGTGCTGTCAGTTTACTCTTGGAAAACCATGAAAGGTTTGTTACTAGGGAATGCTAGTTGTTGTTAGCTACTCCATTTGAATGCCCACTGGCTTCATGTGTCCAAGCAGAATTGCATTATAGGGTCTGCTAGGCCTTGGTGCTGTGGGTTCACCATTGGGCTGCTAACCTCAAGGTTGGTGGTTCAAACCCATCAGCCCCTCCTCAGGAGAAAGATGAGGATGTCAACTCTTGTAAAGATTTTACGGTCTCGAAACCCTCAGGGGCATTTCTGCTCTGCCCTATAGGAGCCATCTAAGTCATGTGTTAACAAATTCGACAGCAGTGGGGTTGGGTGATTTTGGTTAGCTTTACAGGAGTAGATTGTCTTGCCTTCCCCCAAGTTAGGTTAGCAGCCCAGTGCTTACCTGCTGTGCCACCAACGCCTCTGATTGGGGCAGTACCAAAAGTCCACAGTCATCGAGTTGGTTCCGAGTCAGAGTGAGCCTGGCTAGGGTCTCTGAGACTGGGAATCTTTCTGGGAGCAGAAAGCCTCATCTTTCACCTGGTCCGTGGGAGAAAGATGGGGCTCTGTGCTCCTGTACAGGTTTACAGCACTAGACAGCTTCAGGAACACTTCTTCTCTGCCCTGTAGGTTTTTTATGATTAAACTCAATGGCACCGGGTTTTGTTTTGCTTGGGGTTATAACTAAGTACGTTGTGATCGTATTGTATGAGTGGGGGGAGAAAGCAAATACATCTTCGTTGGTTCAATAATTATTTATCAAAGTTTTACAGAATGTTCTCTTAAGTCCGGGGGATATAAAACCCCAAAACCAACTCATAGCGGCCCCGTAGGACGATAGACACTCCCCTGTGAGTTCTGAGACTATGCTTGTTTACGGGAGTAGAAAGCCCTGTCTTTCTTCCATGGTGCGGCTGGTGGTTTCCAACGGCGGACCTTGTGTATCACAGCCCAGTGCATCACCACTACACCATGAGTAAACAAAGCAAATGTCTGCCCCCATGTAGCTTGAATCGTAGTTGGAGAAGAAAGCTCACCGGTATTTGTCAGGCGTAATACTATCACGCAAACGAAAACACGTTCTTGAGCGTGACGGGAGGATGTTCTGGACAGACAGGTCCATGCGATGAGATGACATTTGAGCAGATGCCGTCCAGTAATGCATCCCAGGCAAAAAACATTCCAAGCAGAAGCAATCGCCAGCCGCAGCCGCCCTGGGGAGTGCCGGGGAGCAGCCAGAGGAGGCCAGTGTGGTTGCAGTAGAAAGATCCACAGGGGTTGTCCGAGGAAGGAGCTGATTTTCTGTTTCATTAGTGGCCCTGAATATATCCAGGGACTTAAAAATGTGGCAAATTGCTTTTTCCACATGCTTGAAAAACATAACCAAAAAATGAATTGTATTGTGGTTTAGGTGAATGACGGTGTACAGGGCAGATCGTGAGTTTTACTTGAATAATTTATATGCATTTTGTTTGACTCATCCATCTCACCCCTACTTATACCACTTCCGTCCAGTTTCCATCTCTTCTTCTTTCTCAACCCTCTATTGATCTTCAGTGGCGGATTATCCGGCCTCGGGGATGAGTTTAGTTCCAGACCTGAAGGGTGACCAAGGTCCTGCCATCGTCTCTGTGGACCAGTAAGTCTGGTCCCTGTATGATTTGGAGTTCTGTTCTCTCATGTGATCTTTTTCAGAGCAGTTGGTAGTGGTAGCTGGGAACCATCTAGTTCTTCTGGTCACAGACTTATGGAGAACCTGCCATGGGGCTTTATTTTCTGATTGCGTCGTGTCACTTGCCCCTAAACGGTCCAAACAATTAAGCACAAGCTACTGCTAGCTGGAAAGTTGCGAGTTCAAACCCACCCAGAGGCTCCTAGGAAGACAGGCCTGTGACCTGCTTTAAAACCTTAAGGAGCACAGCTGTGACGGACATGCAGTTCCCGTGAGTGAGTTCCAGTCCACTGCCACTTTCCATAGACGCTAGCTCGGCCCTTCGTGACTTTACTTGTGAAGTACAAGGGTGCTTCATAAGGTTTGTGCAACTGTGCAAGGTTCTTAGACCAGAGGGCAGAAAATAGTAAATTTGCTCACTGTTCCTCAAATAAATCTCACTTCTATGCATCTGTTTGAGATTTACTCTTTCAAAATGGAATCCTAGATGGCACAGTCGAGTGCCCTGAGGCCTGTATAAATTGTTTTCTTTATGGTGAGCTAATATCCATTATAGGGTGGTCATCCAGTTAATTTGCAACAAAGAATAGGAGGCTTGGATTAAATGGGTCAGAAAGCCTGACTGAAATGAGAATAACAATTCACATTCAATTAAAATGTGCATAGCCTGCAATAATTTTTCATTGTTACTAGGGTAAAGGGGAGCATGGTAGTAAGATGATAATTAATAGTTGTAAATTTAAAAGTCAGCTTTATTCTAAGTGTTAATTTTTCCAGGAAGCGAGGCACAAAATGGTCAAGTTTCTGCAGTTGCGAAAACACAGATCACGGTGCTTATAATTGCAAGGCATGCTGGGCAGCTGACCCCAGCTGTGAACTAATTAACTGAGGGCTGCACAATACACTTTCACAGAAGTAGATATTTTTAAAATAACTGGATTATTTCCCCTCCCATTATACAAATGACAGTATTTATGGCACCTTAATGTTTCGAAAAGACCCCTGAGTTTATTTTTCTGGTGATTCTTTCAACTTTAAAGCCGCTATCAACAAATGAATTTTGTTTCTGGCATGATCTCCTAAAGATTATTACTTAGTCTTAGTCACAAAATATTTCTTTTAGAGGGAACATCACACCTGTTGTACCAAGGACACTTGCAGCTACTATAGATCGACTGTTTTTGACTCACTATATGTCTTTGAAATTTTGCAGTTAAGACTATAGAAGTATTAAACGTATATCTCCCCACCCAGTGAACTGGGCTTTGCCTTAAACTCACAGGTAGCAGATTTAAGGAATGGACATACTCCTTTGGACGTCAAGGCTGAAACGCCTGAGTGGGAGAAGAAGCACATGACAAGGTCATGGAATTGGTGGGGGCCAGACTTTGGATCTCTTGCTGTGAGGGTGCCCAATGAATGGTGGCCTGGGACAGTCATGTATCTGCTATTTTAGTGCACTCCTTTCTTTTTTTATGGCATGCATTAGCCTGACAGGCATGGGTCTGCCCTTGTGAATGAGTGTTATTGAACATTTTACCCTATCACCAACCCTCACTGTTTGTGTAAAGAGTGCCCAGCTGTACAAGTAAACTAGATTTTACACATAGAACTTCCTTCTCTCAATAGTGTTTTACATTCGATAGCATCAGCTAAATTCATGACACTATCAGCAGAATTACCGTATGTCTTATGGGAATGATTTATCATGTTCTCTATTATGAAATAATGATGTCCCTAAAGTATACCAGAGATATATGTAAACCATAGACATGTGAGTGGATTTGAGGCTCGTGCTTAATCATTAGCCTTAACCAAAGAACAATTTGTTCTTATGACATGGCCCTGCTCAGTGCTCACCTTCATGAAGTGGTCACCGGAGATATATGTACAGCAAAGTGCGGTGAAGAAGTCTGATGGTGCCCGGCTACTAGAAAGAATAGCATCTGTGGTCTTAATGGCTTGTGTTAAAACAAGCAGCCAAGTGAGACATCAACTGAGTCCACGTGGAAGAAGCACACCAGCCTGTGTGATCCAAGCATTGTAAATAATAAACTCCAAACCCAAAGGAAGTACTGGTACCAGAGCTTAAATTGTGAACACCTGGTTTGCAGAAGGATGTGGATGACAGTAGAAGGTCACAATTCATTTGCCGGGTCCCCACGTGGATTAAATCTCAGAATTCCTTCTGATTATGGTCCAGGGAAGTGAATAGCCTTGCTATTAGAGCATTGTGAAGTCAATTAGGAATGAGGTAGGTTAAATTGTAGCATCCTATGATTTGATCTGCCTTTTGACCCATTTTAAGGTTGTTTCAATTTTTAATATTTTCTACTTTCTTTTCAATTGAGGTTTTTCTCTTTTGTTTTGTCATTGTTGTTGATTTTTTGTTTGTTTGTTTGCTTCTTGTTTGGTATGATTTTTTTGTGTATGAAATCCAGGGTAGGCAAACCCAGGGAGACAGTAACTGGATTATAACTACCTGGGGTCATGGCAGGGGAAGTTGAGGGGAAATGGGGAACTAACAACAGTGAGTACAAGAAAGAAGAAAAAGTTCTGAATTTGATTGTGATGATTACATAATTCCTCGTAATACAACTGAAGTATTAAATTATATGATATGTGAATTAAATGCCCCTAAAATTATTACAATATAGATGTATCACACAGACAGGATGAGTTTAACTTGTACCATTCAGAGAGGCCCCCCTCCCACCCCAGAATGTTCCCACATATCAACTGGATGGGAAACTTAGTTTTTCTTGCAGATATTTGCTGGATTCCGGACCCGCGTTTACTCAGGAGTGATAATACATTTGGTAATTCAACTCTCAGGCAAGGCCAAAGTAGAACAGATTGCTTAGTGTGCCTGCCATGTTTCAGCAGCACTAGCCTTTGGGACTTTGGTTAGGCTTATTAATCCATGTGCTTGCTGGGATCACTCTGCCCATGCATTGGGTCGGGTCACCGGTGCTCACCAGATACCTCTTCCTGAGTTGGGTCTACAGGCGAGTCCATCATGAACACCAGTAAACATGTAGCCATGCCCGTGGTGCTACCAAGAGCAGCAGATCTTTTACCTGTGTATGCCTCAGGCCACGAAGATCCACCCCAAGAAAGCCCAGGTGATGGTGAGGGCTGGGGCGGTGAAGACTCGTTTGTTCGGCATTTCACATGACAGTAGAGGGTGGCTGACGCCAGGCCGGGCCCTTTGTTTAATGCCTTGTGCTTGCCGAGGCTGGAGATTCCCGGACCTTACTACCAAATGAAGAGAGCCCTGCCCTGGCATGTGCTGCTCCTGCTGTGGGAAGGCAAAGCTACTTGGCAGTGGGCTTTTGACGGAAGTCAGTGTTTTAAAAAAAAAATCGCTAAGTTCTTTTGCTTGCTTTAGGTCTTCTTGTCTTCTTCGGTGAGGACGTGCCCAGTCACTGTCTCAAAGACCTGGAGATAGCTGGTCCCCGCAGGTCCTGCTTCCTTCTCACGCTTCACGTGTGTGGTCACTGTGTCCTGCGTGGCCCTCAGCTGCTTATCCCAGCGGCAGCCACCGAAACTGGAAGTGGGCAGTTGTGGTAGCTGACCAGCGTGAGGGGTGTCGTCAGTGTCACATGTGAAACTGTTCACAAATGTGTTGTTACAGATATGTTCACCACGTTAGCAATAATAAATCACACTCAAGAAAATCTTACCACTGAAATTGAATGAGACTGGACATAACCTTCTTTTAAAAAAATCATTTTTTTGGTGGCTGTACCACTCTTACCACGATCAATACATCCATCCATTGTGTCAAGCACATTTGTACATATGTTGCCATCATCATTCTCAAAACCTTTTCTTTCTACTTGAGCCTTTGGTATCAGCTCCTCATTTCACCCCTCCCTCTCTATCCCCTCCCTCATGAACTCTTGATAATTTATTATTATTTTGTCTTAGCTTACACTGTCCGATGTCTCCCTTCACCTACTTTTCTGTTGTCCGTCCCCCTGGGAGGGGGTTATATGTAGAACCTTGTGATCGGTTCCCTCTTCCTCCCCCCACTTTCTCCTTACCCTCCTGATATTGCTACTCTCAATATCGGTCTAGAGGGATTTATCAGACATAACTTTCTTAACCCCTGCCTTTATTTCAGGTGTGTAACACTTTACTTTGATGGACTAAAACCCAAGTAGTGCTAATGTAGTTCGCTCCCAGTTTTACAACTGGGGATGTGGAATGCCATTGAAGCTATAGCCATACTTAAATATATATGTGCCTATCTGGGTTTATGGGGATCATTTCTACTACATCTGTTCCACTAAGCAATAAATACTCCAGGAGTACAGCATCTGTCTCACCTGCAGCTGTCTTTATGATGTGAAGTGGTGAGCCACACGAACCATTGTGTGGCCTGTACAAAATACTTGGAAGACGGTTCCACTTGCATAAGTCCTCTACTGTGTGTTATGGAGCTGAGAAGTTTGGGCCATCTGTTACTTAAAAAAAAAATACCCTAGTATACCACCTGGTGTTTAACTAGCCCTCAGGATTTGTTCCAGATACGGCACTGCTTCATTGAGCAAATATTGGGGGGAGGTGTGGCTACGGTTTTCTGGTTACATCTGGGCCCTGGGCCCTTATACCTGATGTCGAACAGCCTTATTTAGATCAATGTTATTTTCTACTGTGGTTTGCCTGTCATTCAAATCAATTTTGCCTTAATTTTGAAAATTGGATATGAGGAGTAGCATTACACAAAACAACACTGTACAACCATGGAGATAATGTTCTGCGCAGATGATTGAATCTGGAGCAGCACAGGGCCACCTGCTAGGACTTTGTCTGGTGCCTGTCTGGCAAGCGGCGCCGCCGGGGACCCCCCCCACCCCCACCCCCTGTGTTTTGGTTCTCTCGTGGGTCATGTGGTTGTTGAGCTCTGCCTGGGTTAGTTGCAAACCATTAATCGGGGCTCACAGAATGCTGGGACATTTGACTACTGGGTGTTTGAATTGAGAAAACAAACCCCTTTAAGGTTGTTCTTCAGTAATCACAGGGTGCTTCTATCGTGTTGATATAACATCCGAGTCTTTGCATTTTATCTAGGGCGAGTTTATTCTTATCTACGATATAAAAAAGAAGTCTAAGTAATATTTGGTGTTATGGTAACTAGCTCCCCTACAGCACCTGCCTGCTTACCTAGTGTGGTGGAGTGAATAAACGGGGGCATTTTCAGGAGGGAATGAGAGCGACTAATATGTAAGCTGGGATAAGAGATATATGCTGCTTAGGGATGGCTATTGTTCCCATCCTCTGTGACCAAGAAAACCCAAAGACTGTATGCCTTTCTCATGTGAGAGCCATGCATTTGAGGGTGATTCCTGTCTTTAAATTGAATTTATTGTAGCTGCTATGGTGCCTGATATGAAGTATGAGCAATTGATTGGATGTTTATACTTAAAAAGCAAAAGGAAACTACTTAAACCTTTTTCTCACATCTCTTTTAAAAAATCAGTAAAATTTAAAAGATGTGGATTAAAAATTCTCTGTATAAAGCCCAATTTCAGACTTCACCATGATGACATAAGCCATTGACCTATGATTTGAACTCTGAAACCATTTTGATATGTGGTAAAAGAGTACAGAAAGCACTTTAAAATTACAGTTACCCCAGATAGGAACTGAAAATCCAGGGAATCCAGGGCGGATGAGCCCTATAGGA
>NW_022109767.1:7693781-7694820 GCF_000313985.2 Echinops telfairi | reverse complement strand
TTGTAACTATTGAATTTATTTAGACATTTAAAAGGCTTACCCGTTGTGTTGACATGTACAATTCAATAGTTTAATCATATTGAAGAGTGGTACAGTCCTCACCACAGTCAGTTCTAGAGCCTCAACTCCTTTCTTGTCCTCAGTATTAGGAGCCCCTCAGAGCCTCCAGCTCAGCCTCTCCTGTCTTATCCCGTAGAAGCTATGAGCCCAGCCACTGTCTCTGGATTTACTTCTCCTGGGTTTCATATAAAGAAGGGCACACAGGAAAACAACAACAACAGCAATAACAAAATAAAACAGACAAACCTCAGTCAGAAAGAACGCAGAAAAGATTGAAAACGAGAACAAATTTAAGTGCGTCAAAAAGGAGGACGATTGGTATAGCATTAAGTTCACCCTAACCATGTCTGCACGGATCCACTTCCAGTGCCCTCTGCCCGAGAGCAAGGCTGTTCTCAGGGAGGGCTTTGTGAGTAACTTCGGACTTCCCTTTCTAGTTCTTGTTGCCCCATACTTGATTTTACTCCTTTATCACTTAATGTGCGTTTAATGAAATTGCAAGTAATAGAAACCTCAACTGAAATCCTCTTTCAGCTTTGTATCTATCTCACAGCAGAATAACCAGGAAAACTCCAGAGTGGTTCAGGGGATTCAGTGTTGGTTTTTATTTCTGGTTTTTTCATGAGACGCAGGTTCATTTTCTTTTCTCCCTTTTGTGCTCTTGATTTCATCCGTAAAATTGATTCTTCCTGTGCTTATTGAAGGATAGGAGCTGTCATATCTTTGTTTACATCTAGTGGGAAAGAGACTAGCATTTCTTTCCTCGAAGGCCTAGACAGAATGGGTCTTCATCTATCATCGATCCAAGTTCACTTTGGACTCTCAAACTCCAAACTCACTTCCTTTCAGTTAATTCCCATTCATAGTGACCCTGTGGACAGGGTACAACGGCACCCAGGGTTTTCTGAGGCTGTAAGTCTGTATGGGGGCAGAAAGCTTCAGCCTACCCCTGTGGATAGGCTGGTGGTTTCCAACTGCT
>NW_022109767.1:7690821-7692636 GCF_000313985.2 Echinops telfairi | reverse complement strand
TGACGTCTCCATCTTCGAGAGATGTGTCTTTCTGGAGGTTTACTTTTTTTTGAGCAAGGAGAGGCCAGTATAGAGGGAATCAAAACTGAGAGACAAATACGTGCTCTGTCTTCAGGGCATGTGATGATTTTGGAAATAATGCTTCTGTTTTGAAAGACCCATGTTAATGTATTAGCAGCACAAGTATTTTTGGGGTATTATTGCACTCCCAATACTTGTAATGCTTCACTAACGCAAGATGAGTTTTAGTGATAAGCATTTGGACTGGTGTCCAAGTAAGACATTTATAAATACAACAAAAAACCAGAGATATTGTGAATCGCCTATCATATAATAAAAGGAGGTTTGGGTTTAGAGCTGTTAGACTGAATTAGGATCCTGGCTCTGCTCATTAAGGAGAAAGCCCTGGTAGTCTAGTGGAGTGATGATATGGACATTGAAATCAAACAGATGTGGAAATGAATTTGACTGTGTCGCTTAACATTAATATATTTTGATGAAAGGCAAACCGTACCAGTTTGGATAGCTTTGGCTCTAAGTTGTAGAAGTTTCGGTCCAAAGAAACTTAAACCATAAGGGTTTAAGATATTTTATCATCTCGCCCAACAAGAAATTTGGTGATCAAGCAGTTCTTGGTTGATTAATTTCATGGCTTAGGAATGTCTTCTTTGCCACAGGGACTTTCCCTCATTTGCTTATGCTATTCTTAGGCATGTCAGGATATCTTCTACCATGCTGCCATTATTGCTGCACTAGCAATAGTTTCAGATGTTATATGCAGTTATGATGACAGCTAGTGAAGAAAGCATGCTTCCTACATTTCTTTTTTCAGTAGGGAAGAAAACCATTGCCAGAAGCCCCGCCTCCCACCATTAGCTCCAACTGAGCTCCAAACTCACGCCCAAGAGCTATTCACTAGCAAGGAGAATGGGGACATTTTCATTTACTTTGATGATTTCTTATCCCTGTGGGTGTTTGGGATAGGGGACGGCCTTTTTGGAACAACTTAGCTAGGTTTCTACTCCTAAGAAAGCAAAGGCGGGCTCTCAGTTGGAAAGCAGGAGTGAGCATAGCGTGTTGCTTAGTGTGTGCTAGGCGATGCCCAGACCCCATTGCCATCTTTTCTGACTCAGCGTGACTCTGTAGGACAGCGCAGAACTGCCCCCGAGCATCCTGAGACTTCAAATCTGTGTGGAAATGCACCGCCCCATCTTTCTCCGATGGAATGGCTGCTGGGTTGGAACCACTGACCTTGTGGTCAGCAGCTGCGTGTATCCCTGTGTGGTAGTACTTTTATATCCGTGTGTGATAGATGCTTCTTTTTTAACATTTATTATGTGCGAAATTCAGTGACACTGGATATGTTTGTCATGCCGTTCAACAACTGCAGTTTTGCCATCCCCTCTAGCAGAAGCTCAACAGGCGGTGCTAATTTACATAATCATACCTGGGCTTTTAATAAAATTACCCTCCCTTCCTAAAAGGAACAGGTGGGTGGTGGTGGTGGAGAAAAAGGTAACAGATGAGTAGAAAATGATTTTAAAGGATACTTTAAAAGGTATTTTTTGAAAATGTTCTAATTTCCCCACCCTAATTTTCTTTCTTCCCATTTCCCTCCCCATCGTTATGTTACATATTGTGATAGTCTGGGTGCTTTAGAGAAACAAATCCACAGAAACTCATGTATAAGAGGGAGTTTTATATAAAGGTGAAGTGCACATCCCAACCCAGTGCTGCCCAAGCCCACAAGTCCAACATTAACCCATTAGCCCATATGCCCAACACCAATCCACAAAGTCCTCCTCCATCTCACAA
>NW_022109767.1:7678504-7689918 GCF_000313985.2 Echinops telfairi | reverse complement strand
TGCTTATCTTACTATTTATGATATGGATATTTTGGCCTTTTTATTCATAATCAGGAATTTTAGGTTTCTAAACTGAGAGGAGTAAAGGAAGAAAAAGGTGTGATCCTATGATGAAAACTTCGTAGTGGTGATTTGACAGAATTTCAGGCATTCAGAAAATAATTATTGGACAAGTATAATAAGTTTGTCACTGTGCCTGGCTCAGTGCTATTGTGGTAGTTAAGAGTTTCCTAGTCAAAAGAGCTAGGAGGCAAAGGGCATTTATAGAGGTCTGATGTATGTATGGATTGTGATAAGAGTTGTATGAGCCCCTAATAAAACGATTAAAAAAAGAAAAAAGAGTTTGCTAGGCCTGTGTGTGGGAGGCCGATAGGGAAAAATTATGCAAAGTAATGTACCATTTTGATAACTTGATGATAGGAAAAGTAGACATCCAGCAGTCGAGGGTCACGAGGTGAAACCAGGCCTCTTTTGTATAGTATTGCCAGAGAAAAAGCCTTTTGAAGGCGTTAGCGTTTGTACTAAAACTTGAATGACAGGACAGCAAATTTTTGGGAACATCTGGGGAAGGGTTTTCTTAGATGATTGTGCTTGTGATCAGAAGTACAAGCAGGACTTGACTGTGGCTTTGAATAGTGGTAGCAACGGAGACGTGGAAAATGCTTGTCCTTGATTTTGAAGGCATTGGTGTTGGGTACATTAGCTGGGCAGTAAAAGAAGATTTCTTTGTCACGGAGCATATGCTATCACCGTTCATTTGAACTGCAAAAGAGTGCTGGAGGATAGTTTCTGCTTGTTTCTTTAGTGCAGGTGCACCGAGGGTAGGCATGGGCCACCAAAGCATCTGCTTGCATCCCTTGTAATTCGGGATGCTTACTGAAGGCTGTAGTCAAGGTGTTCCAAATACGAGTTGGAGACTTGAGATAGAAATTGGTAGCACCTGGAGATCACTTCAGGCTTGCGAGTAGATAGAGAAGAAGCCCAAAGTGGCAAAGGAGGCCAAGGAGCCCTGAGGAGTTGAGGTGGAAGCCAACAGAGAGGGCCCAGCTGTGTAAGTACTGCTGCGAGATGGAGCCAGACGAAAACTTCAAATTGATTTATCATTGGATTTCTCAAGGGGCAGGTGTGATTGCTCTTTGAGGGGTCGGTCTAGTGGCATGGTGGAGATGTAAGAAAGCTCAGAGTGGCTCTAAAACCCTAACAAGAGGCAAGGAAGTGCAACGGTGCAGATTGCATTTAAAGGAGGGTTTGCAGTAGAAGAGGAAGCTGAAATGGGGCTAGAGCTGGGCAGGGGTGGTGTAGAATCCAGGAAGAGTTTTTGTTTACCATTAAGATGAGAAATGTTACTTCCTAATTGGAATGACCCATTATAGAGGGAACAGAAAGCCTTTGGGTAGAAGAAGGAAAGAGGAATCATGACAGGTGCAGAGTAGGCAAGAGCATCTGGGATCCAGTACACAAGGATTTGATTTACTGTATGTACTCGTGTATAAGCCGAGTTTCTCAGCACATTTAAAAAAAATTATTTTATTGAGGGCTCGTACATTTCTTATCACAGTCCATACATCCATCCATTGAGTCAAGCACCTATGTACACCTGTTGCCCTCATCAATCTCAAAACATTTGCTCTACTTTAGCCCTCAAATCGTTTGCTCATTTTTAATGGTAAAATTAGGTGACTCGGCTGATAGTCGGGTTGGCTTATCCTTGAATATATATGGTACCTGGAAGCAAGGATTCAAACCACAAACCAAACCCACTACTGCTGCTGAGTGGATTCCAACACATGGCCACCTTCTGGGATACAGTAGAACTATCTTGTGGTGTTCCCAAGGCTTCACGTGTTAAAGGGAGTGGACGGCTACATCTGTCATCCATGGAGTGACCTCTGGGCTTGACCGACTGACCTTTGGGTTAGCAGCCGAGTGCTTTAAACTGGGATGCCACAAGGGCCTCTGGAAATGAAGACAGTAGACTGTAATGTCAGGTAGGAGGAGGATGAGTATGTGAGTCCAAAGCAGGCATGGAGTGATCCAGTGGTTGAAGGAAGGAGTACATCTTTCTGATTTGATTTTCTCAGTGAAATAAGAAGCACTGTTGATGAGCCCGCTGTCACGTTAGAGAGATAAAAAAAAGTTTTATTTTCCAATGGAAGTTTAGAAATGTGTTCTTCACTTCGCTGTTTTTGTTGTTAGCAGTATACGTTGTCCTTGTCGTGTGCTGCCCAGTCAGTTTCCACCCCTGGACGCCCTCAGCAGCGGAACTCTGAAGGGCTTCCTAGGCTGTCTCTTTAGACAAGCAGACTGCCACGTCGTTCTTCTGCAGAGCAGCTGGGGGGTTCCAAGCACTGACCTTCAGCACTCCATCTCCAAGACTTGTTTTTCACCTCATCAACAAACAACAACTCACACGTAACTGCCATCAAGTTGATTGGGAGCCTGCATTTCCAGCGGAGCTGCGCCATAGGGTGTTCTTTAGCTGTAAATCTTTCCGGGAACACATTACTGGTCTTTTCTCCCGGTGAGTGGTAGGTGGGTTTGAACTACTGACATTTTGGTCAACAGCCAAGCAACTAACCATGACCTATGTTACCAGGGCTCTGAAATATATTTAAACAGGAAAAGTTGACAGGCACAGGGCTGTGCCTGGATGAATCAGAAGCCGCTCTCTCTCCCCCCTTCGTCTTCTCCTCTTTAGAAAGACAAACAAACAAACAAACAAACAAACAAACCCTCGAACTCTGTGAATTTATCGTCATTTGTTTTGTGTTCGCCTTCTCTCTGTTTCTTGCCCTCCAGTTTTTCAGCTGGCATGGTGGAGAAAGAAGAGAGGGTGGCTTCATTTCGTGTGGGATGCTCCTTCAGCTTATAGCATCTGGTTTATTGTAGGCCTTGAGAGTCTTTGCAGTGCCCACTCTTTATAAGATGACATGCCCCCTCTTTGCGAACTTCTCAAGGCCCGCTACTCTAGCGAAGATGGCTGAGTTCAGTTTTCGTTGCCTTCAGGTTTGAAATGAAATCCCATCCCCGCTTCTCAGCCGCTCCAGGTCCCCTGCCCACATTCTGTGTCCTTTGTATCCTCCAAGGACAGCTGTAAGGCTTACAGAGACCAACCTGAACTCATCACTTCGCCTTGTATTCCATGCCAGATCACTCTTTGAACCTCCCTTCCCTCATTCGTGAAGCAGACAACTCTTACTTTTACGCATGGGTTCTGCGTGAGGATTGCGTGAGGCAGCATGTGATGCATGTATGTGGAAAGTGCTCTGACAAGCCTAAATTGGTATACAATGCAGAATCCCATTGCCATCATTCTTGGTATTCTCCAGGGAGCCCTGGGTACTCCCACAGAAGCCCCACCCCCCCTTTCCCCTAAAAGAAAAATTCCTGCATCAATTGCAGGATTTTTCCCAAAAAAACCGGAAGGTGGGAATGGAAGAATAAAGGGGAATTGGAACCCCAAGGCCAAAAATTGCCGGCCAAAAAGTTGGGAAGAAAAAAAAGAAGCCGGGCCTTCCGGCCGGTCCCCAAAGGGTCCTCCTCAAAAGGCCCAAAACCCCAAGCTAGCCCTGGTATCACGGCTTCTCCAAATGAACACACACCAAAGACCAGAGAGGAAACTCGAAATTAAAATAACAAAAGGACCACTTTTATATTTTTTATTTGCTTACTTTCAAATTGGCTGAAGGTGCATTCTTCTTGGAAATAAACTGCCAACATTTCCAGATTTGAGGGGGATGGGGATAATGGGGGTCGTTTCAAGGAAACTTTTTGGGTTCTAATCAAGAAACAAAATCCTTAAATGTTTGGAAAAGACAAGAAAATGTCTAGTGACATCATTGTCATTTGCCACTGTGGCATTCCTGCTGACCCTTGTTGGAGTTTGGTGGCAGATAGGGGAGAATATTTCCCATTACAATCATTTTTAGCACCAAATAGGCCTTGGACTTAATCTTTTTTAACCATTCTCACTTATATGGGAGAGAATTCAGCCTCAGAGAGGTGGACACAGTTCGTACTGCTCACTCACAGTAGGGCCAGGAGCCTGATTTTAGGTCTCTTGAGGTCTAAGCCTTCCCTCCCTCCCAGAACCACACTGCCCTTTAGAGCCTATCATCTGCTCTCTGACAGAGAAGGGTGACGTTCCCCAGGGAGAGGGATGCCAAACTCACTGCCCTCGAGTCAAGCTGACTGATTGTGACCCCGCCGGGCCAAAGGGAGGTATATTTTGAGCAGTCTTATTTTCAGTCTCCTTGTCAGCCCTCTCCACCATAGTGACTTTAATTAATGTTAAGTCTAGGCAATAGAAATAATTTTTGTGGCCGCCCTTGAAACCTCCGTTGATACTAGTAATCATGCCGAGTTATTTGTTCTTTCCACTGTCCTCCCAGTCATTGCTGGCCAGGGATGTCGTTTGTTTCTACAAGTCCAGGTAGGGGTTCTTCACCTCCCTGTGACATCTGGTTTGTAGAGTGTGGGCTCAAACCACTTTGATGTGGGTTCTGCGATATGTAGCAAGGTTTAAACAGTTTTAGACACCGCTGACAGTGTTTTACCCCCCTTCTTTTTTTGCTGGGAAATCTCAGGTTATTTCGTTTTAGAGTACCCTTTATTAAATTTTATGTTTAGCCTCTTTTATCTTGTAACCAAAATATTTGGTAAAGGGATGCCAAAACCTTTGGGGTAGTGAGTTATTTTAATGCCAGCACCCTCGTAACTGCCACTGCAGGTCAAACGATAGAACATCACTAGCTAGCCCCCTGCAGTCCGTGTGTGTGCGCGTGCGTGCGTGCGTGCGTGCGTGCGTGCGCGCGCGCTTCCTCATACGCACACTTCTCTCTCTACCTCCACAAGTAACCTCAGTCAAGACTTAGGGCTTCCTAAGGAGCCCTGGGTGGCCTTCAGGTGGAACGGCCTTGATGGCAGTAAGTTGCTGTTGCTTTAAGGAGCCCTGGAACCACAGCTTTCCAGGCCCAAGGCAACATTAGCTCTATGTCAGTTGACCAAGAGGGCCCTGAAGATGGTGGCCAGGAGCCTTCAAACTCAGTCATTCCATCCCTATGGGATTTGCATGTGGCTCCGTAGTTGTAGGTTGGGCTGCACCCCACAAGGTCTGCAGGTGAAACCACCAGCCGATCCTCAGGAAAAAGACCAGGCTTCTACTCCCAGCCACAGGTGCGGTCTCGGGACCCCACAGGGGCAGTTCTAGCCCAGCCTATTGGGGACTAGGAGTCTGCAGTTAAGAGCAGTTCTGTGTAAGAGGACAGTGTCTTTGCACACTTCTCCTCTTCTCTGGGTCCCTGTGACTCAGAATGGGCTCCGCGCCAGCAGATTAGATTCTCTTATGTATTTATCCTTCCACAGTAAAGCTCATGTTTGCCCTTCTATGAAAAACCCGACCGACTTTTGCATCGCTCCCCAATGATGGCTTCTGTTTATTTCTTGTGAGGAACCCGGGCATTTAACCTGCGGGATTTCCATCGTCGTGATGTCCCTGGGGCCTCTCCCCTAGAGCAGGCTTAGTGCTTTTCTACTGCTGGTGTTAGTGGAAAGTGTTTGCGGTTTCCGTGTCTGGGAGGTTTTCACCTTACGCAGTTTCTCACTTCCATAGGTTTCACTGGATTGAATGCTCACTGGTAGAGCTTATGTCAATTTCCTTGTAGTCGTTTTCAGTAGGACTTTAGGGACGGGGGTCCTGGGAATGATGGCCCCTTAGTTTGCAGGTTAATGACATATACATGTTAGTAAACTGTCCGTTTTACTTGAAAATCAGTTTTCTTGGGCATAAAATGCTTGCCTCGTGAATATGTATGTATTTTGGGGTATAAAGTATTGCCTTCAAAGTGAGAAGGACCCTGCTGGCATAGTGGGCTGTGTTTTGGGCTTGTGAACAACAAGGTCAACAGTTCGAACCTGCTAGCTGCTTGCTCTGTGGGAGAAAGATGACGCTGTTCCCATCAAGGTAAATAGCCCCCGAAATCTAAAGGGGCCACTCTACTCCATCCTTCAGGCTCACGATGAGTCATTATTGACTCGATGGCAGTGGATTTGGTTTTTGCCAGTGTCATTTCTCCCCTTCTGCGTCATTTGCTCTTTGCCTAGATGTCCAAAGGAGCTCTTCTTTTCTCTCCAGAAAGCTCACTGCCATTGAGTCGGTGCTGGCACCTAGTGATAGAGCCTATTGGACAGGGTAGCACTGCCCCTGTGAGTTTCAGAGACTGCAACTGGTAACAGGAGTAGAAAACCCTGTCCTTCTCTCTCAGAGCAGCTGGGGGGTTAGAACTGCCGACCTTGCAGTTAGCAGCCCAACGTAACCAGGGCTCTGCAGTATGAAAGTAGACCTCCTCTGTCTTCTATAGATCCCTGTAGTTGTTGTGGGACATTCCCAGGTACACTGCGTGTGATCTTTTAGTGGTAATTAGTTTCCTGTCACTTCAAACAGTTTTTTGTGATTATTTTTAGTACTTGCTCAATGTTGTCGGGTCCGTTTCTCCTTCATGTACTCCTGGGATTAGTGTGATGTGTGATGGATCATCTTTGCCTTCAACATCTGTCACTTTCTCTTCAGCCTTAAAAAAGAAACTCTTCTGCCAATTATGATTGATTTTATTGTTTTTCTTCTCATGCTCTGTTTTTCTTAAGGCATAAGTATTGTGTTTATTTCTTTTTTTATCCTGTTAATTTCCTTATTTGCAAACTTTTTTTCTTTTATTTCAATTATGTTTTGAGCTGTCATTTATTTCTGATTTTCCACATCTTGTGAATTATAATTGTCTTCCTTGCCTTTCTATCATCTTTACTTAATAATGTCTTTTAGCTTATTATGAAACATTACTTCTAGTTGTGATTTTTTAAAACTCATTTTATTGAGGCTTGTACAACTCTTATCAGAATCTATAGCCCTGATTTTTTTTCAGATCGTTTTTGTAGCATACTTTTGCTGTGTTAACTGTGTAGGCATGTCCTTTTTCTTGCTCATTTTATGCAAAATTTTCACTTGATATTTTTCCACTGCAAATTTTTATGTGAAAATAATTTTATTCTAAAGTTTTTTTAAATCATTTTATTAGGGGCTCATATGACTCTTATCACAATCCATACATACATCAATTGTGTAAAGCGCATTTGTACATTCATCACCCTCGTCATTGTCAAAACATTTGCTCTCCACTTAAGCCCCTGGCATTAGGCCCTCATTTTTCCCCTTCCTCCCCGCTCCCTCCTCCCTCATGAGCCCTTGATAATTTATCAATTATTATTTTGTCATATCTTGCCCTGTCCGACGTCTCCCTTCCCCCACTTTACTCTAAAGTTTTGAAAGCATTGGTGATCCAGAGTAACCGAAAACCAAGCTCACTGCTGTCGGTTTGATTCTGACTCGCGGAGACCCTGTAGGACAGGACAGGGCTGTGCTGTGGGTTTCCGAGATCTTAACTCTTTAAGTGAATAGAAAGCAGTATGTTTCTCCCACGGAGCGGCTGGTGGTTCTGAACTGCTGGCCTTGGGGTTAGAAGCCCAATGCGTTGCCACTAGATCACCAGAGCTCCCTATGATTTAGGTTTGCCTTAAAAACAAACAAACACAAACAAACAAAAAGTAACCAGAAACACAAAGCTCCCTCTTTTGCTTTTTTTTAAATGTAAATGTTCAGAAATGTGGCCACTTGCCTGTGGAACTGTTGGCCCTGATTTGATTATCTGCTTTTGACTTGATTTAATGTTTCTCTATTGCTTCTACTTGAGCAATTTTTGTTTTCACCACAGTACTTTCTCTTGAGTATGTGGTCTTTCCCGCGGGGGAGCCCTGAGAGAGCAACGCTGAGAGTTGTGAGAGCTAGAGTAGCCTTGTCCTCTAGACCCCATGAAGGACTCCCTGACGCGGTGTCCTTCCTGTGTGCTGCTGTCTCAAAATTGCTTGCTGTGGGTTCTAAAAAAAAAGAACTCTTGAAAACTTTGTCAAATGAGCCTATCTTTAAAAAAAATTGTAGTGTAAGATTTAAAAAAGATGTAGTTTGGGAGAATGTTTACAGAGCAAATTTGTTTTCCACTCAACGATTTGTCCGTATTTTGCTCCATGCCTTTGCAATCCCTTCAGTGTAGTTCTTTGCTCTCTTCCCACTCCCTTCCGGGCGTCCTCATTTCCACTGGGCTTTCTGCCCTGCCCCCGCCTGCCTCCAAAGCTTTGTTTGTGGATGAATGCCGCCCTTTCTGGTCTCACATGGCTGAGAATTTTAAGATCCTCTTGTTTTCATGTAGTTCTATACATTTTCTGTCACAAATACCAGTAAAACACAGAACTTGGGGACATTGGCGATTTATCCACATCTGGCATATTTTGGGATTCATGGCTATAAGTCTATTAACTGATTTTGTTCACACACACACATTTTAGATATATGTGTATTTTTTTCATTGTTCCTTTTTTAGTGTGTGTGTATAAGAAAGAGATTTATATAAAAGAGCAACTGGATATTGAGAAAACAGACCAGCCCAATCCAGATCAAGTCCATAAGTCTGATATTAGCCCATATGTCTGATACCAATCTATAAAGTCCTCTTCAGACTCACAAAACACATGCCATGACACCGAATGCAGAAGACCACAGGCCAGTGGATAGAAAGTCTTTGGGTCCAGTATCATTGGAAACATCTTAGAGCTGGCAGGGGTCTCTGCATCAGGGTGGGTCCATGTGCCTTGTCAGCTGCTATGCCTCCCAGGGTGAGAGCAGAGAATCTTCCATCTCCAAGGAGGAAATAGCATATTTCCCAGAATTCTCAGGACAAGACCATGCCCACACAGAAGTCTCATTGGCTATGATCCAATTGACAGACTAGACTCCACCCCTTCACTAATAATTCCCTCCAATTGACAACTATAACTACCACATCCATCAATTCTTCGTTTTCCTTATTCAATGTCCAGTTCCACATGCATGGAGACAATTGAAAATACTATGGCTTAGGGCAAGTGACCTTGGTCTTCCAAGTGACATCCTTGCCTTTCAATTCTTTATAGAGCTCTTGTGCAGCAGATTTGCCCAATGCAATAGATGCTTTGATTTCTTAATTGCTGCTTCCAGGAACATTGGTTGTAGATCCAAGCCAGATAAAATCCTTGACCAAAATCTTTTCTCCATTTATCATGCTGATACTTGTTGCTCCAGTTGTGAGCATTTTGTTTTCTTTACCCTGGATTGCAATCCATACTGAAGGCTGCAGTGCCTGATCTTCATCAGCAAGTGTTTCACGTCCTCCGCACCAGCACTGTTGTAGTAGCGGTACCTCATAAGTTGTTAATAAGCTGTCTGCCATCCAGATGCTACGATCTTCTTCATACAGTCCAGCTTCTCAAATCATCTATTCCGCGTACATGGAGGTGTGGTGAAAGAATACAGTCACGAGACACACCTTTTCTGATTTTAAACCAGACGGTATTTCCTTATTTTGTGTACAGTTTCCACATAACTACAATGAAGTGTTCTGCAATTCTCATTCTTCTCAATGATATCCATAGTAGGTTATGATCCACATGGTCAAATGCCTTTAGGAGTGTTTTGGGGTCAAATCTGATGGGGTGCCATGCCCTGGCCCTAAAGTCTATTTTTGGTACCCCCTCGGGACTTCCTTGCTCTGCTCCTCTTGCTGTTCTGTTCAACCTTGGTGTGTTGGGGTCAGACCGGGCACAATTCCCACACTGTGTCTCCAACACGCATTCCTTAAGCTGGAAAAACCAATGCAATGAGTCCGTTGATCTCTTGACTGCTGCTTCCATGAGCATTGATGTGGATCCAAGCAAGAAGAAATCCTTGGCAAGTTCAATCTCTGCTCCATTTATCGTGATGTTTCCTATTGGTCCAGCTGCAAGGATTTTCTTTTCCTTTACATTGAGTTGTAATTCATACCTCAGGCTGCAATCCCGGATCTTCATCAGCAAGTCCTTCAAGTCTTCCTCCCTTCCAGCCAGCAAAGTTGTATCACCTATGTTTCTCTCAAGTCAGCTGGCACATGGGACTTGCTTATGAGGACTTTGTACTCTCCTATGATGCTCACTTGCTGTATTTCCTCCACAGTTTCCACAGAGGGAGCATCTACTCATCCGGAAGCTTCCACCTTCCTCTCTGTCTTACCTAGGACCTCAGCTGCTGGGTCTGAAGCAACATCCCGTGAGAGAGAGCATGAGTCCCATGCTTCACAAAAGCCATACCCTCAGCCCCACTTGGTGGTCCACGTGGCGGGAGGGGGAAGGGAAGGAGGACGGGGAAGAGAACAAGGGAGAGAGGATGGGAGAGGAGAGGGGGAGAGAGGGGAGCGACCAGGGAGAGATCATTGTTCGTTCTTTAAAATGCAGATTGGGGAAGCCCTAAACTAAGTCAGGAGAGGCCAGTCCCTGGAGAAGGACATCCTGCTTGGTGAAGCGGAGGGGCGGAGAAAGAGGACGGCCCTCCGGGAGCTGCAGGGCCAGAGTGGCTGCAGTCATAGGCCGAGGCAGGAGCCATTGTGAGCATGGCGCAGCCTGGGCCGTGCTTGCTTCTGTTGTGCACCTGACAACAGCGACAGACTGCCACCTCTTATGCACTCTGAGGAATGTTAAATGCTGGGAACCTCGAACATATTTTGCCTCCAGTAAGAGAAATTCATCCTCCATCCGTTTATCAATTAGAAGTGAATATCCGTAGTGTAGAATGTCTCATGAGGAACAAGGCTTGGGGGGGGAAGAAATACTACTTTTTTAGATGCTCGTCATAACTTGCTCCTTCATAGCAGTTTTTCTGAAGTAATTCTTAGGGTGTTTTCTGAGTGCAATAATCTTCATTCTTTCAGGTCCCATTTCTTTTGTTTCTAGCTTCAAAAGAAGTTTTCTTGTATGATGTATTATGTGGCCACAACTGTGTTGTGTCTAATTTGCTTCCCATGTAAAAAAGACAAATAATATGTAGGACCTTGCTTATTAGTTCTGAGATGAAAATGGGATACAGTTAGCCTAATAGAGTCTTGGTTGATCGTATTTCTCTTCTTAGACCCTCTCTTCATGGATCTGTGTCGATGTATGCCTATGTGTATGTTTACTTCTGTACATTAGTAAAATATGCAGGTACTTCAAGGACCAATTCATTGATCGTTTCAGTACAATTAAGAGAAGAATCTTAATTGGAGTTTTAAATTAACCCTGAATGTCAGCTAGTCCTAATGATTATAAAAGCAACCAAAGAAGGGCATCCTTTGTTTGCACAGATACAGTGAACTGGAAACTCAATGGGCTTATGCAGCTACATCAAGCCAAATCTTGTCTCTCCGTCTTTCCCATAGGACAGCTTGACCCCAAATATCTCACACCTGCTCTCTAGTGATTGTTCAGGAATTATTCGTTGGTTGGCTAAAACTTTCATCATTGCTACAGTCCTATGTATCATTTTC
>NW_022109767.1:7665069-7678141 GCF_000313985.2 Echinops telfairi | reverse complement strand
CCCCCCCCTTATACACTTCCATCTCCTTTACACCCAAGGCTTTACCTGTCAAGGTTCTAGTCTGCGGCTCCATCTTCCCACCTTGCACACTCTCGTGGGAACCTCCAAGGTCTATTTTCCTTGCTATTCCGGTTTCTGTCTTAGTGCTTGTCCTTACAGTAGTGGTCTCATCCGATATTTGTTCTTTGGTGATTGACGACCTTCGACCAGCATACTGTTCTCCAGGTGCTTCCATGTCATGAGGTGCTTCATGGTTTCGTGAGTGTCTTTTTAGCGATGCACAATATTCCATTGTGTGTATGTCCCAAAGTTCCTCTGTCCATTCTTCCATTGGTGGCCATTTGGGTTGCTTCCAACTTCGTGTTATTGTTCCCGGTGCTACTGTGAACATCGCAGTGCATATGTCTGCCCGTGCTGTGACTCTTACTTCTTTGGGTGAATACCCAGCGGAAGGGCTGCTGGATTGTGTGGAATGTCTCTTCCCAGTTGTTTGAAGTAGTGCCATATCCCCTTCCACAATGGCGTACATATTTACAGACCCACCAGCAGTTTGTAAGAGTAGCAGTGTCCTGGCTGCCTCCCCAGCATTTGTTCTCTGTTGTTCTTGTTTTAATTGGCTGTCATGGTTTTGACTTGCATCTCTTGAATGGCTAATATCATGAGCACTTTCCCCCCCATAGATTTATTAGCCATTTGGATATAGCGCAACTTCTTTGAGTTGTAGGAGGGGCCTTAAACATTTCCACACACAAAAAAATCCATTATCCTTTTATAACCTTTCTCCATGAACTTTTTGATACCCTCTTGTGTATTAATTAGTAATATGGCTTGTTTTGGTTAAGCTGTGTTGCTGAATGGTGAGTGTAATCCTCTTGGTTTGTTAACTTGATGATTACCATTGTGATCTGTGACCAGATAAGTTATAACCAATAGCTGCATTGCTTTTCTGAAGGTATAATAGAAATGGAAGAGTTCCATCCATGTATTTCTAAGGGAAATGATGTAGACGGGCAGCAGGATAGAATTGTGGGGACGATGATGGGGGTTGAACAGTAAGGAAAGTGTTTTTGAATATGTCGGTGTCTGAGAGAGAAACTCATTTGAGGATATTCCGTACAATTCAAACATCGACACCATGACGTGGGCTCAAACCTGCATCATCCCCGTAGATGACCTGTGTGCCAGGTGATGAAAAGTGTGGCTCCCCGTGCTTTTAAGTACAGAGCCCTGGTGGCACAGTGGGCTGCGTGTTAGGCTGCTGTCCACAAGCTGCGGGCTCGGACCCCTCAGCTGGTCATCGGGAGAGAGTTGAGGCAGTTTGCTCCTGTAGAGATGTAGTCTTGGAAACCCTTTGGGCAGTTCTGCTCTGCCTTTCAGGGTTACTATGACTCAGAACCAACTCAGTAGTAGGGGCCTCCTTCAAATGGTGGTCTTACTACACTTAGAAGAGCGCTCTGCGTTGTCGGAACTGACACGACGGGAGTGAGTTATGACATTTAAACGTTGTAGAATCCACTGACAAACAAAATTTAAACGAAGGGGAAAAAGGAAAAAATAAAAAATAAACGTTGTAGAAGTGACTACTCATTACAACCGCAACTAATGATCAGTTCTAGTGTTCTTTCCTGGTATCAGCTTTGTGGCTAATTTATTAAGCTGCAGAAGCTTTTGAAAAAACGTCTCCTCTGAGGGGTGTAAGTGAGTCATGCATAGTCTTTGCCCTCAAGGAGCGGGTAGCCCAATTGGGGAAAGAGTTCTACAGGAAGGACTAAATGCTGTGTAAGTCAGCCCACAACACAGGAACTCTTTGACCGTAAGAATGTTGTTGTTGTTGTTGTTGTTGTTGTTGTTGTGGGGCGCCATCCAGTTGGTTCTGACCCATAGCCACCCTGTGCACAACAGAACAGCATACTGCCCGGGCCTGGGCCAGTGTCACAATTGTGAGACTAGGGCAAAACACTGCTGTTCTGAGCCCCCGGCCCCTTTCTGAGACCTTCAGCTACTGCAGGGGTTTGGCCTTGCTGAAATCTACCGACAGCAGCCTGCAGGGGTGCACCTTTTCTTTCCACTGTCCCGGGACGGGGAATTCCCTGGCTGGTCTCCAGCCAAGGGAAAGTCCCTGCGATGCTTTCTCGCCCCTGGGTCTCCGGTGTCCCTCGCTGCTTTCTGATTTACTATTATACAGTAACGAGTTTTCCGGTCCGTCCCTCCAAGTGATCACCTTTGACATTGATTAACGCCGCTTATGAAAAGGACTTTGAAAACGATTTCAAATTAGCAAGGCTGTTATTGATAGGAACCTTTTATAAATTTAGGAAGACTGCCTCCCCAGCCGTAGTCATTGCTAGCTTCAGCTGGGTGCTCGACCTGGAAGCAGATTGGGATCCCATTGTCTTCTTCCTCACATGGTATCCTGCTGGAATTAAGCCCCATGAGTGCCTTTTCCGTCTGGATTTTGTCATCTCATGCTAGAAAGTATTAGAAGTATCTCATAAACCCTCCTCCTTTCATTCAATTCTTCTTGGGACCACCACTGTAAGTTTCCCTCTGCCCTCCCCACCACAAACTACAGCACAGACTTGTGTCCTAGTTTAATTTTAGCCATGTCGGTGAATGTGCTAATTGGAGTAAACGACACGGGCTGTGCAAATTGCCTGGTGAATTGAGTAAACGCAACAGCTAATGGGAGGCTCTTTCAATGTCACTTCGCGAAGCTCTTCTGATAATTCTGTTAATACTCCTGAGTTTTCTTTTCCTCCTTTTGTTCCCGTCCTCTGTGACGATCACTACCTTCTACAGTGTCTGCGGAGAAGGTAGGGTTCTTCAAGCTAAGAGCTTGTGTTTTTTCATTTAGAAGAGGGCATTGCCCCTAATAGGAGCCTTGGTGGTGTGGCAGGTTATATGTTGGTCTGCTAAGGTCAGCAGTTTGAGCCCACCAGCTGCTCTGCAGCAGAAAAACGAGCCTTTCTACTCCGGTAAAGCGCTATAGCCATGGAACCCCCAGGAGTAGTTCTGCTCTGTCCTCTAGAGCTGCTGAGTCTGAATCAACTTGATGGCAGTGAGTTTGCTTTAAATTGTCCCTAAGAGGAATTTACAGCTTCTATACTTCCGGTTATTAAATAGGTTTATTTCTTTTAAGGAAGAAGTCTTTATATTTAGCTTAGTAGCTTAATGAGAAGAAAACGAAAGGACTGGAGTGTGACTGCCCCGAGAGAGGGTTTGAAGTGCCATCAGGCATCGAATACCCAGAGCCGGACTTCTCCTGAGCGCCACTCAGCAGACTTGGCCTTGGGTCTCAAATTTGTACAACAGCAACTCTGAAGTAGTTAAGCTTCGAGAAGCAAGAAGGTTCTGGGTGATGGGTATGTTGGCGGCGCTCTACCAGACCCATGGGGGCTGCTTACCCTGCATTCAGGTCCCCACTAACTTTCCAGGCCGGTTTGAATGCAGAACGCTAATCCACTTAAAAACAAACAAGCAAAACCCCACAATGAACCTAAAAGAAAAGCTATACATAATGCATATTTAATACATTAGGAGAGTATTATTTACATACAACTATATGTATTTGAGTTACATCTCATTTGCCCGCCCTGCCCAACTGCTGGTAGCCGGGATGAAAAGTTTGGCAGTCACTGGTCTGTGAACGTCTTTGTACTTATTAATGTACTATACATCTTGTATGTAAAGTGTTCGTTGCTACTTCTGTCAATTTGTAGATCAGATTTATTATATAGGTCTTTTCAGCCTTACTGTGTGTTCCTTGAACCACAAAATCCCTCTTGGTACCTGACAGGCCTCTGAACATAAGTGGCATATGAAGTAAACATGGATAATTTCTTGACGAACACTGAAAGTCATATATACAATGTGGTTGTTGATTTCATCAGTTACTGCAGAAATTTTCATAACTTTATGGCAATAGCACTTAGAAAGGGTGGTGGTAGAAACGGATGTATCGAGACGTACTAACTGACACCTGCAGAAGAGGGAGAAGAATCCATCTTTGTGGCCCACTGGGATGGTTTAGAATGGGACCAAACAGCCTTCCGGGCACTGGCCACCTCTGGTTTAGGGCATCAGTATATGGAAGTAATGGGCACGATAGATGACTTCCAGAACCGGCCCCCTTTTCTTTGATCTCAGGCAAGCCTGGTGACTCTTTTTGCCCGAACCTTCCTCGTGGACAGTGAAGTGACAGGGCTAGATGGGGGAAGGTCCCTGCAGATGTGACACTCCCCACCACAGGTTCAATCAACTTGCTATGTCGTGTAATAACAAAGATAAGCACATTATGTAATTTGGAAACATTTTTCAGTAGAAGGACTGAATTTTTTTCCCCCTGACCCGTGTAAGGGGAAAAATTGGGAGATTAAAGAATACAAACTCAGTAAATTAATGCAAACTACTTGGAGATAACATTTAATGACTAAGGTTATGTGAGCAAAAGCAGCTAGTTGATGGTTTAATAGGACAATTTGAAGTAATGAATTTCCTGCCTCTGAGGAAGTAAAGCTAAAGCCAAGCCACCACTTAAAGAGATCTTGTAGAAAATATTGAACCCTTTGGTTAAAATCTGTTCACTTGGACAGGCTTTCTATTAAAGGGGAGCTCATGGGAGAGCTCATCCCTGGGAAAAGATATCATTCTTGGTAAAGTGGAGGGGCAGCCAAAAGGAGGACGATCCTAGAAAAGATGGATGGACACAGAGACTGAACAATGGGCTCCAACCTCGGAACAATTGAGAGGCCTGGGCAGTATTTCGTTCTGTTGTACTTAGGGTAGCTGTCCAGCGACACCTAGCAACAACACAGTGGTAGCGTGCTTGTTATCTGTGTGGGTTTGCTCCCTGACCAAGGCATCTCCTGAGAACTCACCACCTATCTGCTATGATTTTGAACAAGTTTCAGTGGAGCTTCCAGACTAAAATGGACTAGGAAGAGACACTTGGCTGTGCGTTTCCAAGAATCAGCCATCAAAAGCCCTGTGTGTCCCAGTGAATTTGATCTAGAAGCAGCGCTGAATATGGCACAGCATTTGGGCTCCTGTGTGTGTGTGGTGGGAGCAGGGACGGGCAGGGGTGGTGGTGGTGCAGGGGGGAATCACCATGAGTCAGGGTAACTAACTAAAACAAGTTAGGAGAGTCGATGGGGAGGTGGACAGCACATCTGCTGCTGCTGCTCCACCCAGTTCACAGTGTCTGATGTCCACAGCCAGGTGACATCAGCCTGGATTTCTGGCAGCTCCCTGTCAGTGTGCTATCTCCTCAGATCGTAACAATATTGGTTGGTCTGAGTCTTCAGTGCTGCCCACTCCAGAGCTGGCTGGGCTGTCTTATTACAGTTGCCGCCATAAGGTCTTGCTTTGGTGTCGTGCTCCGTGTTCTGAGTACACTGCACTTCTTTAT
Source organism: Echinops telfairi (assembly GCF_000313985.2). Lineage (NCBI taxonomy): Eukaryota > Metazoa > Chordata > Mammalia > Afrosoricida > Tenrecidae > Echinops > Echinops telfairi. The sequence continues at coordinate 7,672,734 of NW_022109767.1, read as the reverse complement.
TTCCCCTACAGCGGTTAAAACTGAAACCCCCAACTGCCACCAACTCGATTCCGATTGACACTGCCCTTATAGTGCAGAGTAGCGCTGTTGTTGGGGTGTTGGAGGCTGCACACCTTTTGGGGAGCAAGCAGGCTCATGCTCCTCCCATGGACAAACTCGTGGGTCTGAACTGTCGCCAACCTTGTGGTTAGCAACCCAACTCCTGGAACCTATTGACGCCACTAGGGCTCCTTGGTGTATATATATCTCCTTAGGGTTTTTTCCCCCGTATCACGTACCTGTTTACCTTCATTATAGGATGGAGCATAGTGTATATCTTGCTCAATAATGTGCTACTTTCTCTTAACCATATGCAGGGCAAATCTTTCCTTGGAAGATACCGGATGACTGCCCTCATCTGACTCTCGAAGTCATAAATGACGCGAATGAGGACAGGGTCACATCGGTATACAGTTGCACGGCTGGACTATTTTATCTTTGGATGTCCCCAAATTTAGGCTGCCACAGCAGTTACTGAACTATGCCAAAAGCATAGCTCCTTGTTTGTCTTGTATTACTGACTTCAGTGTTAAAGTGCTGCTCCTGGCTTCTTGTCTACCTCTAAATGCTGAACAACTGGTGACCTCTTCCTTGATCATTTGAATGCAGAGTTTTCCTATGCAGTGTAATTACCTGTTGCTTATTTTGTCCCAAGCAGGTGGGTTTGATCTTCTTTCCAGTGTTACTGTGAGGGAGGCAGAGTTTTTAAGAGCACACCACAATCTGTTTAGAAACCAAAATTCAGATACACAATTAGGAGATACTTTTTTTTTTCCATGAAGGAATTTTTTGTGAAATAAGTCTTCGAGTATTGGCTACGATGCTGTGAATTTTAAGATTCTGTGCAAATTATTTCTTCGCATTATTATACAAGGGTGCTTCAAAAAAGGCTGTTGGGAAAATGGAATTAAAAGGCAATGTGATTTCCTCAGAAACTTTTTGAAGCCCCCTTACATAGGGGCTGTACTGTCATGTAGGTCATGACACCCTGGATGACTTGCCATATGGAAGGTAACCATGATCATGATTGTTGTTATAGTATCGTTGGTAATGTTGCTACTTCTCTCTGTTTCTCATGCTGTCTTAAGTTTCAGACAGTGTTGCTTCCTACGGCTTTTAGATGCTCAAAGCCTCACACGCCACCTCCTTAGAGACTGCTGGGCCCACCACTGCTCTCATTTTAAATACTTGGCTGAGATCTGCCACCCCCTCCTTCCCCGGGGCTAGTCTATTCGCAGTTACAGAGCCTGGGGAGCAGTCTGGAACTTCATATTTAATGTGTTCTCGGGTCACTCAGAGGAGCCCTGGAGGCATAGTGGGCTAGGTGCTGGACTGCTAATTCCAAGGTCAACAGTTCAAAACTACCAGCCACTCCTTGGGAGAGAGATGAGGCTTTCTATTCCTATAAAGATTGTCATCTTGGAAACTCACAGGGGCGGCTCTTTCCAACGCTTTAGGATCACTGTAAGTCAGAATCAACTCGATGACTTTGAGTTTGGAGTGTCGCTCAAGGAACCCTGGTGGTGCAGTGGGTTAAGTATCAGACCGCTAACCACAAGGTCAACTGTTGAAACCCATCAGCCACTCAGTGGGAGGACATGAGTCTGTCTGTTCCTTGAAAGCCACATAGTCTAGGAACCCTCCAAGAGCAGTTCTGCTCTGTCCTTTAGGACCGTTGTGAGTTGCATTCAACTCGATGGCAGTGGGTTTTGAGTAGGGTCACTATAGGGGCTGTGATGGCACACTGGTTGCGTGCTTAGCTGCTAAGCGAAAGGCCTGCAGTTTGAAGCCACTAGCTTCTCTGTGGGAGAGAGATGTGATTATCTTGCTGCTATAAAGATTTGCCACCTGTGAAACCATGTAGTGCAGTTCCACACTGTCCTATAGCATTGGTGTGTGCCCGAATTGCCTTGATAGCATCGCTTTTTAATTTTTCCTTTGAGGTTGCTGTGAGCTCCCAGTAACTTGATGGCAGTAGGGGTGTGTGTGTGTGTGTGTGTGTGTGTGTGACAGAGAGAGAGAGAGCGAGTGAGAGAGAGAGTGTTAGAGTTCAATGGGCTCTACCACAAGAACAATTGTGAGGCTGGTGCAGGGCTAAGGATAGCTATGAGATAGAATCAACTGCGTGACACCTACAACAACCACTCCCGATACTCACACGGGCAGTGGTGGGTCAGCAATAGACTTCTACCCTTTCATGTAGGAGTTGCTAGTTGGCCGAGTTGATTCTATCTCATGACGAACCCAAGCAGGAGGAGAGATTTCCGTTTCTGGCATTGTACCCACCTCATATGCAGTGATCACTCGCCTGTCGGAGTATTGCTATGATGGATACCAGGTAGGTTTAAGCAGGCTACAGTGACCAAGAAGAAAGGCCTGGCAATCTAGAAACCCAGTCAATGACAATCCTATGGGTCACAACAGCCCGCTCTTTAACTGCATGGGGGGATGGTGCCCAACCGGGCAGGGCTTTGTTCCAACGTACTTGGGCTTGCCGTGAGCCAGGGCAGACTCTAGCAGCCAAGGACAGCATCCCAGTGCTCACTCAGAATCTCCTGGCAGTTAATGGCACCACTCTGCTTTTATTCCCTTAATCCAGGGATTAGAGACTATGGTCCCGGGGCCAAGTCCTGGCTGTTGTCTGTTTGTGTAAAGGAAGTTTTGTTGGCATGCAGCCATACCCATTTGTCTAGACATTGTCTGTGGTTGGTCTCGCGCCACCATGGCGGGATTAAACACTCGTGCAACAAAGACCTGACTGGCAGCAGAGCCTGGACCGAAGAAGTTTGCCGATCCCTTCCTCACACACTACACCTGAGTATGTCCTTCGATACCTCCTCGGAGGGCCCAGATACACAGGGGCTTCCAAAAATCATGGAAAAACTAGAATTTTTGTGTAAACTTGCTGAAGCTCGCTCATGTATTCTTCAACAGAAGTAATCTTTTTTTTAAATCATTTTATTAGGGGCTCATACGACTCTTAGCACAATCCATACATACATCAATTGTGTAAAGCACATTTGTACATTCATTGCCCTCATCATTCTCAAAGCATTTGCTTTCCACTTAAGCTCCCAGCATCAGGGCCTCATTTTCTCTCCTCCCTCCCACCTCACCCTCCCTCATGAGCCCTTGATAATTTATAAATTGTTTACTTTGTCATATCCTGCCCTGTCCGACGTCTCCCTTCACCCACTTTTCTGTTGTCTGTCCCCCAGGGAGGAGGTCACATATAGATCCTTGTAATCGGTTCCCTATCTTTTAAAAAATTCTTTTCTCCTTTTAACCCCCTTTTCAAATGTCCCAACTGAATTCAACTCTCCATATCCTTCCACTTGTGACATTGGCTAGTCTTCTCCGTTCCTTTCATTCGCTTTACACCGGGCCACCAGAGCTATGCTCGCAAGGTTGGCTTCCCCCTCTGGCCATTCTGTCATCCTAAAGCTCAGCGATTTCCCACTGCCCTCTGCAGCAAGTCCAGCTGTGCCAGCCTGCTCCTGACGGCTCCCTCCACACGCTCCCTTTGACCAGAAGTCTCATCTATGAATGGACACCCCCCTGTCTTTGTCCCCTCTGCACCAACTGCACGGGGCTAACTCTGCCAGCATCTCTCTTCTTCCTGCTCCTGGCCTGTGCACACAATCCTCTCACATTCCCCAGGGGCCTTTCCCGGACCTTTGGTGCCTGGGCATTCATTCTGGTGGCTGCCTTGGTTTCCCTGTGTGCCTCCATCCCGGGGCACTCTGACCTGTGTGTCCTGTGTGTCACCCACTGTAACTCCGTCAGTTTTGTGAGCGCCAAGCGTGGCCGATTGACTTCATTGCTGTGTTCCCCCAAACACTCAGTGACCTGGCTGGACGGCGTTTAATACTGAAGACACTGCATTCATTACAGGAAGCAGGCTTTTCCTTAGCGATCTCGGGAACTGTCTTAGATGTCTGACATCGCTTTTAGGTGTTGCAGAGAAAATCCTTGAAGAAACCAGATGACTTTTCCTTGTAGATTTTTGGTGGAAATGGGCAGATTTTCTTCTTTGAGAACGTATTTTTTATTAGAAGTCTGTGTGTGCAGTGAGGTGCTTGGTACTCAACAAAACAAAGTCAAGCCCTGTGGTAGAGCCAGGTGACTGCCCCCCCCACCCCCACCCCCACCCCGCCGCAATGCTGGGAACACGTGTTTGTCAAGATTCTCAGTTTAACATATCCGCGTGCTAGAATATGTTATTGAAATGAAACACACATGCCGTTACACTAGTGTTTTCTATTCTCCTGTTCATTCATTCTAATTAATCTGTGCCTACTTCCCCCAGAGGTTTGATTTGATTAGATTGATCACACATTGCTAGTCCCGTTAACCCCAATTTTTGGTTGGCTTCCTGTTCAGAACTTGTGTTATTGAGAAGGTTGACAAAGCCATTAAGTGTGTGCCGGGCAGAGCGATTGTCACTTCATGCTAGTATGATATGGCATTCACAGGCCCAGGGACCCGACAGCCGAGACCTTCAATTTCCTGAGTCTCTTGGAAAACTTATTTTGGTGCCCAAGGCCCAGTATCCATGAACCTAGGAGCAAACGTTTTTAAAGTGCCAGCAACACTCCCACGGTGACATAGATAACAGAAGCTTTGAACATTTAACTTGAAACGGGCAACGTTTCCAGGAATAAGCTGTAAGCTCTACTTTGTTCTAGCTTCTTAGCACAGAATGCAGGTTTGTTGCATACACCCATGCATGAATGAACGAAGGAATAACATCCACGTAAAAATCTATCCTACCCCCCTCGCACCTACAGAGATGTGTAACAGGGTAACCAGATGTGTCGACCTTTGATCCAGCAGTTCATCTTCTTGGAGTGGATACGGGGGAAATAATTATTAGACAACTGGACACCGATGTTATATCCAGGTTTCTCTAACTCAGAAATAACATGCACAAATCCTCGACTCTCGAAGCAATGCTCGTTGTAGAGCCATTAGTACTATTGAAAACATGGGACTCGCCATGATGCTTTTCAAAATAAGAATAGTTATTTTAGTCACAGATTGTGTTTAATGGCTAAGTGTGAAGACATATCTACAAGGTGGGCTAGATGTAAAATATGAATGTTATAGAACAAAATGTGAAGCTTTATCTTTAAGTAAAAATTGTGGAGTTTTACCCTTACGTAAAAGTAGTGAGATATGTGGGTACACAAATGAATCAGGTCTGCCGTGTAGGAGGGAGCTTCCAAAAGGGTGTGAAAAGACAATGGAATTTTCCCATGAATTTTTTTTTCAACTTTTATTATTTTCAGATTAATTTATTCCCGAGCCATAAGTATTTGCTTCTTCAGTTTCTTCTGGGAGATCTTTTTCTTCTGTGCAACCTCCTCTTCCGGTTTGGGAACGATCTGTTCCTTCTCAGTCAGGATCATTTCAACGTGGCAGTGGGAGCTCATGGGTGGGTTGATCCGACCTTGAGCTCTCTAAGTCCGGCAGTGCATCTTGGGGGCTTTGATCACCTGGATGTGCTCGATGACCAGAGAACCCACATCTAAACCTTCAATTCAGCACGACTTTCTGCATTTTTTAGCATGTGAAGCAAAAATTCAGCACTCTTTTTGGGCCACCGACCCCGGGTCCAACTCCATTGTGTGGCCTGGGCACCCCGACCAACACCACCATGTAACGTTGGAAGGCACACACTGCTTCTGCAGAGTGACCTCTTTCAAATATTTGGTGGTTTTCCGCATGTGCATGCCCTTGATGGCCTGGGCCATTTCACGGGTGTTCTTGAAGTGGACCCGGAGGTTCGACCTCTTGATTTGCGTGATTTTGTGGGGTTTTCTGGGTCAGGTGAGTAACGAGCCATTTTGGCAGGTCACCTCGGCGCTGCAGGAGGAGGAAGGGCAGTGGGGCCTGGGTCGCTTCCCCAGGGATTTCTTGAAGCCCCTCGGATGTGCTTGCATATGTAAGGGGAGGCTGGGAAGTAAGCAGTCATCAACCATCAGTAACATGTAAGTTTGGGGCAAGATGACTAGGGAGGGATGCAGATGAGTAGTATGCGAATTGTTACCTTTTCTCGTGTTTCAATGAAGAAAAAAGTACATTGTCTTTTTTACGAGCGATTGTAAAAAAGGGAATGTACTTTTTCCCTTCATTGAAACGAGAATGCAGTAAGTTTTAGGATCGTTTTAAGTTTTACTTAAAATCAAGGACTTAGTAAAGAGTTAATTTGTCATCTGCAAATGTAGTTTTAAGGACTGATTCATTTTCTTGAGAACGCTGTACAGTATAAGTGAAAAAAAATTGTAATGAGAAGATAATGAAAGATATGACCTGATTGGACCGCTATAGAAATCTTATATTTTTATTGCTTTTTTTAAAAGACCATACTTCCTTGTTTGTTTTTTTCTGTGTAAGAAAAGGAGCCCATTATATCAAAGCAGGTAAGAGGGGAAGACAGTATATACCCCCTGGGGTAGGACAATTGGTGGGGAGGAAGTAGAAAGGAGAAGAATATGCCTCAAAAGGAGGGGAAGAGGAGTATCATTAAGGCACAAACTATTCTCTGTGAAAAGGTGAGGGGAGGGGTATACAAAGCCTCAGAAAGGAAAGCAGAGACGAGGCACAGAAATCTCTTTATAATGCACTCTTATTTGGAGACTATATGTGCACCCACACCCGTTCCCAAGGGGAGACTTGGGAGTGAAAGAGTTCCCACTGTTTGCTCTCCCTTCACCTTCTAGAAAAGCCCAGGAGGAGAACAAGAAAGTAGTACTAGCTGGATGTGTCCCTCAGGCCCAGCCTCACCAGGACTACCTCAAGGGCCTGAGCATCATAGGGGTAAGTCTGCCGTCTACTGAGCCGATGTTCTATTTCTAGCTTCCTTTTCTAATGGCGGTTACACTCACAACTGTTCTAACCAAACTTCCCCATCTAATAGACCTGGCAACCTTTGCCATGCCTCTACCGCTTATCTCTTGAGAACAAAAACGTGCTCCAGGTTTCCTCGTTTTCAAAAGACTCTCACAATCAAAGCCCATGGCCCGGCTCTGGTGGTACAGCGGCCATGCACTTGGGGACTCCCCTAAAGGCTGGCAGTGCACACTCACCTGATGGTTGGTCTTCTCCAGCAAAGACTTTGGTCTGGGAAGCTCTATGGGAAGGTTTTCCTTCCCGTTGGATTGCAATGAATCAGAACAGATTCAGGGCCACACAAGAACAACTGCACAGCGAGGTGGCACCCACGTTTCCGCTATATTTAAGTCACCTGAAGCTTGGCAGTTCAAAGCCAGTTCAGACGCTGGAAGAAAGGTCTCGCAAGATGCTTCTGTAAAGATTATGGCCAAGACCACTCTACGGAGCGTTTCCACTGTCTAACATATGCCGTCACCATAAGTTGCGATCAACTTGACAGCAACTGTTTTGGGTTTTTTTTTGTTTTGTTTTGTTTTTTAACTTGGGTCCTTCTCTGCTTGCTGGGTGCTGTCTCTTGCCATATTCTTTTTTTTTTTTTTTTCTTTTTTAACATTTTATTAGGGGCTCACACAACTGTTATCCCAATCCATACACACATCAATTGTGTAAAGCGCATTTGTACATCGTTTCTCAAAACATTTTCTCTCCATTTAAACCCCCGACATTAGG
>NW_022109767.1:7660697-7662385 GCF_000313985.2 Echinops telfairi | reverse complement strand
CGTGTATAAATTGTAAGCTTCATAAGGATAGTTTTCCAGTCCCCCCCGCCGCTAGCTTCCCCAGCCTTCTCCAGGATGTCTGACACACAGTTGGCACTTACTCAGTGTGTGTCAACTAAGTAACTGAATCACTCCATTGTGTTTCTGTCACTTCTGTGCCACGCCTGGTTCCACGTGACCCTCAGATCTCTGAAGCCAGTAGACGCACATCTTTCCTCATGTATTGCCTACCTCCCTCTGATGATGACCTCACTGGCTGAATAACGGGGCTTCTTTCTTCCCATCAGTCTACTGGGGGTATTCTCAATCGGCTCCCCTAGAAAAAGAGGCATTCAGTATTTAAAAAAATAAAACATCTCTTCATTGAGATGTAGAGAAAAAAACTTGCTCCAGGAGCACTCGGCATTTATATTGAGATTTACAATGGATGTTTCCCTCATTGGACGTCATATGGACACTTTCTTATGCCGTGCTTTCAGTGTGGCGAACTTGTTTTCTGCTGTGAAGCTTTTGCCCTGCCAGCAGATTGAATAAACTTTGAGCAAACATTCTTGCTTGAAACCCACAGAACCTGGCTGTTGGGTGACTCTAGTTTGTTTTCACCATTTGTCTGCTTACGCTTGGATTTCTCTTGATTCAAGGACTGACAGGACTCCAGGACTCCCGAGTTATCTGTTCATGTCAGAAGTACTTTCTCCATAAACAGAGGCATGCTGTGTTAGGGAAATAGGACGCTGCTTAGAACCACTCTGCCTTCAAGATGGAATGCGGTAAAAAGCTTTTTACCCCCAGGACCTGAGGTACTGGAACAGCAGAATTTGCCTGGTAGGGCAAAAGCCTCTTCGCGGTGCACACCAGGGTCATCTTCTTTCCTTTTGAAAAAACTTCCTTGTGTGCAGCGAAGAGCTTAGTACACTTAGAGGCTCCGAAACGCTTGTGGGCAAATGGAATGAGAAGGAAATGGAATCCGTTTCACAAGTCTTCCTCCAGAAGGTCGGGAGGAGCCCCTCGTGCGTTAGACTGCCGGGCAGACACCCGTACTCTTCCCGTGTTGAACACTTGTGGAACTAACACACATTCATCTTCCGTTTCCCCAAGCGCTTTCTCTGTTCTTTCATGTCCTAATCTTGCTTGATTTCCATTGACATTCTGAAAAATGAAGAGAAAGGCACCACCTTATTTGATTTTTCAAACGCAGTGGTACAAGATAAGGAAGGCCCTGACCCCGGCTCCAAAGGTTGGCAGTGCCAACCCACCTCGGCGTTCCTCCTTGAGAGAGCCTGGAGTAGCCTGTGGGGCAGGTGGACACTGCGCCCAGGGCTCTCGCTGAGTGTGATGGGCTCACTGGCAACAAGACCAGAGACAGGAGTCTCAGCATTTTGCTCATCCCCCTCCGACTTCGAAGCCTGGTGCAATTTGCTTACCTGGAACCTCAGAAAGTGAGCTGGTGGGCAGTGGCGAAGCACTAAGCGGTGAATGGATAGGTCGGTGGTTCACACGCACCGGCTGCCCTGTGGGAGAAGGAAACGCCTCCGCTTCCGCAGCGCTGGTTAGACTAGGGAGCCCTGCGGGGCACGTGCACTTTGTCCTGAGAGCTGCTGTGAGCCAGCATCAGCTGGAGGGCAGCATGCGTGGCATCTCCAAGATATGCAGCACCCTGCTTTCTCTTTGCAATCCCATGACATTGT
>NW_022109767.1:7650630-7660434 GCF_000313985.2 Echinops telfairi | reverse complement strand
TACAATAGGTTTTAAATTAAAATTGAATATGATTAATTCCCAAAAAGATTCCTTGAAGGGAATCATGTCACTGCTAGTGACATTTCAGAAATTATTGATACCGTTATCAGCAATTTTATTATCAAACAAATTGGTCAACATCACTGTATAGCCCCACACTCCCCTGTCAGCTAGTCACTGCTATTGAGTCGATGCCAGTTCATAGCGACTCTGGAGGTCAAACTGTGGGTTTCTGAGAGTATATCTCTTTACAGGAGGAGAAAGCCTGTCGTCCTCCTGAGGAGTGGCTGTCGCCATCATGCCACCCAGCCTCCTCCATGGCAGCTCTAGTGACGTTGATCTTATATTGAACTGTCACTGTAGCCTCACAGTCTCTCTAGTAGCATCTGAGACGTTGTGATTAGGGTGGATCTGAAGGAACGTAACGCTGGAGAGGCAACAGCGCTTGGGTGGAAGTTTCAGGGGACTGACTGTCTTGGACGAAGGGACTTGCTGTTAAAAATGTATGTTGCTCTTTGTAGCATTTCTAGTTGCAACACACCTTCAGACCCACCCATGTTTGAAAGGCTCCTGGCATATGCAATTTAGGTTTTTCATAAGTTCAGAAAGTAAAGAAGTGTAAGGAGTTGAACATAGTGAGTAGGACTCAAGACTGCTGTGTAAGTTAATCCCCGACAGAAACAGTCCCGCTCACCCGAGCCAGAGTTCTGGGAACACCAGGAGCTAGCACATGCACAGCCAGAAGTGGTACCGAGAAGTACTAGCCTGAGGAAACCACACGGCGAACAGTGTAGAGTCAAAGAATACACTGAAGCACGTGCATGTACACAGAAAGGCTAGGAAGTATCTATTCTCCCTGCATCTTCAGGTAAGCATCTCCACCCCCAATGGAGTCTAGTTATGACAGCAACTCAGTTTTTAAAAATAAAACTAGTGTTTCCCATCATGCACCATTTTCTAGGGTCTATCCTTTGTGATTAGCTGTTAGAAACAAAAAAAAGCAAGACACGTTACACATGCGTGAGTGCATACGTGCTCTCACATGTGCACACACAGATAGATACCAACACACACCCTCCTAAAATGTGAAAATGCAGGATATAATGCTGGCACATTGTATGTAGGTCCTTGATCAGTACCGCTGAAATATTTGTCCTTGCTCTTACCACCAAAAGAAAAAAGCAATGCACTTATTTTTCAAGATGCGCTCTTCTTAAATGATAATTATATTTTAGAACAGAAAGTAATTTTGGGGAAAAAAATGACTTTTTTATTGACTTTTCTGAGCTAAAATCATTCATTATTTCGTGTTTAGAGAGACCTACTTGTTAGCATTTCTATGGGATCAGGAACCTGAAACATTTTGAGTTACAATGAAATAAAGGAAAGGACTGTATTAGGATATGCGATTGAAAAAACCTGAAGCATTAAAAACAAACACGGGCATGTGCGGATGTGGAAATTGAGTGACTTTGGCAAGTGTTTTCAGGAGGGGCTTGGAAGTGTCTTACAGGATTGATAGACAGGATGAGTGGAGACTGTCACCCCTCTGCAGAATTTCCCTTTCAGGGTCTCTCTGTCGGCCGCACACCTGAAACGACTTCCTGTGTTGCTCCCTCCTGTGGGGATCTGCCCTGGTAACCCCATTCTCATGGGGGGTGCAGATTCTGTTGACCAGTTGAGGGCGATGACAAGCTGCCTTTAGGCCAGGTCAATGTGTGAGCAAACTGTTTTCCCAGCCCTGAGTTCAAGGCCAAGATGTACCCCCCCTTGAAAGCGCTCCTGCATGAAGTATGTAAAACAATGTTTAATAGGAAAGAAGGGCACCCCACTGGCACAAAAGTTAACACACACCACTTCTAACTCAAAAGATTGGCCTTTGAAGGCCACCTCCCCAGCGGCTCCAAGGGAGAAAGACTTGGAAGTCGGCTTCCATAAAGATCACAGCCGGAAAACCCGATGGAGCAGTTCTCCTTGCTGCCAGCTGGTGTCGCCATGACTCAGAATCAACTCGACAGCCCCCAACAACCACAACCAAGGCAAAGTGAGGAATCGCCACCATTGCAACATGTGGATTTTCATCGGCATTAGCCCTCAGAGATGGAGCCTGTAGTTTTCTTAATAATCAGAGCGGCAGACAAGGCAGGCAGTAATCAGTGTCCGGCTGCTTTGACCTGTGAGCCTCATCTTATCGTCTGTCCAACCCTGCCCTGGAATTATCTCGCTGTGATTAATGTTATTTGAATGGTGGTGAGTGGAAAGGAGATAACAACGTCAGAATCGGAGGCCTGTTCGCCTCGGGCTTCAGAAGGACTGGCTTTGCTGGGGCTAACCTCTGCCCTGCGCCCACTCGAGGGCATAGCCTGTCTAATCCCTTCAGCTGGGAGAGGGCTGGAAAGAACACACTGGATAAGCAAATGCTTTTTGAGCCCAAATGTTTTTCCTGGCACGATTAAAGAAGTGTGTGTGTGTATCTGTCTAGATTACGTTTACTTCTATGCAACCAATATAAAAGAAAAATCACAACAGCTGCTGACTTGAGTCTGACTCCCAGGACCCCACCTGTTAAAGAGTAGAGCTGCACCATAGGGCTTCAAGGTTGTGACCTTTATCTAAGGTGTGCGTGCACATGTGGGTAACACACACAGGTGGGTGGTTCCAGATGCCAACCTTTATGTTAGTGCTGCCACCACCTGCTGCCATCAGTGGGTCCCGTCCGCTCTTCACAGCCCTATAGAGCACAATGGAAAGACTCCCTGAGATATTTCTGAGACTGTAACGCTTTCTGGGAACAAACAGCCTCATCCTTCTCTGAAGTGGCTGGTGCGTTTGAACCGCTGATCTTGTGGTCAGTAGCCCAGTGTTTAGTCAAGTGCAAAACCCATGCATCACTCTTAGTGATCTAGTGCTGCTACAACTGACATGCCACAATTGTGCGGTGGCTCGCACAATTCAGGAGGCTAGAAGCCTAACTCGGCAGAAGACTTCCTCTCTTGTTCAGCCCCGGGGAAAGATCCTTGTCTCCTTCCACCCACTGTTTGCTGGTGCTTGCCCTGGATGTAGGAGATGCTCAGCACAGGGACCCCGGGTCCTTAGGACATGCTCTGCTCCTGGTGCGTTTGTCTTCGTGGTAGTTAGATCCCTCTTTGCTCGTTTCTCTCTGCTTTTATCTTCTTTGAGGTAAAAGGCAGGCAAGCCACTCTGCAGGGACTGTAAGGCGAGTTGGACTCTAAGTACTTTGCTGGTCACATCAGATCACAGCACGGGGGATGATTACATCATAGCATAATTGCCAAGTCACTGAGAATCATGGCCCTACCAAGTTTCAGCACTCGGGGACAGTAGGCCCTTGTAATTCTTCTCAGGACCTTTGAAACATCTTGCCTCACAGAGAACAATTTTGTTCCTCTGTAGGCTAGTAGCTGTGGATAGTCTGTCAGCCTTGGAAAGGGTGATCACGAGATATCATTAAAAGGAATTACCTTTCTGTGTTGCCCATGCTTGCACTTCATCTGTCTGGCTCTAGGTACTTCCATGATTTTAGGACTCTATCTATTAATTAGGACTTCCTATCTCTCTACCTCTATGCCTATCAATTACTATAGGGCAATCAACGAAGGAAATGATATTTTTCTGCTGAGTTCATCGCCTCAGCACCCAGTTATTACATAGTTATTAATAGAAATGACGTTTATTAATAGAAATGACATTTATTAGCTCTTTACTCTGTTACCAGAAAGCATGTTTCCAGAATCGTGTCGTTTGTGCAGATGTCTGTGCTCATAGATAAAGCCAGCATTTGAACTCTGTCTCGGTTTTGATCCATCGGCCTTTTCTTCGTAGCTGTACTATGTTTTCAGAACGCATAGCTGCCATATGAATTAGTACCAGTATAGAACATGCAATCCACAGCACAGTACACGATTGGATGTTCAAAGTTCGTAAGGATAAAACTTCCTGAAGTGCCAGCTGTGAGCCCCGCAGGCAGGCCTTTTCTTTGGAGAGCCGAACAGAAGTGCAGCGGAACACGGGCCCACTTGCCACGACAAGAAGGACCAGGTTGATTTGTTGTGGTTTTAGCGCCTTTTCAGGCAGGTTGCCCTAGTCCTGAGAACTCCGACAGTCCAACAACGATTGCACGGGCGAACAGACTAGTTTTGAAAATGATGTGTGTAAGGAAAGCGACATTTGAAAGAGGCTGCATCTGAGGGTGTTTCTGTCCTATTCCATGTTCAAACTCAACACTCTGTGTAGCATAGTAAATGAATTCGTGAGCGGTGTCACAGGAACAGTGGCATTTGATGCTGAGGACAAAGTCTTTCTCCCAGTTTGTTTGTCTCTGCTTCTTGTGCCTGACATTTCTTCTTGTCTCGTTCAGTTCTTTTACCTCTAATGATCACGAGAGTTTCATAGCAGAGTGAAATGTGCATCTGGAAGTTTGTCTGAGTTACAAGCAATTCAGTTAGAGCGCGAGCCCTCAAAGGCAGGAGGGTGGTTTGAGTCCACCCAGAGGTGCCTGCGAGGAGAGGCCTGGTGACACCCTTTTCCTAGACCTGTGGTTGTCATGCTCTTCTGAGCTTGCCTATAAACAGACACGGTTTGCGTCGACTACAGTATTAAAAGGCCGGCGGGAACAGATGGGTCGTCATGAATTGAAATCAACTCCTCGGGTCCTGTAGGCTTTTGTCTGTAATGTACCACAGCGGTTAGGAACGTGCATTCAAGAACTGGATCAGCCTGGGCTCCCATCCCCACACCACCACTTAATTGTGCGACAGTCCCTGTGCTTCAGTTCCTTCCTCTGTAAAGTGGAGGTAATGAAGGAGCCTCACTTTGCGGGAAATAAGTTATCACATGCCGTGTGCTTAGCACAGGGCATTGCTTGAGTACACATTTCTATTAATTCCCTTACTAACAGAACCAACAGTGACCAAAGCAATGAGCTTGGAACGCAGTGACTTGCTTGAGGTATAGCGCTGAACAAAATTGGATGTTTCCTAAAAGACCATGGAATCTGGTGAGCGGGGCAGATATGTGCGATCTGTAGGCACAGGGATACAGTGCCGGGGCCACTCGGAAGATGAGGTGTCAGCTGTGAATTGGCTGAGTCGTGGTTTGATGACTGCAGGCAGCAGAAAGGGCGTTGTGGCAGAAGGTGCAACATGTCTGAAGAAGGGCACGTGTGCTTATGATTTCCCAGGAGTAAATGGCATTGTGTGTCTCGCTAAGGGTCACGTGGGTTGAGGAAAGATGAGGTGTAGTGTGAGGTGGCGCAGAAGCAGTGATCAACAGAGTAGTGAAGCCAGAAGGGTAGGGGGAGAGAAAGGGGGAACCGATCACAGTGATTGACACATAACCATATACCCCTCTACAGGGGGAAGAACAACAGAAAATACAGGGGAAGGGAGACAACGGTCGGTGTGAGAGATGAAAGTAATAACAATGTACAATCTACCGGGGGTGGTGGTGTTATGGGGGTGGGGGGGCTGGTACCGAGGGCTCAATAGAAAGTAAATGTCTAAAAGAGAATGAGAGCAACATATGTACAAACATGCCTGATTCAATTGATGTATGGATTGCGATCAGAGTTGTATGAGCCTCCAATGAAATGATTTAAAAAACTAAACAAACAAGCGCAGAGTAGCGAAGGCCCAGAGAGGACTCCTGATGTGGCACAAACAGTTAATGCTCTTGACTGTTTCCTGAGAGGCTGGTGGTTCTAACCTGTCTAGAGGCGCCTCTGAAGAATGTCCAGCAAGCCACTGGGCCTGGAGGAGCCATTGGAGAAACCCCTCAGGGCATGCTTGCACTTAGCCACATGTAGTGTTGCCCGAGTCTGAATCGGAAGATGGGGACAGGCTGTGTTTGGCTTGGGCTTTTGAAGGCCGAGAGAAGGGGAATGAGTTTGCCTGCACTGGACTGTGCAAGTCCGAATCAGAGGGCTAGACAGCATGCAGGAGGTCAGGGGAGGAACGGTGCTCTCGTGGTTGTGTCTACGTGCCTATTAGGATTGTTTAGCAGGAGGGCACGTTATTAATACCAATCTTTTTTATTTCTTCTCATTTTTAAGTCCAAATGTTTTAGATAAAATTAACCAATAGTAAGAGTCCCCTCTCGAGGGTTTCCAAACATGTGCGCTTTGATGTAGCCACCAGCACAGTCAAAGTTAAGGTGTTTCAGACACACCAGGAAATGCCCTTGCCCTTCCCTTTGCAGTCTTTCCCTTTGCCACCTGCCCCGTGGAGAGCACTTGGCATCAACTGATCTGGTTTCTGTGCCTTTAATTGTACCGTTTCCAGAAGGTCATCCAAAAGCACAGCCCCGAGTCAATGTCCACTCCAGCAACCCCACAGGGCAGGTAGAACTTCCTTGTGAGTTTCTGAGACTATGGGTTCACAGGAGGAGAAAGCCCCGTTTGTCTCGGCTGGTGGTTTCGATCAGCTGACCTTTTGGATCGCAGCCCAGTGCATATGCTAGCCTGAGCCCAATTTCTTTCCATTAGTGTTGTTTGTTTGGTTTTTAGATACCGTCGTGCTCAGTAAGAGACCGGTGGCATAGTGTTTACCCACTGGGCTGCTCACTGTCAGGCCAGCAGTTCGAAAGCACCAGCCGATCCACCCGCAGAATTGCTCCCCAGGGATTTTGAGAATATTTGGAAGCAGATCACCAAGCCTGTCTTCCGAGGAGCCACTGCATGGATTCAAACCGCTAACCTTGCGGCTAGGTCATTACGTTTGTTCTTAGCAGTTTGTGCCATGCAGAGATAAAGCATTTGATAGTCTTCTGTGTTGTGGAGCGTATCAGTACTTCATTTTTATCGCTTGAGATCATTCCATTGGGGGAGGGTGGGAAAACTGAGGAGCTGATCCCAAGGGCTCAAGTAGCAGGAACATGTTTGAGAATGACGATGGCAACATGTTAGAATGCTATGAAGAAAAAGACGTTAAGGCACACGCAGGTTAAGGCACACGCAGGTTAAGGCACACGCATCCCAGGTTCTTTTGTGTAACACACTGGCAAAGTTCTTGTGCAGCTTTCTTTCAGGAGCTGAGAGATTCAGTCAGCATGGTGATGCTGTCTGTGGGCTTCTCCAAATGAAAGCGATCTGGAGGGAGAGCTTCCTCACAACTTCCTTGTCTCGTTAGGGGCCATCGAGTTGGCACCAACCCATAGCAACCCAATGTACATCAGAAGGAAGCACGGCCCCATTCTGCACCACCCTCACAATTGTTCCTGCCCATGGTCGCAGCCACTGTGTCCATCCGTCTCGTTGAGGACCTTCCTCTTGTCCCCTGCCAAGGACAAAAGCCCTGTACCAAGCATGATGTCCTTCTCGAGAGACGGGGCCTCCTGAAACCTTGTCCCAACTCTGTTCGACGCAGTCTCTCCATCCTTGTCTCTGAGGAGCCCCCAGCCGTACCTCTTCCAAGACGGGTTTGTTTCTCGTTTGGGCAGTCCATGGCCCTTTCATATTGTACCCAGCACCAGCACGGATGGTGTCGATTCTTCGTCATTCTTCCTTATTCAGCGTCCAACTTCCACCTGCATACGAGGTGAGGGAAAATACCAGGGCTTGAGTCAGATTCCCTCAAGCCCTTGACTAAAAAGAGGTTTCCAGTCTTGTAAAGAAATCCGCATTCAACTTTGACTCGTTGTTGTTTAAATCAAACTCCCGTTGTGCTGTAAGTAAAAAAAGGTGACTATGCATGTGATGGCTAAGGGCTTTTGTATGTAACGTTCTTAGCAGAGTTAGAAAGGTAGGCATTCTCCACCTCACTCCCCTTTTCAGAAATCAGTAGGGTTTGCAGGTGGTTTTATAGTTTGGGTCTGATATTTCATAAGCCGATTGGAAAGGGTGGGTTTTCTTAGTGGCTAAAGAGCTCACCTGGTAACTGCAAGGTCAGTGGATGGAACCCACCAGGACTGCCTAGGAGAGTGGTGTGGCTGCTGCTGCGGTAACCATCTGCAGCCTGGGAACCCCTGAAGGGCAGCTCTGCTCTGTCCTGTAGGGTCACTTTGAGTCAGAAGCTACTGAACAGCAATGAGTTTGGTGTGGGGACCCTCTGACAGCCCATTGGTTAAACACGCAGCTGCTGAGCCCGGGGTCCGTGGTTTTCACCCAAGGGGAGTTCACATCCAGACATGAAGAGTGGCCAAGGACCAGTCTCCAGTCGACCAGTACGTCTGGTCCTTAAAAGACTAAATCTATTCAATTAATTCCATTTTCCAAGAAGTTTGTGAAGCCCTCTCATATACGTAGTTAGTTTATTTCATGGGAGGCCTGCTGGTGTAGTGGTTATGCATTGGGCTGCCAACTGCAAAATCAGCAGTTTGAAACCACCGGCCGCTTTACTGGAGAAAGAGGGAGCTTTCTACTCCTGAGAAGAGTTGCAATCTCAGAACTGCGACACAGGGGCAGTTCTGCCCTGTCCTGTAGGGTCGCTATGGGTCGGCATTGACTCAATGGCGCTGAATTTGGTGTTTGGGTGTTCTTTGAGGTTTACTGTAGATGAAATTATTGTATACTATGGCCCAAACATTATTCTCCCCTTTGATAAAGTCTTTTGCCTCCACTCTGTGTTGTGATGAAGGCTGTTACATGCATGTGCTAAGAGCATGTGTCCATGCCACTTTCCCCTCCAGAATGGTTAGGTGAGCCACACGGCTAGCCATTTGTACCAAAATGAGGTTACAAAGCATTTTGCATTAGCTTAGCTATTTTTCAAACGTGTGCTTTATAATATGGTCGCCAGCCATTGCCTGTGACTATTTCAGTTCAAGTTCATTACAATAAAAATTCTGTTCCTCAGTTCCCTAGCCTCATTTCAGGTGCGTACAAACCACCTGTGGCCGGTGCCTCCCGCAGTGGACAGCACGGCGTGTGAGCGTCTCCCTCACCTCTGTCCATTGCATTGATCAGCACTGCTCATAAGAAGTCGGGGATTTCAGGATGGCAGTCTTAATTTATCCTAGAGACCCTTTTCTTCAGTATCTCTTTGGGTATGCATTTGGAGTAGTTCACAATAGCTGAATAAAATATTTGTATGGATTTCTTTTTAAAGTCCTGCAGCCGAAGGACTCATTAATGTTATTTATGAATTGTTTATCCACCACCTCATTTCTTCATTGTCTTGAACATATGGAGCCAGTAATAGAACATGCTGCGTGTGTTTCCCCCCCTCTGTATATTTAGAATGAAGTGCCGGAAGGACACAAGATACTGTTTTATTTATTTTATTTGAATAATATGCCACAGTCCCAGCTCTTGTGTATTCAGGGCTGCAATTTATAGTATTAATTAAGAACAGCTTTCCTTCTCTCTCAGGATGAATTCCGTGTCCTCCTCGCTACCGTGTGTGGATCTTGAGTGTGTTCTCTTGCTCTGAGAGCTGTTTCTCTGCCCCGGGCTGTCTTTCCTTCTCCCCCTTGCCCGGTCCCCATTGTGCTCCTCGCTGGAAAGGGAGGTGGGCACAGCATTTTCTTTCCCTCATTACATCAACGGCTCTTCTGACCACAGGTAGTCAGGAGCCTCTTTTAGAAAAAAATCGCAGGATGCATTTCCCGCTACACACAACCAAGCATATTCGATGTGGCCCTCCGAGTAAGAGAAACTCTCTCCATTGACGCCGTGTAGCTACTGATGCGCACCGATCAGAGGGGTGAGCCACGCCTGGCCTGTTCCTAGAAAGTTTTGGCGCTACATTTTGTGTTTTCACAGCAGATTTGGATATCCTGAGCAGAAACATCTCCTTCCGCCTCCAAGCGGATGGTAAAAAAAAAAATGATTTAGGAGTGGAAAGAATG
>NW_022109767.1:7638896-7649717 GCF_000313985.2 Echinops telfairi | reverse complement strand
AAATAATAATTTATAAATTATCAAGGGCTCATGAGGGAGGGGGGACTGGGGAGGGAGGGGGAAAGTGAGGAGCTGATGCCAGGGACTTAGGTGGTGAGCAAATACTTTGAAAATGAGAAGAGCAATGAGTGTACAAATGTGCTTTACAAAATTGATGTATATATGGATTGTGATAAGAGTTGCATGAGCCCCTAATATAGAACAATTGAAAAAAAAAGGAGATGATCATTTTAGAAAACATTCAGAAATGAATAAGAAACTGAGTCAACAAAGAAGGAGTAGACATTTCTTATTTTATGTTAAGTGGCGAATGTCTAGTTAGTTGATCTTGCAGTTTACTTGATCCCTGATGGTGTAGCGGGCAGTGCATTGGGCTTCTATTTGTACACTGAGCCTGTTGGAAGCACCTGCAGGAGAGAGATGAGGCTTTCGGCTCCTGTACAGAGTTCCAGTCTCGGCAACCCACGGGGTCAGGTCTCCTCTGTCCTGTGGGCTTCTCTGTGGGCATGAACTTGATGGCGGTGAGTTTGTTTGACTTGCTCGGAGTTGTCTGAGTCAGGAAGGACTCCTGGTGACCCCGGGTATAAAAGGAAAGATCCTCAGCTGGCTGTGTGTCAGCTTCATGATGGTTCGTTTGCTTCGCTTCGTTGTTGTGGCCACTGTACATTCTCGATGCCTTCTCACCTTGGGGACTCAACTTCCTGCTCAATACTGGACAGTAATGTGTTGTGGTCCATACAGTTTCCATTGGCTACTCTCACAGTTACATAATCTCCTGTCAAACTGAGCGAAGGGACAGTCCGGACTGTCAGTTATGTCATGGCCACTGAGACCTCTCTGTGGGCATGGCCTTCTCCTGCCTTCCAGACAGGATCGTGGGAACTCCTGTCTTACTCCCTGGAGGCGGGACACACACACTCTCTACTACACCTTCCTATTGACAAGCCGCATATAGCCACCCTGATGACAGAGCCCCAGAGCTGCATCTACCACCACTGAATCCACAAGACTTTTCACCCACCAGCCTGTGATCTTCCTGCATTCAACATGATTGCACGTACTGTGTGAGTCTGAAGAGGGATTCATGGGCTAATATCGGACTTATGGGCAGATATTGAACTTGTGGACTTGATGTGGACTAGCCTTGGATGTTTTATTGATGCATAATTACGTCTTGATATAAAGTTCTCTCCTACACACATATGAGTGTCTCTGGACTTGTTTCTCTAGTCTACCCGGCCTAACATAGCTAAATCCAGTGACACACATATATGGGTAAGCTTTATATCAAGAAGTAATTGTGTATCAGGAAAATGTCCTGGCCCAGTCCAACTCAAGTCCAGATGTCTGATGTCTGATAGTAGTCCACAGCAAGTCCCTCTTCAGACTCACGAAGCCACGTGCAATGCTGCAGAATGCAGAAACACCACCAGCCAGTGTGCAAAGTCCCGTGGCTCCAACGGCAGTGGATATGTCTCCAGGGCTCCCACCGGTCTCATTGTGGCTCGTCAACATGAATGTAAAGGCAAGAGGGGAGGGTGGGTTCCCAGGGCCTTCCTTATGAGGAGAAGGTCCTGGCCGCAAGGCGTCACCCTCGGGCGCTGACCTGATTGACAAGGTAGACTCCACCCTTACGTTTTCATATCAGTCGACAGGAAACTACGTGACGACCACAGCTAGTTTTCACACGGCGATTTCCAGGCCTTTCTTTCTAGCCCATCTGGGTCTGGAAGTGCTACTGTGACCTGCTCGCCCAGGACGACTGCTGGGATTTGAACCATCAGTGGTGTGGTTGTGAGTGTCATAGCAACACTCAAGCCCCCACAGTATGACCAACGGACAGACTGGTGGTGAGGATCTTATTTAAAGATCTTAAGATGCATTTTCACTTTCAGGTGGATTTGTATGGTATATCTGCTGTGGCCTAATCCTTAAGAATCAAACCAGTGGCTTTTGCATCTTCTGATGCATGCGATAATTTATACTTAATTATCAGAAGGCAGTGATATATAAGAGGGCTTAAAACAGTGGTTCTCAACCTGTGGGTCGCGACCCCTTGGGGTGGTGGTGGTGTCAAATGGCTCTTTCACAAGGGTCGCCTGATTCATAACGATAGCAAAATTATAGGTATGAAGTAGCAGCGAAAATAATTTTATGGTTGAAGGGTCATCACAACATGAGGAACTGTATGAAAGGGTCACGGCATTAGGAAGGTTGAGAACCCCTATCTTAAAAGAAGCAGACCCTCAGAGCTCACATATACCAACGGTGGTGCTAGGGCTGAGTGTCCAAGTGAATCCTAGGGACGGCCACTCTCATCCAGTCAAACCACCCAGCGGAGGTTTGTGGATCCCAAGTCCTGTTGTTGAATGCCGGCTCCCAAGTGTGGACTCAGACCCACCTGCTTCTCTTCCCATCGCCAGAGCCGAATCTGGCCAGGGTAAACCATCTGTTCAACCAATGTGTTAGTGAGAAAGCGGATTCGGGGCTGCAGGTGGCAGAGCAGGCCACCTTCCGGCTATCTGTGGTACTGTGCTTGGGATGCTGAATGACGCCTCTCAGGATGCTGTGCCCTTACCATCGCATCTTGTGTCTTATCCTTGTGCGCATGCGGCTCCTGACTTCGCTTTGCCTCCACGCTGCTGTGTGCTTCCCGGGCTCGTCTCCCACTGCTGCACCCGGGCCCAGTGCGCGGACTGCTGGAATGCTGACTCAGCGCAGCACTCTGCGCTCAACCCTCCACAGTTTGTTTCTTTAATACGCAATACATCTTTTATTTTGAAACCAGCAAAACAGTTGTGTATGTGTGTGCACAAACATATAAACACACTGAAAGTTTTCATTTTAACAATTACATTCCTGGAGAAAAGTTGCAGGAATATACAAAGAATTCCTATCTACTTTTACACTCAGATTTCTCAAATGTTACTATTTTAACATATTTTTTTATCATAATTTCTCTACACACACACACACACTTTTTCCCCTGATCAATATGAAAGTCAGTTGCAAACATGTTGCCCAGTTATTTATGCTTGACAAAAACAAGCATATTATCATAAACTACAGTATAAAATTACCATAATACAGTACTATAAAAAATACGGGTTTGGGTTTTTTGGGGTCTTTTTTGGCTCCCAGCTCTTGCCAGTTGTCCTGATAATGTCCTTTTTAGGAAAACCAAAACCCCAAATCAGAATTCACATTGAATTGTCATGTATCTTGAGCCTGTGGCCATCCAGTGTATTCCTACGCCAAGCAACCCTCTGTGGGGTTTCCAGTCTGTCAATGTCTCCCTCAGTGCCCCGATTGGGGTTGAAGTGCTGATCTTGGCAGTCAGTGGTCAGACGCTTTTCCGATTCACACCACCAGGAATGCTGCCTCGATTTGGTGTTGATGGTCTTCCCTTGTCTGTAGAGCATTTTACCACACCAAACTGTTTTTGTTTTAAAGTAATAACTGTTTATTGAGGTAAAATCCACTTAGCATACAATTTATACATTAAAGGTCTGTAATTGAATCGTTTTCGATATGTTTACAGAGTTGTATATCACCACCACAATTGGTTTTAGAACCATTCCATTTCTCCCCAAACAAAGCTAATGCCCATCGGAACTCACTCCCATTTGTTGCACAATTGTATCTTAGGTAATCACTAGTCTACTTTCTGTTTGTCTAGACTTTTTCATTCTGGACATCTGATATAGACGCAGTTATGCTGTGGCCTTTTGTGTCTGGCTTCTTTCACTCAGCATCATGTTCTTAAGGTTCATCTAGGTTAGAGCATACAACAGCACTTTGTTTTTAATGGCTGAATAATATTCCATTTTTCATTCTAATAATATTCCAATATTCATTTTGTTTTTCTATACATCAGTTGGTGGCACTTGGGTTGTTTCTACCCTTTTCCTGTTATGAATAATGCTGTGCTGAACATACGTGTACAAGTTATTCCATAGACATGTGATTTTCTGTTGCTTGGGTTTATACCTAGGAGTGGGAATTGCTGTGTAATATGGTAATTCTATGTTAACTGTTAGAGGGTCTCCTGGACTACTGTCCAAAGCATCTGTATCATTTTACAATACCTTACTCCCTGCAGTGAATGAGGGTCCCAGTTTCTCCACAACCTTACTGACACTTGTTATTATTGGGGCTCTTGATGGTATTTACCTGAGTGAGTGTGAAGTCGTGTCTCACTGTGGTTTTGATTCATTTCTTCTAGGTGGCTAGTGATGTTGAGCATGGTTTATATGCTTATCGACCATTTGTATATCTTCTTTGGAAAATGTCCATTCTCCTTTGGCCATTTTTAATTAGGCCATGTCTTTACTACTAAGTTGTAGCAGCTTATTACATGGTCTAGATTCAGTTCCCTTATCAAATATTTAACTTATAAAAGCCTCTCTTTTGGTATACTCTTTTTTCCTTTCTTGATGGTGTTCTTTGAATCACAAAAGTTATTAATTTTTATGATGTTCAATTTATTTATTTGCTCAACCTATTCTTAAGCAGCATCTTATCCACAATGCCATGCCCTTCTAGTCAGTGTTCCTCAAACTGTGTGATAACTGCCCCTGGAGGGAGCTAGAACTGTGGAGCAAGAGACTGCAAAAGCAGATACCTACACTTTATCCGGGATTGTGGGTTGTTACAAATGTTTTTAATTTTCAGAGGGGCGCTAAGTAATTTTTTTTTCCCTGAAAAGGAGGCAGCAGGCAAATAAGTTTGGGACCTATGTGTAGTCTGTCCTTTGCTTTAGAAACAAAACCTTCAGTCCTGTTTTTCTGCCTTTGAAACCATCCTGATGTATATCCGATGTTCAATTAATGAGGGATGATGGAATGGAGAAACCTTTGCTCAGTGAATCCATCGCTTTGCCTCCTCCATTAGAAATGCCGGGCTCGGAGAAAAGCGACAGCTATTCAGGGGCCACTTTTATCATTCATGGCACAGCAATTTCCCTACCACTGGCCATCACGCTCTCTCTCAGTCTTTGTCACGGGTATCTTAAACCTTGTGCTCCACTCTCGTTTCAAATTCTGCCTTTTCCCATGTACAGAGGACATTGCTCCCTGATTCACGGACAGTGTTGTGGCTACCAGATGGGCGTTTGCTTAGCCCTCTGCCTGACTGACAAGAGCACTAGCCTTTCTCCCCATGCTTTTCTCTGTGGAAGGAAAAGACCTTACCTGCCTCCCTCCCTGCCTTGCTTCTGTACCTGTTTTATGGTATTTTATTGTGTCAGTCCAGGTAGACTAGAGAAACAAATTCATGGACACACTCATGTGTATAAGAAAGAGGTTTATATGTAAGAGCAAGTAAATATTGAGAAAACATCCCAGCCCAGTCCAGATCAAGTCCATATCTGATACCAATCTATAAAGCCCTCTTCTGACTCACAAAACACATGCAATGACACTGGAATGCAGGATGATCACTGGCCAGTGAGTGGAAAGTCTTGTGGATCCAGTGGCGTTGTAAGCATCTCAGTGCTGACATGGGTCTCCACGTGGCTTCTCCAGCACCCAGGGTTCCATCAGGGTAGACCCATGTGGCTTCTCCTCAGGGATGTCTTGCAGGAAGTGAGCACTCTGGTTGTACTTCTTCCAAGACAGATTTGTTTGTCCTTTTGGCAGTCCATGGTACTTTCGATATCCTTTGCCAGCACCATAATTCAAGTACATCTATTCTTGTTCAGTCTTTCCTATTCAGTGGCCAACTGTCACAAACATATTGGGCAATTGTAAATACTATGACTTGGGTCAGGTGCTCTTTAGTCTTCAAAGTAGCATCCTGGCTCTTCAATACTTTCGAGAGGTCACGTGCAGCCGATGCCAGGTGCCCTTTAATCTCTTGACTGCTGCTTCCATGAACAATGATTGTGGATGATCCAAGCAAGACAAAACCCTTGACTACTTCAATCTCTTCTCTCTTTATCATAAAGCTCCCTGTTGCTCCGGTTGTTAGGATATTGGTATTTTTTCATTGAATTGACTAGAAAATGCCCTGGAATTTGCCTCTTAGGACTGATTGCATCTTAGCAATGGGAACAGAGGAAGGAGGATGTTGTAGGGTACCTGAACTTTTTTTTTTCTATATTTTTATTTTGTTTGAAAATTTTCAGTGAGCCTGTATTCTTTCTCTAGTTATCCAATAATGCTTTCAGACTTCCCAGAGAAGTAATATTCTTTTGACCTATCCCCTGACTTCTCTCTCACCAGCTTCTCGGACAATCCTCTTTGCTTTCTGAGTTTTACTTCCAGACTCTAGTCACTCGTATCAGTCCGCTTAGTGGGCTCCTCGTAGTCATTCATTCGTATCCCCGAGAGCCACCTTTGGTTCCTTGGGAAGTATTTCCAGACCTTTCTATCTGATTTTATTACCTTTTCTCTGTGTTTCTAGATTTGGCACTGTGAGAAATCTTCCTTCATCACTGGTCTCCAGGGCAGGAGCTGTGTTATTTGATTTTGTACCCCATGGAACTAAGCATAGTACTCAGCACATGGTAGAAATTCATTAAAACAGATCCGAATACTAAAATAGAACATAGAATTGGGGGTAGATTTCCTTAATACCAGCGTGTCCTTTTGTGTTGGTTGTTATTTTAATCTGTTTTTTCCCCTTGATGTTTTCTTTTTCCTTGTTTCAATTAAACTCAAGTTTATATCTTGTGTTTATGTTGATAGGCTACCTAGTACAGAAGCAGGCAATCTCTTTACATGCAATTTGACTTCTTCAATTATCATTGAAAGAAAGAAGAATGATAATTTCCTTCTTAATTGTAACACAAAGAGTGAATGTAAGCTTTTTAATTTAGAATGCCTAAATACATTAATTTTTGACAACCTTCATTCATACACTTTAAATAAATACATACATAAATAAGTAAGCCCACTGACAAGCACTTGATTGTGGCTCATAGAGACCCCGTTGGAGAGTAGAGCTGCACAATAGGGTTTCCAGGACTGTAAATCTTTATGGGAGCAGATGCCCACATAGATCCCCAGGGAGTGCCTGGTCGATGCCAACCGCCAACAGTTGGTTAGCAGAGAGTGCTTTAACCATTGTGCCACCACGGCCCCTCCTAAAAAACGTATACCATTGAATCAAGTATAATAATTAGCAAATGGATTTTTCTTCTCTGTTTTCATTGTTTAATAGTTTATTTCCTATTTTAGGTTCAACAGATAGATCGTGTGGTAGAAGTTGTCGAGGAAACCATTAAAGGTAATTATTGCAAAGGAGATAAGCAAGTGCTTGTATTTCTCTGAAACTTCAGAGAAACATGATGAAGCGGAAGATGTTTTTTTGCCAACTGTGCAATCTGAAATTGATCAGACAGGCTACCAAATGCATTGCTACCTCTTGGTGATTGGAAACAAAGTGGTTGGAAAACATCTCACGATACTTGCCTTTTTACCATCTTAAAGTGTACAATCTGGAAAGATGAATGAGGGCCACCCGGTGCAATTACTGCTGCTGTTCATTTCATGAAAATCACCGGAAGCACCACCCACCCTATCGTTCCCTGCTGCTACCGGTCCTCGGCGGTACTGATAAACTTCTGTCTGCGTGCAATTGCCTACCCTATATGTTTCATAGTTTAATCTGCTGTATGCCATCATTTATTTCCTTCATCACTCATTTGCTGACGAATACTTGGGTTGTTTCTATTGTCTGGTTATTATAAATGATTTTACAATAAAAAATAAGTATACTTGTCATAGTTGTTTTAAAATTTTTTGTTGTTTAAAATGGATTTTATTGGAATCTCAGATTAGGAAATCAAAATTTCATCAATTTTAGGAAGTATCTTAATTTTCCCATTTTCAGATAAAGTGACTAGTTGCAATTTCAAAGAAAGAATTTTTTAAGGCTGTACTCAATTTTAAAACTATTTCCAGGTGCATTTTTATAGTTCCTTAGGAAAGTGAATTATATTTTGGTTATTCTGATAGTCATTCCTCTATGACACCTGTTTTTACTGACGTTGCTGAGAAAGAGCCTATCTGGGTTATTGTGGTTGACTTTTAAAAGTTGGTGGGGTTTTGTTTGTTTGTTTGTTTGTTTGTAGTGGGTTATTGTTTGAACTGTTAACTGCAAAATTGTTAGTTTGAACCAACAGCCACTCCATGGGAGCGGATGAGGCTGTTGGTTTCCCATGAAGATGTACAGCCTTGGAAACCAGCAGAGGCAGTTCTGCTCCGCCCATAGGGTCGCTGTGAGTCAGAACTGACTTGATGGCAGTGAGTTTGTTATGATTTGAGTTCCTTATGCTAGAAGAAAATCAGTAATGTGATGTTGAAATGTTAAATGTAACAAACTGAGGTTCTTGCATGAAATGGGAACTTTGTTATGCAGTAGAAAACACGACAAATAGACCAGTGCCAATGATGTTTTGAACTCCGGTTTTCTGCCCCCCTGTAGGGCTGCGTACTTTTGCGCATTCTTCTGCCCTGCTCTATGGAGTTGCTGCGAGCTGCTCTTGACTCGATGGAACTGAGTTTTGGTTTGGAGACGTAGAAGGGCTTGATGGTCACAGATACTTCTCTGTCATTCTTAAGTCCTTTCCAACATCCATTTGAAGGTCCGATTGGCTGTTTCTAAGCAGTCCGTCTACCATCCATCAACATAGACTTAGCAGTGGACATTAAAAGGTGCACGGAAAAATGGAATGAAAGGATGATGAGTATTTTCGCAAACTTCTTGAAGCCCTGTCATATACGCATTCATACACATGTAGAAACATCTAGCCACACATACATTTTCCATTAGTGCCTGACATATACCCTCTCCCCTAATTGTTTTATTTTATTTTCCTTGAATACTCAACTGGAAGGCAAGGAGTCTCATGAATGTAATCTGTACAGGTCAGCCTCCAAGGGTATCAGTCAGGGGTGGGCAAACGTTTGAGAAGGAAGAGCCAATCCTGTTCCTCACTACTATTGTATTTACTCGAGTGTAAGTGCACCCAAATATCAGCCGAGGCACCTACTTTTACCACAAAAACGGCATTAAAAATGTGCTGGAAAACGTGGCTGAAACATGAGTATATACAGTATTGAAATTTTATTTTTGAAAGCAATAAATATATTTTTGCAAACAAATGAAATCACGTTTATCAGAATAATATCTCAAATTTTTAAAATTTTACTTCAAAGTCACACATACTTCGGAGTCATGTGAATGTATGTACTTCATAGTCACCTGTATGTACATCCGAGCCTCATGTATGTACTGCAGAGACACATGTACATACTTCATAATCACATGTACGTACTTCAGAGCCTTGTGTATGGAAGTTAGAGACACATGTACCTACTTCAGAGACATGTGCGTATTTCAGAGCCACGTGTACGTACATCAGAGACACATGCATGTACTTCACAGTCACATGTATGTACTTCAGAGCCTCTTGTATGTACTTCAGAGACACATGTATGTACTTCAGAGACATATGTACGTACTTCACAGTCACATGTATGCAATCAGAGCCACATGTACGTACTTCAGAGCCACGTGTATGTATATCAGAGACACGTATGTACTTCATAGTCACATGTATGTACTTCAGAGACACATGTTCGTACTTCATAGTCACATGTACATACATCAGAGCCTCTTGTATGTACTTCAGAGACATGTACGTACTTCAGAGGCATATGTCTGTACTTCAGAGACACATGTACGTAATCATAGTCACATGTATGTACATCAGAGCCTCATGAACGTACTTCAGAGACACATGTACGTACTTCAGATACACACGTATGTACTTCAGAGCCACATGTATATACTTCAGAGCGACATGTATATACTTCAGAGCGACATATACATATATCTGAGCCTCGTGTATGTACTTCAGAGCCACATGAATGTACTTCAGAGTCACATGTACATACATCAGAGCCTCGTGTGTACTTCAAAGACACATGTGTATACTTCAGAGACACATATACGTACATCAAAGCCTCATCTATGTACTTCGAGGCATATGTTCGTACTTTAGTCCCATGTACGTACTTCAGAGCCACACATATGTACATCAGATCCTCGTTTATGTACTTCAGAGTCACATGTACCTACATCAGAGCCTCATGTATGTACTTCAGAGTCACATGTACGTACTTCAGAGATACATATATGTACACCAGAGCCTCGTGCATGTACTTCAGAGCCACATGTACGTATATCAGAGCCTCATTTATGTACTTCAGAGACACATGTATGTATTTCAGGGACATGTTCGTGCTTTAGTTACATACATGTACTTCAGAGTCACATGTAAGTACTTCAGAGCCACACAAACGTACATCAGACCCTCATGTATGTACTTTAGAGTCACATGTACGTACTTTAGTCACATGCACATACTTTAGAGTCCCATGTACATACTTCAGAGCCACACAAACGTACACCAGAGTCCCATGTACGTACTTCAGAGACACACAAACGTACATCAGAGTCCCATGTACGTACTTCAGAGACACATATACGTACACCAGAGCCTCATGTATGTACTTCAGAGTCACATGTACGTACATCAGAGCCTTATCTATGTACTTCAGAGCCACATGTACGTACACCAGACCCTCGTGTATGTACTTCAGAGCCGTGTGTACGTACTTTAGTCACATGCATGTACCTCAGAGTCTCATGTGCGTACTTCAGAGCCTCATGCATGTACTTTAGAGCCTCATATATGTACATCAGAGCCACATAAATGTACATCAGAGCCTCATGTATGTACTTCAGAGACATGTGTTCGTACTTCAGAGACACCTGTACGTACTTCAGAACCTCATATATGTACATCAG
>NW_022109767.1:7617468-7638796 GCF_000313985.2 Echinops telfairi | reverse complement strand
GTACTTCAGAGACACCTGTACGTACTTCAGAACCTCATATATGTACATCAGAGCCTCATATATGTACATCAGAGCCTCATGTATGTACTTCAGAGCCTCATATATGTACATCAGAGCCACATAAACGTACATCAGAGCCTCATGTATGTACTTCAGAGACACGTGTCCGTACTTCAGAGACACCTGTCCGTGCTTCAGAGCCTCGCATGGCTCATGAGCAGTGGCTTGCTGACCCCGGGCATGTCAAGGAGAAGAAGGGTCCACAGAGGGCAAGGAGGACAGACAGAAGTTTTCCAGCTCTGTGCTGGACCCTGAAAGTCCCATCCTCCTTCCCTCCCTGGCAGATTTTCCTGGTTGGACTGCTCTCCTCACCGAAAGGCCACACAGTCGTGCCTGGAGACACTCTGCGTTTTAACCCCTTTTCTGGAGTTTCGTAAGCTCCCGCCCCCCCCCCCCCCCCCCCCCCCCCCCCATTGTCTCCTCAAGCCTAGGGATAGAAAGAGCTCCCCGTTGTTGATTGCCTAGCCTTAGGGTATTACATGGTCTCTGGTTTTCCTCACCTGGCTAACACCTTCCGAAGTCGTCCCTTTATTAAGATCTCTTCAGTGATGCCGAGCCCGTCTGTTCAGGGAGATCCTGATGGAGAAATGCTCCAGGGGA
Organism: Echinops telfairi; assembly: GCF_000313985.2. Classification (NCBI taxonomy): domain Eukaryota; kingdom Metazoa; phylum Chordata; class Mammalia; order Afrosoricida; family Tenrecidae; genus Echinops; species Echinops telfairi. The sequence goes on along the minus strand of NW_022109767.1, from coordinate 7,638,136 downwards.
AGCAAGGCTCTGCCCAGAAAGGCCAGATGGAAGACGGCCTGGCCCAGAGCTCTGCCCTAGCGTCTTTCTTCCCATCCCCGTGGGGTCCCTCCTAGTTTTCCCTGAGGAAGGTTTGACATAGAGCCTCTGCCACAGCCTGTTTGCACTCCTCAGACTAATGCTGTCCTTGGCCAAGTTAGTGCTGTAATAATCAAGCTAAGGTGATTCATTGATACTGGGTTCATTTCAATTAGCACAAAGCCATACAAATTCAGTTTCATTTGTGTCAAAATGGAATATTCCAATGTGTTTTTGTTCAACAGTATTTCAGTCTTGGTCTGAAGGTTCTATCCGTTTATATAACCTTTGTTTTAGAAGAGACCAGATTCTAATGAAGTCAGGTTTTCTTTTGTATGATTTTGATAATTCAACAAGATAGGAGACAAAATCTAGGAGAAGAAATACAGTTGCAGAATTCAGTTTTCTGTTGTGCTTTTCCAAAGGACTCGTGTGTACCTCATTCGTGGAGTATGCACCTTACTTTTTGGAGTTTGTTTTGCATGTGGAAGATCTACGGGGGTGGGGTGGGGATGTTATGAACTAGCATTTCTTCTGAAGGAAGTGTACTTGGAGAACTCTAAACAACCAAACCTTTTAAAGATCGTCTAACTGGAGCCCCGATAGCAAATGCTTGCAAGTACATATCGACTCTTGAAGTCAGACAGACGTTTACTGTTAAGTTGTATTTCTTCCCCAGTCAGCCACTCTTGAAAGAGCCGTGTTGTTATTAATATGCTTGATAGTGTGCATTCAGTCTAATTCCAGATGATTTAAGTAGTGGCGATTCACGTTTTTCCCAATATGGCTTAATCTGCAGGCTTAATTGATTTTCTGTTTCCCTTAACTTCCCAGTAATTGATGTGGTCTCTGATTAGACCAATGTAAATTCCCAGGACACTTCACCAGACGACTCTTTCCTTATTTAGCACATTGCTATTAATCTTTGGTCCCTCAGGTTTTGTACTTACACAAAGCATAAGTTCTTCATGGATGGAGACTGAAGGCAAAACTATACCCAGTGCCATTCTATCAGTGTTCGTAACAGCCCAGCCAAGTTCAATGCTGACTTCTTTGAGGATGCTTTACAACCTTGGCTGAGTTGAGTTTTGTAGCATGGCACATCTGGAACAGGGTGGCGATACAAAAAGCACGCCTGCTGTTGCACTGTTTGCTTTTCAGTAAAATAATTTTATTGACTGTCAATATGTGTCCCAACAGGCTGCTTTTATGCATCTTCTCATTATGTGTAATCTCTGGTACATTTACTATAATCTGAAATAGTGGCTAAAATTATATATTGGTTTCACATATTAATACATTTCTGTCTCACTGGTATAATTAAATAGGGAATCACATCTATTCTCCAATAATTAGAGGAGGTGGGGGGCTACTGTTTTTATTTACTTCCCGTGAACCTGCTTATGCACCATGTTAATATGTGATTTCCGTGTGATAACCTCTGTGTTTTTGCGCCATCTTCTACTGTCAGTGTATCTGACTTCCTGTCTTCTCTACTTTCTCTCCCCTTTTCCAATACTACCTGTACTTGCAGGTCCCACATACTTCCCCATTCAGCATTTCTGGAAAGAACTTGTCAGATGCATGTGGCGTCCCCATAAATCAGAATCCTCTTGATGGCAAACGACGATTTCTTTATGGCCCCACATGGCAGAGTTCTGCTTTTGGCGGATTTTGCACATCACTTTATTTTATAATTTGATTCTGAATGATGACCCCAAAGGGCTCCGAGAACCCACTCTGCTGTGTCTTGTCTGTATTTCTATGACTGTATAACTTCAGTAGCCCTATGATCAGCCCTGTTCTCAGCCCCCTTCATCGTGATCAGCAGTGTCATGCATGCACCAATAAGAGTCTTCTGGAATGGTGAGTGCTCTAGACATCGTGCATGATCTCGTTCACTTCTTTGTAAGAATGGCAGTAGTCGACTCCTTTGTTTAATCTTTTTCAGCCACTGTAGCCTTGTCTATTCAAAGGAGTGCGTCCGCCTGTCTACCTGGTGAATCCGCATGCTTTCCAATGGTGTCAGAATGGCTCGCTGTGCTTTGGGCTGGTCTTCAATTTATGTACCCCTTTGTGTGTTCTCCACTTATTTTGCCTTTTTTGAGTCAAAAGTGCATTTTCTTATGGGTTGAAACTCCCTTTCCTAAATAGATGACTGTGTTTATGTTCATGCTTGAGTATCCATTCACTTTTGATCTCTTCATTTGGGGCATAATAGGTGTCGTTGTGCTGAAAGGTGTTCAGTCGATGATCAGCCTGATCACCCAGTACGTTGTTGTCATGGTTCACTGCGTTTGTTGGTGGGCAGCAAGGAAAGGCAGGTACTTGAGTGGCGAGCCTCTCAGATTTCCCCTAAACAGCCCTTCGGTTTATTGGCTCCACTGACCTGCCTGGTAATCTTAGCCTGAAGCTGTCCACTGCGGAGTGGAGTTTGCATGCGAACTCTTCAGAGACTTGGTGTTTTTTTGTTAAGCGGCGAGAAGGAGCGATCAAAAGTATTGTCCAAATCTCCACAGCTGTTATTTATTGTGGCCAGGAAGTTTGAGAAAACTCATCATGTAAAACAGTGTATGTTTGAATATCCAGGTGCTTGCGGTCTGTATCGTATGTGTGTCTTTTCAGATATATGGTACTCTGAGATGTTAATAAGTTCCGAGTGTCAGAGTTCTAATAACTCAATCATATAATCTTTTCACTAATAAATAAATAATGTGAGGCGTGATTCCTAGAAATTATCAGTGTCATGCCTAACATGTTGTTTACGAGACGCTATTCAGCCGAAAACACCTCTCAGATTGATTAATGCTCTTTCGAACTCTCTCAGATACCATCCTCGTGTAATATATTTATAGACAGTTACTGAAAAGAGAATTTTCTTCATATGACGTTCTTTTGCTTTCAGTAGCTTTGTACTCAGTATTTGTATTGCCTCGGCTTTATTTTGTGTTTAGAGAGGTTTTATTCTTCATTTAAAGAATCTGGTATTTTCGAGCAGTCTGGGATGGCCGCAGTGTTGTTGTTGTTGTTGTTGCTGTTGTCCGAGGCTCGCCACCCTGCAGGCCTCAGTCGGTTCTGACCCTCAGGACTCAGCCCTCGCAGTCATTGTTGCCCGAGCCCACGGTGGCCGTCACTGTGCCGATCTATTTTGTTTTAGATTCTTCTTCTTTTTCAATGACCAGCGTGATATCCTTGTCCAGGGACTGGTCTCTCTCGAGAACATGCCCAAAGTTCATGAGGCAAAGCCTAGCCACGCTCTCCTCTGAGGACCCTTCTTAGAGAAGAGAGGGGGCTATCAACTTAAATAAAGCTTGCTGGTATCTTCATAACATTTCTCAAATAGACAGTGAAGTTGCAGATTACATCTGGTCTTTTCTGGTTTGGTTTGATGGCTTTTAGTACTATGGCAACTCCTATTGTATTGATAATTCTGCCTTAATCCTTTTTTGGGTGGAGTCCTAAAAACAGAAATATAAAACAGAATCTGGGCCATGTCAAGGATTCAATGTCAAAAACTTTCATAAGCAAATCAAATGTATAAAAAATTATAATCTTGGGGGTGGTGGTGGCAGAAGCCAAAGAATCTGTGTTCAGTTTAATCTTTCACTGTATCAAAAATCAGGTGCAAGAATTGGCCTCAAAGGTTAAAATATAAAAAGATTAAAAATAGGTGCCATTGATGTATGTGTGGATTGTGATAAGAGTTGCATGTGCCCCTGATAAAATGATTTTAAAAATAAATATAGGGTCTATAGAATAAAATCAATTTATAAGCCCTCAGATGTAGGTAGAGAAAGAATTCAATCTGTCTTTCTGTGTGTTTTTTTAAAAAAACGTTGTGTGACAGAATAGCTGTTGCAGGACATTTGCGGGATATTGTTCATTTAAGGTAGTGCTGGGAAGCTTTTTAGGAGAAAACCAACTATTGCTAGTGAATGGCATGAAATAAGGCTGCTGAATTGATTTAAACCTTTTGACTTTAACATTGGGAGGTTTGCAAATGTTTTATTTTAAAAGTTTATTCTATAACCACTCTGTAGACAAAGCACACAGCAGATATATCACAATTATTTCTGAGACTGAGAGAAAGTACCAAGTTCATTTACTTCTTAGCATGAGGCATGGGGAATGACCTCATTTCTAAACTCTCCAGTTACGAATAGCATCAAGTGTGGGTTGGTTTTTAAGAAGTTCATTGCAGGAACACAGTTTCATAAAAAGCATAACTTGATTGAGTCGTAAAGAAAGAGTAATTGAAGTGTCCCTTTAAAAGTATGGCTTCTAACACAGTACGTTTTTCACTGCGGCTGTCTGTGGAGGAGGACATCGTATCTTTAAGAATCTGCCCCCAGGAGGTGTCAGCGCCCAGGATTGACAGGGTGAAGCGTGTGTGGTGACACACTGGACACTGTTCCTAACATTCACGCACCCTCACTGAGACTCTGTTCCCCGAGTTGGCAACTGTATGGCACGTGAGGTCGCTCCCCCTTGGGAAATCCTGGAGGGTATGACTCTACCTCAGATGACACTGCACCCCACCCCCACCCCAATACACGTTGCACATGATCTGGTTTTCAACCTTTTCTGTGTTTTTCTTTTCTCCCCCCGCCCCCCTTCATCTTGGGGTTTAGCTGTGATGTATTTTGCCATTGGGGTGAACCCTCTTCAATTTTTATTGTATGTTTTTCTGATATATGAAAGCCAGGATTGAAGACCCTATAGAGACAAGAATAAGGGTTCGTGTGGAGTCTAACGAGGGGTGTTGGTGGGGACGTAAAGGGAAGATGATAGCAAAGAGTTCAAGAAGAAACAGCATGTTTTGAAATTGATTATGTTAACACTTGTCCAATACCAATTGGTATGATTGAGCTATGGAAGGATCTATCTGCATTACCTCCCAAAAAGGGTTTTGGAAATAAAATAAGATAAAAGTGACTTTCAGAGGTTGTCATTAGAATGAGATGTGGCTATTTAGGAGAGTGGTCTAACAAAAGTTATGGGTATGTGACCCACCTTTCTTCTCTCATTCCAGTATGCACGTGCTAGACTTGACCTCGTCTTCCACCATGCCTTTGTGTTTGCAGAAGAAGACATCTGTGGTGGTCCCAGCATACATTTCCCCTCTTCATTGTAGCTCCCTCTATAGGAGATCTGGTGGAGTGGTGCTTATGCATTGGCTGCTGACCACACTGTTAGTAGTTTGAGATTTTTTACTTCTGTAAAGAGTTACCATCTCGGAAAACCACAGGGGCAGTTCTACCCTGTTCTGTTGGGTGGCCATGGGTTGAAATCAGCTACACGGCAGTGAGTTTTTTTTTTTGGGGGGGGGGGTAGTATGGGGGGCTGTAGGTCTGTATTCTCCAGTGAAGAGGGCTCATGGTTATTTGCAGTTTGTCTTTCCTCCCTTCAGTTGGATTGAGATTTGGGGCAGCAATGAGCCGTGTACTTTCCAGCATTCCTCAGGAGTTCTCTGGTTCTGTGAATCAACTTTTGTTTCTACCCAGGGCACACTTGGGTTTGCGGACTTGGAGGAGAGCATCTTTGTACCTGGTGACTAGATTGCTGGCTCAAATGTAATTTGGGAGCATTTACTGTAAGGCCATTCATGTTAGGTGGGATAATGCGTCTCATGGCGCTGGTTGAGAAGGGTGGTTACTCAGAAGGACCCCTAGCCGGAGTGGTGAGACGGCAGGGCACTCTAGTAGAGCCCGGGGAAGCCTGCCATGGGACTCTTTGCCATTGTGAGCTACTGTGAGAACTGGACAAGGATCAGATGACTCAGGTCTCCTGAGAGGCAAAGCAATCTTGATCCTCAGCGTGGCTGTGTTAGACCCATTTGCTTAGAAATTCCCACAGTCCTGTTCCGTGCCTGGTGCGGGCTGATGCCGTCTCCCCTCCCCGTTAAGAGGGTAGAGCTGAGTGCAAAAGAGGAATGTCACAGGGTGGCCTGGAGCCTGTTTACGTCATAGCTTCCAAAATCATTCCCGATTTTATCATCATTCCCAATGCAATTATTTGTAACTTATTTTATAGACCCCCCCCATGCCCCTTTTCCACCTTTAAAAATGTTTATAATCCGACTTTAACTTCAAGATTTTTGAGAATTTGGAAAATCTCCTTGTCTCTGGACCAGTGACACGTCGTTGACATTGGAGGTCTTGAGAAGATCACGATAGCATTGATTATAGTCGGGGCTGTAATTCACTTCTGCATCTTCGTCACAGCTCCCCGTCTCTTCCATTGGTCCATTTACTCACCGCAGGAAGCTTGGCCTTTCTGCCGGGACAGCAAGGCAGCAGTGGGATGAAACCGAGTGGGCGGATTCCTAATCCCATGTTCCTCATGTTCTGTCAGGCTGCCTGCAGCAGCGGGTCTCCACCTTCCTCTCTCCCCGACCCTTTCAGACGGTTCCTCCTGTTGTGGTGACCCCCCTGCACCACCACCACCATAAGATTATTTTCGTTGCTACTTCACAGCTGTGATGCTGCTACTGTTCTGAATTGGGTGACCCTGGTTGAGAACCGCTGGCTTACAGTGGTGGAGGAAAGTGAGAACGCGAGACTCCTTTATTATTATTAGTTTTTTCCCTCTTGCCTATTGCTCACCTCAGGAGGCCCAGCGGCATAGTGGGTACGCGTTGGACTGCTAGCCCAAGGTCAGCGGTTGGAAACTACCAGCCGCTCCTCAGGAGAAAGACGGGCTTATCTACTCCCACGCAGAGTTACCGGCTTGGGAAACATAGAGGGGCAGTTCTGTGCTGTGGCGTCACCACAGGCTGTGGATTTGTTTTTATTAAGTGTTCACCTTTTGAGTTCTCTCGCATGTTTTTACTCCTTCACACCTTTTGTTTCCTCTTTGACCTCCTTTCCCGACTTTTCTTCCCTTTGGTTTTACATATCGTTCTGTACTAACATCAAAACCACGTTTTGGTGGGTAGGGGTTAAGAGTTAATGAAGATGCTTCATTTCTTGAAAAGAAACATATTCTGAGCCCAATATTTTACTCTTACCTTACTGTACAGGTACTTGGATTAGGAAATGCGCAAGTAAAAGGGTACCTTAGTGTTAAGCAAGCAACGAGAAGCTAATCTAACCAATAAAAAGCTAATAAATAGTTGACTGGGAAACTTATCTTGGGTACATTCTTTAAGGATAATCCATGAATTTTTCATGTGAAACACAGTTAAGCAGTTTCATTGTCAAATTGTTAGGGCAAGAAAATCTTGTCACATTTTTGAAGGCTGTGTATGCTCCCTATGTCCAGCTGGGACCCTCGTGGTGTAATGGTTATGAGTTGCACTGCGATCTGAAAGGCCAGCAGTTCGAAACCACCAGCTGCTCCTTGGGAGAAAGACAGAGCTCTGTACTCTCGCCTCGAAAACACATCAGGCAGTCCTCTCCTGTTTACAGGCTCTTGATCAATCCGCATCGACTCGGTGCAGGGACTTGGTCTTTTGGGTGTGGCCTCTGTCCTAAATCTTAGTTGTGTGCTTCCGATCAGACAAGTATTGGAGCTTTGACTAGCAATGTTTCGAGGTTGGTAACTTTTACTCTTTAGCATTTCATAGCCATCATTGATTGGCATGATTTTAAATTGTAAACACAATGTTGGATGGTCTTTTGATGCACATCAAGCCCATGTCATTTCGGGCTCATACTGCAGGTGGCGTGGTGGGTTACCATTTAGGCTGCTAATCACAGGGTCAGTTTGAGGGCAAGTAGACCCGGAGCAGGAGAAAGAGGAGACTTTTCATTTAGGAGCATTTTCATTTTGAAGTTGTGCTTGGCTCCTTCATGTCAACTCTCTTAACAACAACAACAACGCACCCACCTTTAAAAAACAGGATTTCATTGGTTACTGTTAAGAATACACATAAACACATACCGGGGTCACATTTTCTACGTGTGCTCTTTGGTGACATAAATAACTTGAGTATGTCACTGTTCTCACCCCTTTTCTGCGTTACTTCTCCGAGATGTATAGATGACTTAAGGGAATGTTTTTGGTTTAACGTTTAAAGATTATCTGAGGGCAACTAGTTGTAGGGTTGGGTTCAACCCTCCCTGGCTCCGAGAGGTGTAGAGCCCATGAGAATTTGAAATTCTGCTGTGTGGGTCAGGAATTGTCTATAGAGGCTTTGATCAAAATGTTGCGTATTGGCAGCCAGGCATCGTCCAGTTGTTCTGGTCCCCTGGCAAAGGAGGCCGTTGTTCATGGAGGCAGTTAACCACAGGTTGCATTTCCTCCTCCTCTGCCCGGCCCGCCTTCCTCTGTGGCTCCGGGCAAAGAGAGATCAATTGTTAAACCTTGAATGGCTCTCATGCCAAGTCTTAATAAATTTTTTTCAGTGAAATCTGAATTTAGCGAAAGGCTCTTAACTAGATTGGTTTTACGAAGTCAAACTTCTTAGGGTTAGGGTTAAGGTTTAGGGGTTAGGGCCTAGGGATTAGGGGCTAGGGTTTAGGGCTGAGGGTAAAGGTACGGGTGAGGGTGAGGGTTAAAAAAAAAAAAAGAAGTCAAACTTCTAGCAGGTCTAGAGTCCATGAGAATATGAAACTCTGCTGTGCAGTGCCCATCTTTGCTGCCGTGCCACCTCTCCCTTAAAACCTTTCCAAATCTTCCCAGGGAGCGATGACTGCTCTCGCCTAGTGCCCCACTGCACCCACCCAGCCAACATTTAGTTGACCCTCTCTGGCACTTCCACCCAGGGTTGGTTATGAGTCAGAAATGGCTGGAGGGCACTTACCAACAACCATTACCACCACCTTGGGAATTCTCCTGGGGAGGTACAAACCATGAACTCATTACATCTCTGCTAACTGAAAGGTTAGCGGTTTGCACCCACTCAGAGGCACTCGGAAGAAAGGCCTGTCAACCTGCCTCTGAGAAGTCAGCCACGGTTCCACTCTGACCCAAGTCGGGTTGCCATGAGCTGAAATCAACTTGGCAGCAAGCGTTTTTGTATGTTTATAAATCTCATCTACATTTAGATGAAATTAGATTTCATATGTAGCTCAATTGTTTAGCTTATCTCCAGTAACATTTTGCAAACCTTTTGAACTTTTGTTTCAGTTGTGCATATGCAGTGATGAGCCATTTTGCAGTATGAAAATGTGCATCCTACCACCCCCCGGCCCCCCACATTTTTAACATTTCTGAACCTATTTCGTTTCACTGTGGCCATTTCTGTAAAAGAGCAGTTGAAGTTCAAAGCGACCAAACACCCTCCAGACAGCCCCTTCCCTCCTGCCATTGGGAAAGCCAAGGCCTCCCGGTTGTGAACAGAGATGAACTGGGTGGGGGGCAGCCTGGTCCTTGGGAACCTTTGAGAGGCACCTGGGTGGGAGAGTGTTCCAGCCTTTCCTGCTCCCCGCCCACCTGTGTAGCACTTTCTGGGTGACTTCAGTTGGCTTATCGTTTAGGTTTGAGCTTCCGTGGAGCTTGACTCCTGGGGGTCCCCAGATGAGGAATAACATGAGCGCATGGAGGAGGGACGAACTTGCCATGTAGTGGGTAAAGCAGCCTGCCAAGGAGACGCCAAGCACCAACACTGAGCATTTTGTACAGTAGCAGGCTTACTTGACCATTTCTGTCTTATGGTCTCAATAATACTCAGATGATGTGGCTGAATGTACTGAAGTGAGAAGTGGTGCCGCGCTACATTTACGCCTCGTTTTTGCTGGCATTCCCTGCCAGTTATCATCGGCCCTTTGCCCCCAGTGTCGTGTTCGCTTGCTCGAATGGGAGCACTTCCAGCAGGACGACCCGGAGCTGAGGGTTCTGGCAGGTCCCCTGAATGTGTTCTTAGTAGGACTGAATTTGTGTGAAGTGAGAGCAGTCAGCAAGAGACCAAGAAAGCTTGGCAGGAGCTTTCCCTGGTGGAGGTGGACGTGGGGCTGGGGTGGCCACATATTAAGGAATTATGAGTGGCCTTTAAAATGAAGTGGGATGAAGAAACTGTGAAAGGGAAGCTTGGCTGTTTATAGAGTTTTTCGGAGATACATTCAAGGGGGAAAACAAAAAGAAACCAATTTTGGTTTTGGCAGACCACTGGTGTTTCTGTTAGGTGGAATGGTGTTCGAAAACCGATTTATAGGCTCTAGCTTCCGAGAGTTAAGAAGGGAGAACAAGCCCAAACCCACTGCTACAGAGCCATTCTGCCTCAGAGCGACCACACGGTGACTCTGCGGTTTCTGGGGCTGCAGATCTTTGGGGGAGCAGGCAGCCTTCTCATCCTTTCAGGGGCTACACTGATGGATTTGAATTACTGGCCTTGTTTTTAGTGGCCCAAATCCAGTCCACAGCACCAGCAAGGCTCCTTAAAAGGAGGGAAGGGAGGGATATTAGTGAGTTAATAAATACATATTTTCTAGGTCGTCATCTTTCTGTCAGTTAATTAGTTATGCGCCTATGTACCAGGGACTGATTCTTTTGTATTTGTGAGCAACCGTTATAATTGCCTTCATGAGATGTTGACAGGCCAGGCTTTCTAATGTACGCTGGTTGGTTGTTTCCACTCCGCTCTAGTCATGTTCAAAGCCACTAACAGTGGGGAAGTCAGAACAGATATTTTGCTTTTGAAGATGCATCGGTACCATTGAACACGGATTAAACTAGTATGGCCATCACTGTCCAAAACATGCCTTTGTTTTTCTCTAGCTTTTTCAATATTTTGAACTCAGAAGTGGGCCCATTACAGTAGATTATATGTACAAAGCTAGTTTTTTTTTTTTTTTTTTTAAGTTAAGTAGTATAGACTGTTTTAGCTGATTAGCTGATGGTTGAGTGACATTCTTTAGTGGATTATATCAGAGGTGAAAACCAGCCTGGAATCGGGTTTTTGTAGCTGATTTACAAGGAACTTCTACAAGCCCGAAGGCATGCCACTGAATCTGGCTTTAACAAGGTTGGATTTTATGTGACACTTGTAAATAACAATTTAGAGAGATGTTCATTAAAGACAGTTAATAAACCCACAGAGACTCGACGGGCCACTCCTTAGGAAAGAAGAAATGGGAGTTTACATTGAAAGCAGGAACAATGAAAGAGCTCAGAATTTTTATTTTTATTTTTTTTGATAAGCTCAGAATTTTAACATTTGAGTTTGCCTCATTCCACACCAATTTGGCCTGACAATCTTCCTTTTTCATCCCTGGAGAAAAATGGCATCTCTCTCACTTTATTCCCTTTACATCTTTATCACCATCTCCTTCATGGTCTCCTGTTGGCATCAGTTGATCTTGTCCCACTGAGCATCATTTCCATCCCCATCTGTTCCCATTAATCTTCTCTCCCTAAATTGCTTGATGCATGGCATTGAATTGATGTAAAAGGGATCATCATTTTCACTTTTTTTTTTCCCTTTTAAACTCTGTTGCCCTACTTTGTTTCTTCTGCTTCCCCATTACTGGAGCCACAAATGGTAGGGAAATTCACAGCGGCCACACAGTCAATCCCCACTCGCTGAGCACCAGCACTTTCCTCCCCTCGGCGCTGGGCATCGTCATGGACAAGAACGGCTCACAGGAAGAAGCAGTGTGTGAGTGCACGGTTAGGGTTCTGGCTTCATTCTCCCTTCACAGCATCGATTTGCTCCCAAACTGTCTTCCAGATCTTTACTCCTTCAGCATGTTTCCCTGGTTCCTTTCTTTTTATTTCCAAATGTATGGCTCCAGCTTCACCCTAAATTATGTCTGCATTTCAGGACCCTCCCTCCCTCCCCATGGTAACAGTATTGATAACTGCACCCATACTAAGTAATGATTTATGGCATGTATTTTTATTCTGTTTTCCGTGGATTTAAGGCATTCATTTGAAAAGGCAACTCTGCTTGAGGCAGAATGTTTAAAGGCGATGGCATGTAACAAAGAAAGAGTTTCTTCTACCGTCCACCCTTTTTGTTTCTCTGCGTAAATAAAATTATAGCTTTGCATCTTTGGCCAGCTACCACAAGGGAGCATTCTATTATTTGCAACTTTGCCTTTAGTGCACTATAATTTTCAATTCTGCTGTTAAAAAAATTTTTTTAAACAGGCTATTGTTACGTCTGCAGCTCTTTAATGAATCATTGAATTGGAAATAAGTCATTATATCATCAGGCAGCGATATGTTCCTTTATTTGCATGTAGGTAGTGAGGAAGAATAATTTATCAAACGTTATTAGTGCAGGCTGCATATTGGAGAAGTCGCAGCAGGATGTAATGAAATTTGCCTCATGCTACTGTGAAAATAGCACGCCTTAGCATAGTCATTCTTGTACTTTTGGCAGCTTCAGAGAACTCTCGTGTTATCATGCCAACCTCGTTCGCCTCTTCATTAACTGGACTTTTGATTGAGGAGTTCAACTCCTCTTGCAAATCTGTGAAATCTGATGCTCCAAAGGCTTGCTTGACTCTAGCTATGCTTCTCCATCAGAGGAAGGATTTTTCATAATGAGCGAAGTACTTAATGCTCCTTGTTAAAGTGATTAGTGCACAAAAAGGGTTATAACTGAGAGTTTTATTACTGTGTCCATGCAGGCTGTCTGTACAGGGAATGCTTAAGCAATATTGCTTTCTGAAACAAGGGCAGTCAGAAGTATATCATTGCTTTGCGTCTTATACCTGTACTAATTATACATTTGAATTCGTTTTAAAGAATTGCTCTGTTAAAGGGTTAGCTTCCACTTTTCTTCTGCCATGATGACCAGAGGAAGTCAACAAGTTTTCTCCCGCAACACAATGATAAAGGAAAAGCAAATCACTTAATATAATTAAAGAAGTCAAAACAAATACTCTAGCCTTCTCAAAATCCACTCAGTAATATTCAGTGAGTGAGAAGTGTTTACTCACGAGATCAGCCCAGTGTCGGGTAAGAGTAGTGTGGGTCTGTGGTGTTTGTGCCTGTGACCGCTCCTATCCTCCCTGCTTATCCGTGGGCAAGCTCATTCATCCAGGGCCGAGAAGGTTGTGACAACTCCCTGCTTCATCATCACTCCTAGAGAAAACTCAAACGGTTCTCAGAACTGTCTGTTAAGGGAAAGGCTTGATGGCAAGTGGCCTCTTGTTCAGCCAGCTTAAAGTTATGGGCCTCTTTGCTACGAGCAGAGGACAGGCCAACTTGCCAGAGATTTAGCAGGGAATTTTCTAAGCACTGAGGCATCAGGCAGATGGCTTGATAAATCTCCACATACCCTGAGTTGGCTGCAAGTGGTATGCATACATAGAAGACTGGAGTAGGCCCAATTTAACCCGCATACACCTGGCTGGTGGAGCCTGTAAACACAGAGGAGCTGGGAGAAGATCCAGGAAATATAGGAGAAAGTGAAGGGGGTGGGGGTGAGAGGACACTTGAAAATAACCAGAACTTTGAATACTTTCCTTGACCCATACACAAATCCATTAACAGATAGTAAATATCTCTCTGGCAAAAAAAAAAAAAAGAATCTCTCTGGCTTAATGTGTTTGAACAAACCCATAACTAGTCTTTGAGCAGAACTTTTACAGATACAGAAATGGCCTCTAGGAAGTGATTCTTGGAATGCGAGAAAATTTGAAAAATTATCTATATTTAGTCTGGGAAAGTTACCTTTGAGAGGGAAGTCAGTATTAAGAGCTGCTATCATATATTATCTAATATTTCAATGCTCAACAAAGTATAAAACATGGAAGGAAGAAAACCTCGTAATTGGAAGGTGAGGAGGAAGCATGTGATGAAAGGTTTTCTGACCATCAGCTGATACCCAGTTTAGGGGGCAATGACTTCACAAAAGGAAATGAAATCATGCTGAGAGAATTAAATGATAAGTTAAGCTAATAAATTATACATTATATATAAAATTAAAGGAAAGCATTAAGTAATAATTTGAAGACAGAGTTGCAAAATAGTAGAAAGTACTGAGAGTTGAACTGATCAATAGTACCAAACTGGAAAATACTCTAGAAGGGCTCGATTTTAGATTTAAATGGCAGGAAAAAATATCAGTAATTTTGGATCACTCAATAGAAATTATCCCATCTGAAGAACAGAGGACAAGTGAACAGAGCCTCCGAGATATGGCACAGCACCCAGCATACTAATAAATGTGCCATGGGAGTCACAGGAAATGAGAGGTTAGGGAATGCAGGGGGGAAAAAAAAGAAAAAACATTGATTGGAAACTTTCCAAATGTAATAAAAAACAATATGGCTCTGGAAAGTGAAATGAATCCCATATAAGATAGTTACAGAAATCCATCATAGTCAAACTGGAAAGACAATGAGATAATCTTCACAGTACAAAAGAAAAACAAAAATACTGATTATGAATGGTGGGGCAATGGGGCAACAATACAATTCATAGCTGAGTGCTCATCAGAATTGAAACATACTCAAAGGAAACAACAAAAATTGCTAACAATAAGTTTATTTCCAGCAAAACTATCCTTCAGAGATGAGACACTATCCTTTACCCAGTGCTGCTGTTGCAGAAACACGTATTTAAAGCACAGAAATGCGCTCTCTCTCATTTCTGAATGCTAAAGGTTCAGATTAGTCTCTTGTCTGTTTCTTTCTTATTGGTAGCCCTTGGTCTTCTTTAGTTTTTGGTGTTCCCTAGCTTATTGATGGTCTCACATGTGTCCTTGTCTGTTCCGATCTTCTTACAACTTGGAAGAAATTAGGTTTGGGACCCATCCTGCACTGGAATGGCCACATTAACATAATTAAAGAAAAGCCTTGTTTCCAAAGGAGATCACATCCATCAATACAGGAGTTTAGATCACAGCACATATTCTGCGCTATTATTCAGTTCATATCATCATTAAAAAACAAAACCCAAAGTGGACTCTGGGCAAACTGTAAAGCTAAAACTTTAAAACATACAAGCAAACACACACACACACACACACACACACACACACACACACACACACACACACACACACACACACACACACACAAACACACAAGAACACGTAAGAGACATTCTTGAGCCCTGGAGCTAGGAAAAGAGTTCATACGTAGGATTCCAATCACAGAAGTCACCAAAGGAAAGACTGATAAATTTGACTTACTAAATTTAAAAACATTCCAAGGACAGAATTTGAAAGTAAAATATATACCACAGATAAAGAGAAGATTTTTGTATAAATCATTTATCTGGTAAGTGGTGTATAATCTGAATATATAAAGAATTCTTACAACTCATTATTAAGACATCTAATCCAGTTTCAATATTGGCAAACTATGAGTAGACATTTCCTTGGATACGACATAAAATTAACTAATCAAGGTGCTTGACTTCATTGGACATTATGAACATCCACAGGTAAACGATAATAATGAAACCAAAAAGCAGAATTCACTGCCACCAAGTTGATGCTGACTCTCAGCGACCCTGTAGGACCAGGTAGAACTGCCCCTGTGGGTTTCCGATGCTGGGACTGTCTACAGGTATAGAGAGCGCCATCTCAAACCATAAAAGTAGACTAGAATCTTTATTAGCCAAGAAGTAGTAGCAGGAACTGGTGCGGTTGCCAAGACACTTGAGTTCATTCTTGGCTGATAGGAATATGAAATGGTACAGCTACTTTGGAACACATGTAGACAATTTCTTTAAAAGTTAAACTTATTTATACTTAGAGCATATTTGAAGTCTCATTAGTCACATGTGGCCAGGGGCACTGCCTGTTGTCAGAGACATTGGCCAACTAGAACAAAGCCCAACCCACTACCTGTCCTTGTAAATAACATTTATTTGAAAATACAAAAATGGACATGCAGAATTAAATATAAATTTACCACGTGACCCAGCAATTTCACTCCTAGGAGTCTGTCCAAGAGACATGAAAGTATATATGAATGTTCATGTAAGCATTATTTTAATAGCTATTAACTGGAGACAGCCCAAATGTCCATCTTCTAGAGACTAGAAAAGGTGTTGTCAGCATGCCCTCCGGTGAAATTGTTTGAGAGATGAAAATATCCTAAACTGGGTTGCTGTGATGATTTCAGACTGCTATATAGTATTAACAATTATTGAATTGTATACTCCCCAACAGTGAATTTTGTAATATGCAATATAAAAATCCAAAACCTGTTGCCATTGACTTGATTCCGACTCATAGTGACCTTGTATGGGTTCCAAAGGTGTAAGTCACTCTGGAAAAGATAACCTCATCTTTCTCCCACACAGCTGCTGGTGAGTTTGAACCACCGACCTTATGGCTGGCAGTTCATTGCCTACCCACCAACATCACGAGGGCTCCTTACTATGTAAAATGTGTCCTGATAAACTTATTTGTAGATATATATGCATATATATACATAGCACATCTATATAAAGAGAACATGATAACGTAAATAGGATAAAATAACACTCAGTATACATACAGAAAATCGAATTCCTGTGCCTATCTTTAATATTTTCTGTAAGTCCGAAATAACTTCAAAATTTTCAATACAAAGAAATAACAACGTTCTGATTTGCTTGCTTTTATGTTTTGTAAACATAAGTTTAGAATTTTGTCTTTGTTTTGAAACGTTTAACCCTAAAGTATCATTTTCTTCCAATTTTGAAGACCTTATTCCCTTGAGTTACTTTTCCCCCAATCGTTTTGAGATGTAATGCACATATGACACTCCCATATTTCAGTCGTGTTTAAAAGGGTTGCATAGACATTACCATAAATGAGCTCTAGTGCCTCCTTCCACCTTCGGCATTCCTTGTCTGTCCCTCGGTTCTCCTCAGCCTACCCCCACGGGCCCAGGTAAGCTGTTGCATCCATTATTTTCCCCATACACCCATGCCTCCTGTGCCTGAGGGTAAAGTGGGAAACATCCCCAAACAAGAAACAAAAGAAAACAGAAAAGAGCGAGCCAAAACAGTATAGCCATATGTATGTGTGTGTATGTCATGATATCCTATAGTTCCATCCACCATAGTCAATTTCACAGGAACCTCTGTCTGATAGCAAGGCGGTTCACAGCCCTGTACTGTGGTCAGAGGGGAACTGCCCGAGGCTTAGTCTGCAAAGGTACTCTTGTAGGTGGACTGGGGACTGCCCTCCGTAGATTTCTGCAGATTGAGGGTTCACAATGTAAGCTCTGATACCGTTCCCTCCTTCATGTGAGGACTGTGTTACTGTGGTCTTTGGATCACACAGGCTGGTGTGCTTCCTCAGTGCGGACTTAGTTTGATGCCTCATTGAGATGGCTGCTTGCTTGAATACCGGCCTTTAAGACCCCAGCCTATTCTTTTTGATAGCGAGGCACCATCTGCTTTCTTCACTACACTTCGCTGTAGCACCCCCATCTTCAGTCTCTCTGTGATGGCAAACATCAAGCAGGGCCATGCCACAGCATCTCAAAGTTCTTGGTTTGGGGCAAGAGTTAAGTGGGAGCCCAGAATCCGTTCACTTATCTATAATTATGTACAGCTCTGTTTCATTTTAGAGGTCCGATTTACCATTTATTTTGAGCAGATAACCTGCTTTTGCTTTTTCATTTTCCCTCCAATACAGTTGGCAAGGAAACCCAGTGCTTGTGCATTCTCTTTTTGCTGTGTGCATGTGTCTAGTCTGTTATGAAGCATTCATACCTGTGAAATTGCATTTTATGGATATTTCTGTGTCTCTTAGTTTTGCAGATATCATTATAAGCGAGGCACTACTGTCTCTAGGGGTGAAGCAGGGCCATTTTCCCCTTCTGATGCTGTCGCCTAGTCCCACATGTTTACTTCTTCTGTAGCTTCATGTTTGTTATTTCATAAACGAAAAGGTTAAATGCAAATATTGACACACTGGCTGAAAGCAGTAAATTAAAGTGAGATTTTGTGACTCATCCTAGTGTTCAATGATGTGTCTTGTTTTATAGGTCACTCTGTGAGACTGCTGGGTCCGAAAAAAGATAATGGAAAACGGTTGGGGGGCGCACGGTTGGATTTGCCGAAGATTAGGAAGAATCCACTGATAGAAATCATTTCCATCAATACTGGGTAAGCTTTTTTCAAACTTGCTCATGTAACACTGTAAAACCTGTAAGAGCCAGCCCTCGTGTTACTTGTGTATTTTTGTCATTAAACTCCACCATTCTTCCCCCCCTTGCCCTGGATATGTCACATAAGTAAGTAGTTGAATATTTGTGTGGGAAAAGTAACCACACGAGAACTCTGAAGCACTTGAAGATAGGTGTTCCTCAGATAAGAAGGGTCCATTTGATAACTCCATCAACGTTGGTGCTGACATAAATTGAATGCTTACTTCAGTTTATTTTTTAAAATTTTCGTGATGATTGCCTTTTGTTTCAGGATCTTTATGACTCTGATCGTTGCTTTGGGACACAGGTAGCATCCATACACACATGAAAATAATACACCAAGAACGAAGTCCCCAAAATGTACCATAGTGATGAAATCAGGAACCATTCCTTCTGAGTGGTACAGAAGGCTGAATCATTAGACCGCACTGTAGGCAGGGCTGGTCGATCAGGAAATTGGTTTTGGGGTTGTTAAGGCTCTCAGATGTGTGTGTGATTCAATTGTCCTGTGTCGTTAGAGCTCAATATTGCCAAACTCTCTATCTGACATGAGTCCCAACACGGACCTAGACGTCACTGTAGAGCAGGTGGTGGTCTGCTCCATGGAAGTGCTTTGCACAGTAGATCATAGCATTGAACATCTGCAAGTGGACATCCGAGTACAATGACCATAGCAGGTTGCATGTTGCAATATTATATGTAGTATGTATCACCAAGGATAAGATGCCCACAAAACAAAAAGCAGATGGTCATAAATGCGTTTCCGTGTAAATTGAATACATCGTCAGGTTGCTGTCAAGTTGGGAACTACCCATGTAGATTCCTGTAAACGGTCTCCTGCATGTAAATTGCACATAGATTTGCAGCAAGGTTTTATGTCTTTGATTAATTTCATTTTCACTTGTTATTTTTGAAAATAAACATAAATTTTTTAGCTATGATCTTGATTTAAGTGATTTAAAAATATTTCTTTTCAGAGCATGGTTAACATACCATCCTCCTGCTCTGTGTTTGCAATAAGGTCGTGGTAAATGTTGCCTACAGTAACTGTGCTCTGATGATTAAGTGCCTACTGTAAAAAAATAGCGCCCACGGCCTAACGCATCATGCCTAAAGTTGAAGTGCTCTTGTCACCTCGCTGCTTTGGTTTGAAGTCATTCTTGACTACAAACTCTGGCCTAAAAACAAAACAAAACCCATTGCCACCCGGTCACTGCCGACTCTTGGCGACCCTCTCTGCAGTTTCGGAGACTGTAAAGCTCGATAGGAGCAGACAGCCGCATCAGCCTGCTGCTGAACAGGACTTTGAACTGCCGGGGTTGGCCGCTCAGTGCTGAACCCACAGTGCTCCTTACTCTATGATTGGTAGTACTGTTTTTATATTTACTGAATGCTTTTCGCTCTTACTTCATCGAGGAAACCATATGACTACAGAACCCACTTTATATTTTAGTCTGGACATTTGATGAGGCTAATCCATTTCTTAAATCACAGAGATCCTTATGCACCCAGATAACCACCTCTCCTCTCCCACAGATTTAACTTGTCTGGTTTCCTTTTGAAAGAGACTTTGTGGGTTAAGCTACAGACCATTAGCCACAAAGTCTGCAGTTCAAACCCAACAGCTCAGGAGAAAGGTGAGGGTGTCGGCTCCTGTAACAGTTTGCACCGTCAGAAATTCTCTTGAGCACTTCTCTGTCCTATGGGTTTGCTGTGAATTGGAATTGGCTCTATGCCCGTGAGTTTGATTTGGTTCCTTTTCAACTTAATCATCCTTCTCTCTTTTAAGAATTACTTTCTCTGTGTATGTGCTTGTGTGTGTGAGAGTGTGTGTGCGCTCTTTCCCATTGAGGATAACACAGTGGACAGACTCCTCTTTCCTTCTTGAACACATCTGCATACTTCTCTAAAGAAAATACTGTCATGTCTTCATGCACTATTGCAGCCGTCTTGTCAACTCTTCTGCAGTCTCATTACCTCTACTCTACCTGCACACTGCTCCCAAAGGCCAGAGAACGTTGAGGAGGCTTTTCCCTCAAACCCCAGGAGATGATTGATAGGTGACTGGTGCATTTGCCCTGAATCAAAATCTCACCTTCTTGAAGGTTTGAAAATTCAGAAAACTGGACTTATCTGTGTACCTTAGAAATGTGATTGGCTCAGCATTTATTAGCTCTGAGAAGTGGGCTTTGATTGGAATACCTAACTCATTCTATCCAGTCTGAGCGAATGAGAAACACAAGACCATCTGTCTCAGGTATGTCTCCCCCACCTGTCCAGGCATCACATTGCTCCCACCCCCTCAATTTCTTCAAGTTATTACCTTTCCACTGGTGTCTTCCCTGATTATCTTAGTTGAGATTGAGTGTTCCCAATTTCCTCTCCTCCCCACTTGCTTGCATCTTCCACTGGGGTGGGCATTCGCATTTACATTTGACTTGTCTCCAGGAAGTCAGAGAGTAAGCTCCACCACAGCAGGAGAGCTGACTCTTGTTGACTGCTGCACCTTCCGTATCCAGTAGGGATTGAGTAAGCACTGAAGTGCTGAATGAACGAATCCCTGTGCAATGTGTAGATAGTTCCACACTTACCCCCCGGTTTTTATTTTTATTTTGTTA
>NW_022109767.1:7614199-7616383 GCF_000313985.2 Echinops telfairi | reverse complement strand
GGGGAACCACCCAGTCTTCCGTCCAGAAATGGGTTTAACTCAGTGTTCTCCCCAATTGTGCATTCATAATACTTTCTATATTTGCTGGTCGTGGTACTTCCCAGACAATAGGATGCACAATTCCCACTGAATTGTAGGTTTGAAAAGCGGTTCTACTTGTTTTTGCTAAGTCCTGTTAAGTTGGTTCTGATTCATAGTGATCCTGTACACTGCAGAACTAAACACTGCCCCATCCGCACCATCCTTACAACCATTCTTATGCTTGAGCCCATTGTTGCAGCCGTTGTGTCAGTTTATATGTGGGAGAGTTGTCCCCTTTTTCTCGGACCCTCTGTTAAGCATGGTAGCCTTTTCCAAGGACTAGTCTCTTCTGATACGTCCAAAGTCTGTGGGGCAAAGTCTCCCCATTCTCATCTTTAAGGAGCATTTTGGCCGTACTTCTTCCATCACCAATTTGTTTGTTCATCTGGTAGTTTCAGTACTTTCCACCAGCATCATAATTCAAGTGCATCAACTAGCACTGTCAAGATGTCTTGTGCAGTGGACTTTTATTGCCTCGTTCAGTGCATGGCACAAACTAAACCCTCAGGAGATATTTGTTGAATGCATGTTTCAATTTGAAGCCATTTAGTAGTTTTGCTAATGTACTTTAAAAGATCACTTTAGTTAACCGTTTTAAAAGAGTGTTAAGTTAAAAATGTGCATATGCATATTTTGAATTACCCTTCTCACGGATTTAGTGTTTCTTAAAATGGGGCTATGTGATAAAATGTTTCAAGCACATTGGATGTTTACTGTTACTTCCTAATGCTCTCAAATATGATCACAGTTTAACATATGACCCTTACAAGTCACATTTAATTCTAGCCCCAAGCTAAGAACAATTAGTTCTTATGGTGTAACCTTACTCCATACTCATCCTCATGAAGAAATTACTGAAGATATGACTACTGTAGCAAACGTGCTGTGAAGAAACCAGATGGTGCCCGGCCATCGGAATGAATAGCATCTGGGCTCTTAAAGGCTTGTTTTCTAACAAGCAGCCATCTATGTATGTGAGGCATCAACTAAGTCCAAATGGAAGAAGCACGCCAGCCCGAGTGATAGAAGGATCGTAAATAATCAAATCCAAATCTGAAGGAGGGAATAGTATCAGTACTTAAAGTAGGAACCCTCGTTTGCAGAAGGTTGTGGATGACCATGGAATCCCCAAATCCGTTTGCAAGGTTCCTACACGGCTCTCCAGGGAAGCTCCTCTGAACATACTCTAGGGATGTGCACAGCCTTGCTATCAGACAGAGAACGTCGTAGAGTTGATTATGGCCGACATCGTCAAGTTCAAATGCAGTGCCGTGTACGTTGATGCTCCTTTTGAGGACCCATTTGAGGTTGTTCTGGTTTCTCATGTTTTCTGCTTTCTTCCTGAGTGAGGTTTCCCTCTGTTTTGTCTTGTCGTCATCGTCGGTTTTTTTGTTTTGTTTGTTTGTTTCCTGTTTGTATGATTTCTGCGTATGAAGCACAGGATAGGTACTCTATTGACAGTGCGTGACTGGCTGAATGGTTATCTAGAGGAGCCCTGGTGGCATAGTGGTTACTCACTGGGCTGCTGACACAAGGTCAGCGGTTTGAAACTGGGGGAGAAAGATAAGGCTTTCTTCCCCCATCAAGAGTTACCATCGCAGAAACCCACAGGGGCAGCCCCACCCACAGGGGCAGCCCCATCCACAGGGGCAGCCCCACCCGGCCCGATCTGGTCCCTTTGAGTTGGAGTTGGCTTCCTAGCTGGGAGTATTTTTCTTTTTAAGGCAGTGAGTGTCATGGCAGGGGAAGATGGGAAGATGAAGAACGAACAACAACGAGTATGAATAGAAAATTGTTCTGAAATCGATTGTGGATGATTACACAATTCTTCTTAATCTGATTGAATGGTTAATTTCATGATATGTGAAGCATATGCCAATAAAACTATTTTTAAAAAAATTAACCACTGGGGAACTGATCACAATGATCGACACATTATCTCCCCCTGTCCCCAGGGGAGCGAACAACAGAAACATGGGTGGAGGGAGACAGTGGTTCGTGTGAGACATGGAAACAATAATAATTTGTAAGTTATCAAGGGGTCATGAGGGTGAGAAGTGGGGAGGGAGGGAAAAAGAGGAGGCGATACCAAATGTTCAAATA
>NW_022109767.1:7603754-7612605 GCF_000313985.2 Echinops telfairi | reverse complement strand
TGACAGTGTCAGATCATGCTGGCATTCAGAGGAGCTCGAAGGTCTATGTCTTTGATCATAATGTCTATATTTCTCCTACGAGGTCTTTCTTTTTTTAATTATAGAAAACAGTTGTTACAAGAATATATTTTATTTCCTAAGTCACATTTATCTTTTCTGTTAACACTGCATTTCATTATTCATCTTATCTGCCGAACACAGAAATTTTAGTCCATTGGATTCTTTGCTCCAATTTGAAATGCTCTTCTTGCTTTTGGAGGTGAGGTGGTTCATAAGAGTCACTTGTCCCCCATAGCTCCAGCGTGTGCACTGTCACCCAGGTGGCTCCCTGGGGAGGGGATGAACAGGACTAGACATGTGTTGTGTTTATGTTTTCACAACAGTCATGAATATAACGCTGAAAAACAGGCAGGAGCTAAGTTAATAATAGCTCATTATTCAGTGCTTAACAGATACAATTCTAAGAAATGTGTTTATCTTCCTGTGTTGAATTCCCACAACAACCTTTGGAGAATGCATTTGAGGAAAGGCAGCAAAGCCCAGAGAGGTTAAAGGACACCCCTCGGAAGGGACTTGAGCCTGGCTTTGGGGTCTTGCTGCTCTGCCGGGGTCATGGGAGTAAGGGGTCCTGTCCAATGTGCTCAGCCGACGGCGTCCTTGGGGATGGGGCCCCATGCACAGGCAGGAGTTGGATTGTTGTCTGTGGCTGGTGCTTGCTACTGTTGGGTCATTTCTGACCCAGCGACCCATGGGCAGCAGAACGAAGCACTGCCCGATCCGGGGCCATTTTGTAATTGTTGCTTGAGCCCATTGTTGTAGCCACTGTGCCAACGCCTCTTGTCAGTATGGGGGGAGTATTTATTTTTATGGCGGCCGTAAAAACTTTTAAAAAAGAATTACCACACTAAAAGATAAATGACACAATCCTGATGGTTTCAAACAATACATCTTTGCATAAATTTGCTAAAACCAGGGTGTTCTCAGAGCTCTGTTCCTTTCTGTAGGCTCCAGGACAAAGCCCTTTTCCTTGCCGTTTTCTCCTCCTGGAAGCCTCCCCCATTCCTTGGGCAGCAGCCCCTCCCTCCATCTTTAATGCAAACACTGTATCTCTTCCCTGCTTTCATCTCCTCCTGACGCAGACTTGCCCTTCCGTTTTTAAGGACATTGTCCTTACAGGGTTCCCAGGAGCTGCCATTGACTCAACGGCACAGAGTTTGGGTTTAAATTGAGTGGTTATAGTGAGCTCGTCCAGCTGATTCCTCCGGCAACCCAGTTCTCCTTCACTGTGTTCCCAGCAAGCGCTCATGTTCTGGTGATGGAGACAGGGACCCTGCAGGGCCATTCTGCCTTCCTCAGGAGATGCGAAGAGGAGCTTGTAGGTGGAGAGAAAAGAGCGAACACAGGCCTAGGAATGGGGCCTTGTGAATTGCCTCTGAAGAACATAATTGTCACCAGTATGGGTGGAATTTCTGGCATGCATAAGCAGAGTGGTTTCAGTGATATTTTGTGTGAAGGATCTAACTGCCCAGGACAAGAACTGGTCTCCTCGGTAAGGGGAAGGTAGAGTCATTGAGGTTTGGAGCACAAGTGGGAAATAGTGGCCACTGGCTTTAGGAAGATGATGCTGATGCCAGTTTGTAATGTGGGCTGGTATAAGGAGATAGATGGGTACTGAGCGGGGGCTGCACGGGGAGACTGGGGATACCGAGGCAGAGAGCCTGAGCGGGTGCTGGGAGAGACGGAGTGGGGCAGACAGGGGTACAGTCTGGTGGGAAGATTTGGGGGGCATTGAGGCGGGGAGATGGGGGGCTGGCTGAGAGAAAGGAGGCTGAGGAGGGTCTGCAGCAGGGAGATGAGGGGCGACGAGAAGGGAGATGGGGGTGGGGAGACAGGAGCGTGACTGAGGAGGGGGTTGGCGGTGAGATTGAGAGGAGAAGACTAGTAGGGAGATGGGGGAAACTGAGGTGGGGAGTCTGAGGGGGGCTGAGGTGAGAAACAAGGGAGGGGAGATTAAACGGGAACACAGGGAGAGATGGAGGCCAAGGGGCGCTGGGGGGAGAAACTGAAATGGAGGGTCAGGGACATAGAAATAAAAAAAAATTTAAAAAGGAGATAGATAGGTGCCGGGTGGCCATCTAGCTGGTCTTTCTGGTAATCTAGCCATGAAGATCGGGGATTGCAGCTTTCAGTATGCATTACAACTGAATATCAAGAAAACCAGAATCCTCACAACTGGACCCAAAGGTAACGTCATGGTAAATTGAGAAAAGGTGGAAGTTGTCAAGGATTTCATCTTGCTTGGATCCACAATTAATGCTCCTGAAAGCAGAGATCAAACAGCACGTGGCATTGGGTAAATCTGTTGCACAAGACCTCTTTAACGTGCTGAAAGGCAAGGATGTTACTTTGAGGACTAAGGTGTGCCCGACCCAAGCCATGGTATTTCCAGTTGCCTCAGGTGCATGTGAAAGCTGGACATTGAATAAGGAACCCTGAAAAAGAACTGAGGCTCTGGGATCTTGGCACTCATGAAGAATATTGAATATGCCAAAAGCACAAACTAACCGAACTGGGAAGAAACACAGCTGGAATTATCCTACAGGCCGGACCGGGCAGCTGTTTCATTCTCTGTACATAGGGTTGCTATGGATCGGAACCGACTCAGGAAGGCCCCTCACAACAACAACAACAACAGCCGGAAGGAAGGAGGCCCTGAGTGGGCAGCAAGGATGGCAGAACTGTGCACTGGTGAGGAAGGTGGGCTTCGCAGTCATCACACTCCTGCAGTGATATTTGCAACCTGGGGTTTATCCGCTCGAAGGGAAGGTCAGAGGGAGGAATTCAAGGTTCACTGGAGGCCTTCGTGGAAGAGTGAGAGTGAAGTGAGGTCATTGTGGGAGAGAGGTGTCCATGCCTGCATGCAGGTCGTAGGCGCAGCCTGAGGAACCACGTGCATAATAACAGTAGTCAAGGGTGGCTGTGCCAACAATGTCGGCCGTTTAACACTATGCCATGCTTCAGACCAGGCGTCCTCAAACTACGGCCCGCGGGCCACATGCAGCCCGCAGAGGACAGTGATCCGGCCTGCCGGGTGTTTTTGCCCTGTTTGTTTTTTTCAGTTCAAAATAAGATATGTGCAGTGTGCGTAGGAATTGGTTCATAGTTTTTTGTTTTCTTTTAAACTATAGTCCGGCCCTCCAACGGGTCTGAGGGTCAATGAACTGGCCCCCTGTTAAAAAAGTTTGAGGACCCCTGCTTTAGGGCCGAGGAGGATATCAGAAATCAGATTAGAAGCCATTACTCTTTACTCAGGAAAGATTACACTTTTGAGAAGTGTACCCTGCAGGTAAAAGCTTTGAGCTTTGGAGAATAGAAAGATTTTTCTGAAGCTTGTTTAGGGCAGAAGGTTAAGAAATATATTGAGTGGAGAAATATTTTTGAACAGAATCTTCAGACGGGATCAGGAACATCGAAAGGCAGGCTCTGGGAAGGAAGAACAACTGTTTATTTGTTTCCCCCATCCTCACAGACAGGCTTAAAGAATGAGACTCCCTAAGCTGTAGAACCAGTCAACCCACACAGACTCACTGCTGCTTAGTGGGCTCTGCCTCTCCGCAGCCCTACACAGACTCCGAGACCAGTGGAAAGCCTCATCTCTCTCCCCAGGAGCAGCTGAGGGTTTTGAACCTCCAACCTTGCTGTTCGTAGTGCCATCACAGTGCCAACTGGACTCAAGAATAAGTACAGATTGCCTGATTGCTTTTCATCGATGTCTTGACTCATTTCATTTAGAAAAAGCAGTTCAGTCCTCTCACGTTATCAGGCTAAAAGGTGGGTGCCGCCTCTTGGCGCTCGTCCCTTGACACTGCCTTATTGACTCTAGTCCAGCTGATTTTGTTAAATGACAGCAACTTGACCTAGGGCCAGTTTTCCGGTGGAGTACCTCCACTTTTGGATTTGCCTGATTTTATTATTATTACTTGTTTCATTGGATTTTTGTTTTCTTTTTGCTTTGTGGTGGTGGCAGTGTTGAGCTGTTATTCTGTCCTGTGCATTTTGTATAAACTGGGAGCTCCGTGTCAACATGTCAGACTCGTATGGAACATGTAACCACAAGTCATCAAATTTTGGAGGTAAAGATAGGAAGTTTGAAGATTTATGCTGGTGTGTTGTAGTTATCTCAATTAGTGGGGGTGAGATCTTGGTTCTA
Organism: Echinops telfairi; assembly: GCF_000313985.2. NCBI lineage: Eukaryota > Metazoa > Chordata > Mammalia > Afrosoricida > Tenrecidae > Echinops > Echinops telfairi. The sequence continues at coordinate 7,608,395 of NW_022109767.1, read as the reverse complement.
AAGCCTAACAGGGTAGTGGGTGCTTGGCCATTTGTATAAAAATAGAAAAAGCAACCTACTGGGGTCAAAACAGTAGTGAGTCTGCATAAGAGAGCTGAAGTCGAAAAGTTCATTTTCCATTATTGGCCTCCATTTATGTGATTATTTTATTTGTGTGCGTGGGGGTGTGTTGTTCCCACCCCCCCCCAGTCCAGCAGGGGAATGGAGTGTGGAACAGTGGAGTAAGGGGCGACACTGGGGACAAAGCATAGAAAATTGGAAATTGAGGATAAAGGAGTATCTGTTCTCTTTGTCGTCCCTGCCATTCCTTCCGCGATCATTTTTGACAATCCGTTGGTAATTTTCGTTCCTCCAAAGCCACGATTGGGATGCTGCTTAGTAGCAGTTGTGATATAAGTGAAATCATTTCTGAGATGCCTCTGCCAGATTATCTCCAGTTTGAAGGTTTGAATTCCTCCCTCCGGCTAAACACATCTTAGCAAATACTGTCTGACCCTGTAATCCTTTACCGATATTTCGCTGTCTTTGAAGTTTGCCATGTCTCTCTGTATTTGCCATCTGTCAGAGGTAAAGTGACGGGCTACGAGAGCCTTCGGGGGGAATCTAATTTTCTTTGCGATTACTTACTTGGACTCATTCTCATTCCTCAAAGCATTTGGCAAAGTCTCCTGGAGGAAGTTCAGTAGAGATGGCTGGCTTCAGTGTTCCTGTGCATCAGCTAGGTGCCACCTTTCCCGGCATGACCATGTGCCCTCGCCCACTACACTTCTCACCTCCCTCCATTTCTTCGTTTTGGAACAACCGTTTGACCTGGCTATTTCATCGTTCTGTCATGTCCAGACAGAGTTTGCATTATGAGCAGCCCTTGCTTGGGTGGGAGATACCTCAAACAAACAGCAAAACAATCCCATCCCCCCACCCCCACCCCGCCCCCCAGGTGTGTCAGAGAAAAACTGTGCTCTCTAGGCTTTTGAAGAATTTGGTTTTCATTGGCTGGCTCTTTGTAAGTGAATTGCCAGGACTTTCCTCCTAGGTGCCTCTGGGTGGACTCAAACCAGCTGCCTTTCAGTTAACAAGGGAGCACTTTGCCATGTGCACCACTAGGGACTTCTAGTAGACAGAGAGGGGTTGGGATGGGGTGGGTGCTCTATGAGTATTTGGAAAAATGAATGAATGAAAGTATATTAATATAACTCCATATAACTCAGCTCACGGCTATCGAGTCACTGTCGACTCTTAGCAACCCCGTGAGACAGGCTGGAACTGCCCCTGTGTGAGCTTCTGAATCTGTACCTGTCTCAGGAGTGGGAAAACCCTGTCTTTCTCTCGTGGAGCAATTGGTGGTTCCAAACCGCTGACCTGACCCTTACCAGCCCAACTCAGAATCACTAGGCCACCAGGGCCCTCATAGTTCATGTAAGTGAAGTTGTTTTTAGAGAACTACAGTTAACTGGTAGCAGTCTGTTAGCTTTCTGGTTGCAATGATTAAAACAAGAGCGTGTCACTAAGTAGATAAAATAACAATACATCAGCAAATATAAACATTATGTCCTTGTCACCTGGCTGGCCATTTTGCTAATATTCTGATGCATCCAAAGAGAAATAAGCATTTCTGATGTCATCTGACCTGTATTGTTTGCTAGAATAGTTACAAAAAACCACTCAGCTCTCAACTCTGGTATGGGGGAGATTTAGAATTCCGTTGAATATACTGATTAATGTGTTTAGGTGCCAGCCCAGCTGTCTTTCTTGGGTCAAGGGTCCCAAGCAGTGACTTACAGAGCCTTGGGATTGTAGAGCTGTGAAGGGCTCAGAGGACCGCTTATTTCTTATCTTTACAAGATGCAGTGATGTCCGAGTAAGATCAAACCCAGTCCCTTGACTTGTGTCATCTGACGAGTCGCTGTTACCTGCTCGTATTAGGACTACACCCTTTGCAGCTGCTCTACTCTGCCCACGGGCGGTTACCAAGAGCTGGGTTTGACTTAGTGGTAATTACCAACTCAGATACACAGCTTCTTAGAACCAGTCTTTTCTAACATAGGCAGAATACTACCTTCTTTATGTGTATACTGACACATTAGAGATAGTTTTAGAATAATAACAACTATTAAACCTAAACCAAATCCCCTGCTATTGAGTTATTTCTGACCTGGAGCAATCCTATGTGACTGACATATGGCAAGGGCTCATCTCACATACTTTGGACATCTCATCAGACGGGAGCAGGCCCTGGAGAGGGGCATTATGCTTGGTAAAGTAGAGGGTCAGGGAAAAGGAAAAAGCCCCTCACGGAGATGGACGGACACAGTGGCTACAACAATGGGCTCAAACATAGGAACTGTTGTGAGGATGGAGCAGGACGGGGCAGTGTCTCATTGTGTTGTGCATGGGGCCACTATGGGTTGGAGCTGACTCAGTGGTACCTAACAACAACTACAAAACATACCCCAGAGTAGAACTGAGCTCTAGGGTTTCCAGGATTGCCATCCCTATGGGAGCAGACAGCTGTGTTTTTCTCCCGTGGAGCACTTGGTTAGCCAAAACCTCTGGTGTATTGGTTAACCACTATTCCAATAAAAGATTGAGGTTGGTAAGGATTTCGTTTTACTTGGATGCACAGCTAAAGCTGATGGAAGCAACAGTCAAGAAGTCAAATGATGTACTGCATTAAGCAAATCTGTTGCGAAAGAAGTCAAGAGGAAAGAGGTGACTTTGAAGATGGAAGTGCAACTGACCGGAGCCATGCTATTTTCAGTTTCCTTCATATGCATGTGGATAAGGGCATAAGGAAGACCGCAGGAGAACCGACGCTTTTCAATTTGGTGTGGGCGAAGAATATCCAAAGTCCCATGGCCTACCAGAAAAAGAAGCCAATCTGTCCTGGAGGAAGTATGGTCGGAATGCTTGCAAGTGAGGATAGTGGGCCTTGGTCTCTTCCACTTGGGCCATGTTCTCAGGAAAGACCAGGCCCTGGAAGAGGACCGCGTGCTTGGCAGAGGGTCATGAAGAGGAAGAAGACCGTCAAGGAGATGGATTGGTACAGCGGCGGCAGCATGGACTCGGCTCTAACCATCGTGAGCGTGGCACCGGGCCAGGCTGTGCTTCATCCTGTTGTACGGAGGGCAGCGCCGAGTCAGAACTGACTGGGGACACTTCATGGTAGCTTACCCAATACTTTGAGGGCCGTGATGCTTCGCTGGTGGAATTCTTGCCTTTTATGAAGGAGACTCGGATTCAGTTCCTGGGAAATGTACCTTGAGTACAGCTACCGTCGGTTTCCACCGGAGGTGTGCATGATGCAAAACAAGTTTCACCTGGTCTTTCCGACTGACACGGAGTAGGAAGAAAGCCTTGCTAACTGAGCTCCGAAAACCAGCTAGCAAACGGCCCCAAATCACCATGCTCTGATTCTGTTGTTGCAGCTAACCACAGTACCATACACTCGACCCATATTCTCGCAGTTCCCTGCGTCTCTTTCTCTCTTCTCCCAATCCTTTCCAACATTTTGGCAAGAAAGTTGCCAGAAGTAAATATGAGGACAGAACTTCTTTTGCTTTTTTTTTTTAATCATCGCCTCTTCAGTGCCGTAATTCGCTTGTTTGATTATAATACATGTTGAGCACATGAAAATCTAGCATTTTTCATCCTAGCCTCTCCCGTTGCTTTTAGTACATTTCTCTCTCCTAGTATTCATTCCATGAACATTTGTTAAGAATCAGTGACAGCATTGCTGCTGAAATACAGATTTTTGCTTTCTGTGTCTGCTGGACTGTAATTCTTTTTTTCCCTTTTAATCCTTTTATTGGGGGCTCATACAACTCTTATCACAATCCATACTTACATCACTTGTATAAAGCACATTTGTACATTCGTTACTCTCATCATTCTCAAAACATTTGCTCTCCACGTAAGTGTCTGCAATCAGCTCCTCATTTTTACCCCCTCTCTCCCCGCTCCCCTCTCCCTCATGAACCCTTGATAGTTTATAGATTATTATTATATTGTCATATCTTACACTGTCTAATGTCTCCCTTCACCCACTTTTCTGTTGTCCATCCCCCAGGGAGGAGGTTATAAATACATCCTTGTAATTGGTTCCCTCTCTCTACCCCACCATCCCTCCACCCTCCCGGTATCGCCACTCTTACCACTGGTCCTGAAGGGATCATCTGTCCTGGATTCCCTGTGTTTCCAGTTCCTATGTGTACCAATGTACATCCTCTGGTCTAGCCAGATTTGTAAGGTAGACTTGGGATCATGATAGTGGTGGGGTGAGTGGGGGGAGGAATCATTTAGGAACTAGAGGAAAGTTGTACGTTTCATCATTGCTACACTGAACCCTGACTGGCTCATCTCTTCCCCACAACCCTTCAATAAGGGGATGGCCAATTGTCTACAAATGGACTTTGGATCTCCACTCTGCACTCCCCCTCATTCACAATGATATGATTTTTTGTTCTGATAATTCCTGATACCTCATCCCTTCGACACCTCATGATCACACAGGTTAGTGTGTTTCTTCCATGTGGGATTTGTTGCTTCTGAGTAGATGGCTTGTTTATCTTTAAGCCTTTAAGACCCCAGATGTTATATCTTTTAATAGCTGGGCACCATCAGCTTTCTTCACCACATTATGCA
>NW_022109767.1:7602647-7603585 GCF_000313985.2 Echinops telfairi | reverse complement strand
ATATAAATATGTTTACATATGTACATGCCTTTCTTTAGACCTCTGTAAATGCCCTTTGCCTCCTAGCTCTTTCCTCTATTTCCTTTGGCTTTGCTGGAATGTAATTCTAATGACTTCTGCCTTGCTGTCGATCAGTATGCCCCTAAGTGGGCAACACCGCCACGTGGGAGCCCGGGAATGATCAGCAGCACTGCTGCAGGAGACACTTATACTTTGCCGTGGATGCTATAGGCTATAGTCCCAAAGGTTTTCATTGCTGGGGGACAGCGTGCTGAGTCATTTTTCTTTTGTTTCTGAAAAGGGGATAGTAGGTTTCCAAATAAGTTTGGGAACCTATGCCAGAGATGATTGTTTTATTTTATACACACACACAACACATATGAGTTCCTATGATGATTGAAGTGAAATGGAGGTCAAATAATTAAATGTGTGAACTTGAAATATTTATTGCAATTTTGAATTTGTATGTACAGGTTTACTCTTCTATCAAAATTCTAGTTGTTAAAACTTTAGGCTTTTTTGATGTCTTCCATGAAATCCCAAAATCCTTATTTTCACTTAAATATTGTAGAAATGATACAGAAAAGTAGTAAGTACTCTCTTCAGCCCATTATAAAACTGGGTTTGGGAAGATCATTCCCAAGAACAGTGGATGGCACTCTTAGCTCACACCTGTGAAATAATCATAGTTCAACTGTAGAACTTTAAATTCTGGTTTAGTAAATGCTTTTAAACTCAGCAGTTCAGTTTAACGTTTGAGGCAGTATTGGCAAGGGAATGTAATCTCCAATTATGAAAATTCTTTCATATATCATCATTATAGCTTATAAAATTTGAAATCTATGCCTAACTTCTTTAGATGTGAATATAAAACGACTGATTTTTTAAAAATCATTTCAAATTCTAGCATGTTCTAACCACTGCTCAAATTTTAAAAA
>NW_022109767.1:7600050-7601961 GCF_000313985.2 Echinops telfairi | reverse complement strand
GGGGATGGAGGTGGGGGAGTGGGAGGGGGAGGGGGCAGGGCAGAGGAAGCACTTAGGAACTAGAGGAAAGGTGTGTGTTTCATCATTGCTACACTGGGAATAGAAAGCCCCTTCAAATTTAGGTATATGATTAAAGACATTACAAAATTGTTGTGTCGTTAGTTGCCATCGGGCTAATCCGGTCTTCTGGTAGCTCCATGTGGGCAGTGTAGAACAGCTCTGTAGGGTTTTCAGGGCTGGGATCTTTTAGAAGCAGAAAGGTGGGTTGGTTAGAATTGCCGACATTTCAGCACATGTTCAAGTCCACTGTGCAGTCCACCAAGGGCTCCAGTTTAAGGTGAGTTCAGTGGAATTAAGTAGTTCATTTGACTGTATAATGAGGATCTATGTAAATTATAGCTTATAGGTCATTTTTCGCTGTAGAATGTTTGTTATATTGGGGACTTTTTAGAATCAAGTATTTATTTCATGTACGTCCTTTATTTGTATTCTAAAACATAACCAAAGAGCCCCTCATCTGGATATTCACTTATTCAACAAAATGTTTGAACATTTTTTTATTAAGTGCTGATCATATAATAATGAGTTAATTTGGTGTCTGCACTTAAAATGCCCATAGACTAAAGGAGGGAAGTAAGCACAAAATAATTAAATTACCGTGTCGCATACAGTGTAAATGCAACCATGCAGGAGCATTACGGACAGTTCATGTAGGACCACCGTGGAGCGTTTGGAGGAGTTAGAGATGGCTTCCATACGGAGTGAGTTTGGCTGTGCTGATCCGTGTTTGGGTTCAAAGGCAATTGAAGCAGAGGAAGTAAGCATGCATTCCCAGTGACGTGGCACTGTGACACCCACGTCTTGCACTCAGAAGGAGAGCAGGTCAGTGTGGCGGTGGCTAGAATAAAGGGATTGCGGAAGATGAGATACGACATAGATTTGAGTTCAGATATTGGCCCCATCGATTCATCGTTTTCTCCGTGGCATTGTAGAAATGATTCAATCCCTTCGGGGGTCCATGAAAGAATGCGGATGTTAACAGTGTTGTTATTCAAATTAAAAGATATCCTCTATTAAAAGTAACATAATTCCTGGTACTTACTGTCCGTTCAGTCGAATTAATAGAGAGTTTGTTGTTGGTCTAACGATACCGAAGACCAGTCTGAGACTTAATCAGGTTGCATTTTGCTTCAGGCCACAGAGTTAGTAAATGACAATGCTGTGACTTGATCCACATCTTCCTGCCAGACCGCTTTCCGCCTCAACAAGTGGGCAGGGGAAAACAGCTACATTTTTGACTACTGGCCAAAAGGTTGGTAGTTTGCGCCCACCTGGAGGAGTCTTAATGGTGTACTAGGGTTACAGGTTGGGCTGCTAACTCCAAAGTCAGTAGTTCAAAGCCACCAGCCGCATTTCAGGAGAAAGATGAGACCTTAAACCCACAGGGGCAGTTCTGCTCTGTCCTATAGGGGCTCGATGAGTCGGACTGGACTTGATAGCACTGAGTGAGAAGAGGAGATTGGGAAGCTAGTCCTGGTTGTCTGCTTTTAACGTCCTGTGGATCTCGTCTACACCGCACCCAAGGGGCCGCCGCGGAGTTGGCATTGAAGCAGTCACAGTGGATCCCTGTCCTTCCAGCCCGATTGGTTTTCTATCCCTGAAGGGACACCAAGGCTCGTTTTCGTTTTAGAGAAATGTGAAAATTTGGAAATAGATCTATGCACATATATTTATAGGTTGAGCATTAAGAAAACGATAGACAGTGGGCCCTGCACAAGGACTCCCCCAACACAAGAACACTTTGTTCTAACAATTCAGCAGTCTGGGATGCTCACCTGCCTGGCACTATTGCCGAAGACAATGGGTACACAAGAAAATGTGGTGAAGAAAGCTGATGGTGCCCGGCTACCA
>NW_022109767.1:7590094-7598724 GCF_000313985.2 Echinops telfairi | reverse complement strand
GTTTTACATTTACCATTTATACCCACGTTGTTTCCTCTCATTCCTTGCAGCCCTTCAGTGTGTCCTCCCTTCCTGTCTCTAGTCCTCCTCCCTTCCTAACCCTCTGACCTTTGGATCAGTGTTGCCCTATTGATGTCAAATGGTTGGTATTCTCAGGTGTGCCTTCTTCCCCAGTGTTACGGTTTCCTTTATAGGTGTGTCTGTTGTTTGGCTGGCAATAGAGCCACTGGGGATGAGGTCATTGCCAGACCAGGAGGCTGACTACGGGTCAGTCTTGGGCTTTCACTAGTCTATCCAACCAGTAAGCCTGGTCTTCTCTGTGCTATTTGAGTTTTTCTCCCCCTCCAATCAGGACATTCTAAGGTGACCCCTTTCATGGACCTTGTTGCTAGGTGCCTTCGCGTTGGCTCTGACCCATAGCAACCCTCTGCCCCACAGACGTAACAGTCCCATGCCACCCTCACAATTCTTCCCGTGCCTGAGCTCATTGATGCAGCCACAGTGTCAGCCCATCTTGCCGAGGGCCTTCCTGTGTTTCATCACCCCTCCACCTTTACCAACAGGACGTCCTTCTCCAGGGACTGGACTCTCCTGACAATGTGTTCAAAGTAAGTGAGACAAAGCCTCACCCTCCTTGCCTCTGAGGAGCACTCTGGCCTCACTTCTTCCACTACACATGAGTTTGTCCTGCCAGCACCCCATGGTGCGTTGAGTATATTTTTCAGCTCTGTGGCCATCAGCTCTGGAAAACTTTGTAGAGGACAGTTCTGCGCCGACACAGAAGGGGCCGGCCAAGAGTAGGAGTCCAGGAGACAAGTGGCTTTCCTGATAGCGTGAACACATGTAAAGGCGGGGACTACTAAATCATGGCACTCAGGGTGTTTCTGGTACCCTCCTGTCTTCTTGTCTTTTTCCACCTGAACTTGGGCTGAGTTCTATGAAAGTGAATTGCATTTGGGAGTGCACAGTGAGAGTGGATGATTGGGTCGTTACGGTATTAAAAATCCAACTGTCTTTCAGTTTTCTTGTGTGTCAAGAAAAGTTGTTTCCCAGCTCTCTCTGGGGAGACTGGGAGTGGGGTGGGGTGGGGGAAGCCAATACAAAACCTCAAACCAATGTAGCCCAACTTTAATTAAGTATAATTGAATACACATGTGGTTGTGTGTTAAAGTCCTCCCATTATTCTTTTTTCCAGTAAAAAAAATAATGTATATGCTGTTAGTTATTTTTGAAACCGCTCTGCTTTTATTTCACGACAGCTCAGCATGGTAACACCATTTGTTTTGTTTTCCTTAGCCCTGACAAAGCAGAATGTTGTGTTTGGCTTGTACAAAAGGCAATAGGGCAAGTCTTTAAGACCTCACTTTTTTAGCTGATGAAGTTGGCTCTGAGGAATGCCTGTTTTTCTGTAAATTCACAGAGGAAACTGGGTTTAAGGCAAGGTCATTAAAAAAAAATCCTACTTTCAGTTTTCAAGCAACATATGTGGCTTTGTGATTTGCAATGTATGTTTCTGTGGTGTTTTTATGGTTAGCTGTAGAAATGAGGACTGTGAAAGATGATGTGACAATGTGTCTTTCTGAAGATCTTTCTCCCCTATCAAATGTCTTCTTAAAATTTTAATTTATTTATTAATTGGGAGCTAATACATGTATCACTCCACAGTTCAATCACGTGAAGCAGTATTGTACAGTTGCTTCCACAATCCATTTCCAAACATTCTTTTTCTTCCTGGGCTCCTTGACGTCATCTCCTGTTTATCCCCCTCCCACCCCACGCCCAACCCCAAGCCCTTTTCTACTTGCTTTCCCTACAGGTTCATCAATCCTGGGTTTCATATACTGAAAACACAGAAAGACACACAACACAACTTCCAGAGGGTGACGCCAACTCCCTGCCTCTGTAGGACAGAGGAGAATTGGCCCTGTGACTTTCGGATGCTGACCTTTCTCCCTCAGAGCTGGTGGTGGCTTCGAACCACCAGCCTTCGGTTAGCAACCCACTATAATGTAATCTGTCTGAGGTGGGACTTTTGTAGTCGGTTCCTCTCCCCTGCTTCTTCTCGCCTCTCTCTGTTGGCTGTCCCTGCACCCGTGGAAGCTTCTGAGAACAAGGCTCTCGAGGATGGATACATTTATGTAGGCTCTTTCCTGGCAACAGACATTCTCTCCAGTCAAGATGGTTGACATTTGCTTGTTCGTATGCTGATCTACATTATTATTGTTTGTGTGATCGTTTACTCGTCCTTTCGTCGATTCCACTAGCACAGACAGACCGTAGTGTGAGGGCTTCTCAACATGCCGGCTGGGAGCACTTCTTTGGGATCCAAACATTCTTCGGAATTCAGCCCGAGTTATCTGTGTTCTCAGGAACGTGTCAACCCCCTGGCACTTCGGATGTTCATTCTGTGCGTATTCTGTGCAGAATGACAGCAACGAAGCAAATACACATGTACGTGTGCACATGCAGACATGTGTGCACCAAAACAAACAGAATACATCTAATTCTACTCACCAAAAGATGGCATTTTTAATGCCCCATATTGCCTACTTCATCTTCTTGCTCATCTCTATTTCCTCTATGGGTTCTTTCTTTTCATTTTCCTCCCTGAGATAGTTAAGGTGCATTGTGCCAACCTGGCCAATAAACGAAGTGGGAGTAATTGAAGGGCGGAGAGATAAATAGCTTGGTGAGCCTCGCCTTTCTGGTCTCTTGCTCTCTGATGGTTGGACTGGGGTGCAGCTGCCTTAGCCAATTCCCTGCGTCAGCTGGCAAGGCTCACTTCCTGCAAGACATCCCCAAGGAGAAGCCACATGGACCTACCCCGAGGCAGCCCTGGGTGCTGGAGCAGCCGTATGGAGACCCCTGCCAGCGCTGAGATGCTTACACGCTCACTGATGTGGCTTTCCTCCTGCAATCGGCATCATTGCTTGTGCTTTGTGAGATTGAGGAGGACTCTGTAGATCGGTGTTGGACACATGGGTTAATGTTGGATTGGGGGGCTTGGAAAGCACTGGGTTGGGATGCTTTCTTAACGTACACTTACCCTTTATATAAAACTCTCTCATATATATGTATGAGTTCCTCTGGATTTGTTTCTCTCGTCCACCCAGACTGACCCACTCCCTCCGTTCTCAAATCGACACAGATTAAGAAGCCAAGCAGCACCCGCGAGGCTGTCAGTAGCTGCGCACAGGCTGACATCTTGGAAAAAGAGGCGCCTCTCAGTGCCACTTGGCTCCGAGGAGCGTGAGAGCCGAGGTCCCTGTGCTGCTGAGAACAAATATTGGTCATGTTCCTTATTGTGATGTTCCTGGGGCCTCCTGGTGACGAGCCATGCCGTGGCATGAAGAGGGTCCTCTCTTTGGGGGCGTCGAATGACCTTTTCACGGGGGTCACCCGATTCCTAACAGTAGCAAAATTACAGTGATGAATTAGCAACGACAATAAATGTATGTTTGGGAGTCACCACCACATGAGGAACTGTATGAAAGGGTCGTGGCATTAGGATGGTTGAGAGCCACTGCCCTAGCAGAATTGACTTTCATTTACTTCTTTTACTTTTTACAATTCCTCGTCAAAAACGGTCCGGTTTTCTTCATCTTCCTGTGTCTTCGGCATTCAGATAACCTATCCTGGAATACAAGGGCGTGGTTTCATACTCCAGTAACTTTCATTCTTTTGTTTGAGATTCAGGAGTTACTAACGGGGGAAAAGAGAATCATGCAGCTCTTTCAGAGTTTGGTCTTTCTAAAAATGCTTTTAATATGTTTACATAATTTTCGCATACCCTAATTTTGAAACCAATTTTGATCAGGAGTCACACCTGGACTCATTTGAGGGCAACTTCACACATGCTTACTTGAAGCAGCATCATTGTGGCTCGCCTAACTTCCTGGTCTCTCTCTGTCCTTTATCTCAGCGCCTCTAGGATTAGACCTCCATGGTTCTTGAACTGAGAAACCACCAGTCCCAGATTTCTTTCATCCGGTGATCCTCCCCTCTCCTTACTTCTGTTCTCTCGAGGCCTGCAGTCTCTTACATTGTTGGCTGTGCTTTCCTCTTCTGTATTGACTGACTTTCTCCCCCCACCTCCCCGTTCTATCATTTATACAAAATCAACTCGTTAGTGGTGGAGAGGATTCAAACCGACACTCCCCTGCTGTTGAGTAGATTCCCATTCTTAGTGACCCTGTAGGATGGAGTAGAGCCGTCCCAAAGCCTTTCCAAGGCGTACATCTGTACAGCAGCAGATTGCCTCGATTGTCTCCCCAGGAACAGCTGGTAGGTTCAAACCACCCACTTTTAGGTGCACAGCCAAGTACTTTAGCCACTGTGCAGAGTCCCTTTCAGTAAATGCTTACTCACTCGCATTAGACCCCAAGATTGCTTCGGATTAGACGCACCCCTTTTTGCTGACTACCTTGAGGGAGATGGATGGTAACATCCCCTTCAGAAGCTCGCAGACCTAGAGGGAATACAAAGCAAAAACTACCAGCAGTGCATCTGCATATCTGTGCCATCAGCGTCCCTGTGGTTTTGGAGAAATATTCTTTGATTTACCTATTCTAGTGCACACGTCTATGCATAAAAAGCATTCAAGGAACATAGTGTGCTGTTAATAATATGTTGAAGCTCATCGCAAAGTAGCACCAGTTTGTTATGCTGAACCTTCATAGAAGTTTTAATGTGAGGAGCTTCAGAAAGTTTGTGGTAACATGGAATTAAAACATTAATGGCAAGGGGACAGGCTTTATGGAGGTTGGTTCCTAAATTCAGTTTATATATAAGTTGGACGTTGGCAACCTGAGAACTGCCAATACTGGACCGACCATTCAAAGGTTTGCTTGAGTGAATGAGTGAGTGGATGAATAAATGAACAAAAGGTCCCTGGGACCAGGGTTTTGGTTTATAGCTAGTTTAATGTACCTACTGTAAATATGTGGATTTGTCCTTAGTTTCATTTCCTTGCCAAATTGTTTCAAAGGATAGTAGAGTAACATGATAGTTTTCAGAGTGAGCTGCAATTTGATTTAAGCTGTTTATTAACGGGTTGCAAGGTTTTAGAATGTTTGTCCATTAATGAGAATAGTCTGAGACCCTCATTTTTTTAAGAGTTTTTGGGGAAGCCCATTAGTTGGGGGTTAGACTTTTCAAAATGCTTCCTAAGTTCCTTTATTATCTGTAGCCCCGTGGCCAAATACCAGCTGCCCACATACTTTCTTAATACAAATATATTCTTGGATAATTTAAAATACCCTTGGCCGACTCATCCACTCACATCAACCTGTTATTTCTGGAATGGATTTTAGAAATTTAAAATCTTCTTTTTGTTGATGATGAAACGGAAACATGCCTATCCCTAGGCTTGGTGGCCTGGACAGTGAATTCTGTTTTAGGAGAATTCACTTCAAAGCAGGTGGTGTACCTTTATCTTCCAGCTTGAGGAGTTGAAGGAAGGGTTATACAGTTTTATGGTCAGTTGAGTTATTTAAAAAGTCATCCCTTATATGTATGGATTGTGATAAGAGTTGTACGAGCCCCCAATAAAATGATTTTAAAAAAAGATTTTAAAAAATCATCCTTGTCTGCGTGTGTTATAGTACTATAGGTCAAAACACCAGAAAATAGTATCACTGTAACTATGACTGTTGAGTGAATCAGGAAAGGGAAACAATGAGATTACCATGTCCTAAGTGAATTAGATTACATGGGTTAAAAAGGCTGTTGATGTTTAAGATTTTCTTTCTGGTGTGTGCATTGACATTATGCTGAATAGGTTACAGTACATTTGGTTTATTCTACCCCCCCCCTCCCCCAAACAAACAAACCAAAATCAGTAGATTTGTAATCTATGCATTACTGTCATTTTAACTTGTAAACCATTCACTACTTTAAAGTTGTTTGGAGTGGCTTAAGTGTGAGACACGCTGGGTTCATGACAACACATGTTCCAACAGCAAAGCCCGGAGATAGAAATTAGTAAGAGAGCTTCAGGGATTAGCTTGAGTACATTTGTAACTGCTCAGCTGCTACTCTGACCCTTGAGGATCAACCCTGTGTGCAGACGTGGCGCCCAAGGCTGTTTACTACCTGAGTTCCTATATGATGCAAAGTGTGTATTCAACATAGGATTTGTCCAGAATATGCAAAGAACTTTCCAAATTCAGTAAGAAAGCAAACAACCCAATTAAAAAGCGGGAAGAAGAATTGAACAGATACTTCACCAAAGAGCATATAAATTTTATACTATTTCAGTATCATTCGTATTAGGGGTACCACGACTCAACCATTAGAGTAGCTAAGATATAAAAAAGTTCTGACCATGCAAAGTGTTGTTGAGTGTGTGGAGCACCTAGAACTCTCCTGCAGCTCTGAGGGGAGGATACTGAAGGATACAGCTACTCTAGACAAAAAGCTGGACAGTTTCTTCAACAGACTGAGTATTTACTTACCATATAGCCTTTCAATCCTATTCTGCGTATGTAAAATGGACCAATTATATTTACATAAAAATGTGCACACAAATTCTCTCTTCCTAAATCCTCCAAACGGAAAACAAACCATACATCTTCTACATTTGGATGAATATCCAGCAATACAATGGAATGAACTGCTGATACTCTCAAAGGCATTATACTGAGACATAGGTTCCCAAACATCCTAGCATCCCTTTTTAGGGGGGCAAAAACATTACTCAGCAGCCTTCACCCCTGCCCCCACTTGGTAGTTAAAAACTTTTTAGGTAAGTGCTTTTGCAGCCCCCTTGGATCATTGTAGTGCCCCTTGGGGGGCAGTATTGCCTACTTTGGGAAATCCTGTCAGAGCAAAGGAGGCCAGTCACAAAAGATTGTGTGGGTTATATGATTTAATTATATGACATTTTTGTCTCGAGCGAAACTGTAGTAATGGAGCGCAGAACGTTGATTTCCAGAGGGTACAGGTGGGGAGTCTAAAGGGGCAGCATCAGAGGCTGCTTGGGGACCAGAGAGCTCTGCATCCTGACGGCGGTGATGGTCACACGGAAATGTGTGCTTCAGATTCACGGCCCTGCAACCCCCAAAACACAAAACAAGACCCCCAAAGTGTGACAGTTGGAGAGTGAATTAATAGGTCCTGCGCAGAAAAATGTACCAAGAAATAATTAGGTAGCGAACCATCAAGAAACCAAAGTGAACAACCAGAGACCCAAACCGACTGCTGTCAAGTCCCTTCTGCTTGAGTGACCCTGCCGGACAGAGCTCCAACCACTCAGAAGGCTCCCAAGGCCAGAGAGCGCTATGGAAACCGGTAGCCTCATCTTTCTCCTTTGGAAGTGACTGGTAGGTTTTAGCTGCCAACCTCTCACTTCATGGTCTGTTCTTAATCCAGCATTTGGATGGCAGACCAGCACAAGAAATGAACATTTATGTAAAAAGGTTTGAACCTCATTGAAATTGGGAATACAGCCATCGGCACTGAGAGGAAGATGCATGTGGGTCTCTGTCTATTGCAAAGAACTGAGCTGCAGAGCAGTTGCTGAGGGTAAATGAAGCATTACTAAAATTACCCTCAGTGGTGAAAAGAATATTGTGACCTCTGGGTACGATGAGAAGGAGAATAAGTGGCAGAATTATGTCAAGATTTGATTTATTAAATATAACTTTTTAATTACCTGGTGTCATTTCCCATTAAGGAAGATTCTCTTTCATTTTCGCAATTTCTGCTAGTCCCCATTAGCTGCTCAGAAGACAACTTTCAGGAGTTATTAATGCTGGATGTAGAAGTGGGCAAGAGGTGAAATCTCATTAGAACAGAGTCACAGTCACAGAAGGGTTTGTCTTATCGGGAAGCTGATGTCTGCATATTGCCTTCCATTTCATACAGGTGGGCACACCAACCTTGCAGGTTACCTGCTGACCTTTGCATAAAGATAGCATGATTGCTTTGGCATACTCGGCTGTGTCGTTAGGTACCATTGAGTCTAGCCCTCTGTGCGACAGAAGAAACACTGCCAGATGTCGCGCCACCCTCACTTTATATCGGAGCCCCTCGTGGCGGCCACTGAGCCATCAGTCCATCCCCTGAGGGCCTTCCGCTGTCACTGCTCCTCCACGCTCCCCAGCATGATGGCTTTCTGCAGGGACTGTGGTCCCCTGACCACAAGACGAAGGCTTGCCATCCTTGGTAGAAGGCGCATGCTGGCCGCACTTCTTCCAAGATAGATTTGTTTGTTCTTTCGGCAGTCCTTGGCATTTAAACCATGCTCTTCACCAGCACCCTAATTCCATTGCATCGTTCTTCATTGTTCTTTCTCACTCAGTATCCAACCTTCATATGAATCTGAGGCAATTGAAAATACCATGGCTTGGGTATAACAGTCGCAGAAATGGAAAAGTTTATCTACACTTTGACTCTCAAAACGTTTACCTTTCGTGTTGGATTATTATTGTCCAGTTGGCTGAGACTCATGGCAGCTTTATGGTTAATAGAGGGAAATGGAACCAGTCAGATGCCACCTCCATGAGTGCTTTCATTCTTTCCCTGGCCCCTCACCTTCCCACCAAAAATGACTCCGGGTTGACCAATGGACAACATCATGAAAAATGAAAAAGAAACGGAAGCTGTCAGTGATTTCATTTTGCTTGCAG
>NW_022109767.1:7579545-7585023 GCF_000313985.2 Echinops telfairi | reverse complement strand
CCTCTTCTCCTTCTTTCTCCTATCCCGTCTTCCTCTGACCCCCTCTTCTCCTTCTTTCTCCTATCCCGTCTTCCTCTGACCCTCCTCTTCTCCTTCTGTCTCCTATCCCGTTTTCCTCTGACCCCCCTCTTCTCCTTCTTTCTCCTATCCCGTCTTCCTCTGACCCCCTCTTCTCCTTCTTTCTCCTATCCTGTCTTCCCTCTGACCCCCCGCCCTCTTCTCTCTCCTTCCCTCCTTGGAAAGAGGGCAATAATAGATTACTTTAATAAGTTTTGTGGTGTCTGTCTTCATTCATTTATGGATTTTAAAATAATATGCAATATTATACAACATACCTGGTAAAAAATAATGCTTTTGTTACTTGATGTTACTTCTTAAAAAGTGTTAGAGATCTTGTTCATCTTTTGAAAATACTGAAAGCATACTTTTCTCTTTACCCTATAAAGTGTCTGTCAGTGAGAGAGTGAGAGAGAAAAATTGTTCTCCTGAAATATTCTCTGCTTTTATAATTAATTATTTCATTAGACAAATAAAAACATCATTGTAACATATATGTCATGTATGTCCTGACATGTATAAAGAGATTGAAAAGGTTATAGTGCTTCTCCCTTTACGGCCATCTGCTTAATTGTGCTTCACAGGGACTGCGAAGCTATTGCAATTTTAAGTGTGTAGAAAGCCTGCATGCGAGCCAGCGTATTGGCACCATTTTCCCAACAACTTCTGCTCACTTTGTGTCTCTGCGTCAGATTTTGGTCACTTCCCACAATATTTCAAGTATATTTCTAATGCTAGTGCACACTGAGTAGACTACAGTATAGGGTAACCATACCTTTTGTATGCACTGGGAAACAAAACAAATCAGGTGATTTACTTTTTTGTAGAAGTCTGGAATCCAGGTGGAAATATCTCTCAAGTTGTCAGATAATTCTGATCTATGATCTATACAGTTTTTACAAGAGACAAAATAGTGTAAATCTACCTGTTAGTAAAGGATATCATTGGTAAATATTTGGCTTATGCCATGGACTTTAATATTGGTAGGAATGCTTAGTGGTTTTTATTTATTTTAACAGTTGTTTATTGTAAATTAGGTGATGGTTTACATTTCAGATGATCAACTTTATATTCCACAGTTAAAACTACAAATCAAACCTCCCAGTAATTCGCCTTTCACTTGCACCTTGATTGTTCCCTCTTGTCACCCATGGTAACACCCTCTACTTCCCCCATGGTAACACCCATTAGTCATCCAGTCCAGAGGGTGGCAATCTTTTGAGACAGAAGAGCCAAACCTGCCCTCACAACAATATAAACATTATTTGTGAGCCATCCACACGTTTAAAATTTTCAATTTTACTTCACAGCCACATGTATCCACTGACAGCTGGTGGTGGCTCTTGAGCCTCTGCTTGCTGACTGACACCTGCTTTGGGCCATTGCTTTATCTTCCCTTTCCTGCCCTCCCTATCTGCTCCTTATGGTTTCACAGTCTTCTGTTGTTTTCCTATTTTCTTTTATATCATAACTGGTTTCATGCGTATTTGTTCTTTTGTGATTGGCTAGTTTCACCCCGCCCACCCAGTGTTCTCCAGGTCCATCTGTGCCACGCAGTGCTTTGTGGTTTCATCATTCTTTTGCCAAGTAGTTTTTTAAATGAATGACTGTTGTTGTTATACTTTTCGGCTTTTTAGTGGTTTGAAAACTGGCCATTCTTTCCATTTGCAAAGGGGTACCACAGCAAAGACTTTTGAGGTGATTTTTAAATATCTCTAGTCTGAGGCATTTACAGAGCACATTTACAGAATTTAAGTCGCAATTGTAGATGATTATTTTTAAAGCTCCAATGCATTTCTCAGAGCTCAGTAGGGTTAGAAAGAAATCTGCCTCCTAGAAGCAGAGATGGGTGAGACTTAGAAGTGTTTAGTACCTTAGATGACTCTGTCCAGAAAGCTTTTTAATATGAGAGCAAGAAGGGAAAGGGCGTGGCATTCTTGGGGGGGCGGGGCTCGCCAAATGAGACTGTTGGAAAGAAGATGAATATACATTTATGCAACGTCGAGCAGGCATCCTCGAGTGTTATCGGGGTTCCTTCGGACAGTCATGGGCTGCACCTACAGTTAACGATTAATTGAGCATATAAACCCAATCCGACAGTTATTAAATCTTAGGGAGCCACATCGCTGCCATTACGTAAGCATGCAAGGTTGTAATTATGGAAAATCTCTCTCTTGACACTTACTTGCCTCTGTTGGAGTTGTTACTTCTAGATACTTAACTTCCACATCTGTGTTGGAGTTCCTGAGACGAGTCTGTGGGATACCTGGGGGTTTTTAAAGAAGTCAAAGAATGGTAGCAACCCTCTGTTTCCTTAGGGTGATGTGAACGCTCTCTGCATTTTTCTAGTGTGCCCTTGCCCCCACTGTGATGCCTCTTGTCTATCGGTGCTGGACTCCGGCAGGCGGTACTCTGTAGCACACAGGCACGCCCTCCAGCCTCCTGTTGCTGTGGTTTGGCCCGCCTTTGGCTGCTGGGTCTACTCATCATTCACCTCCTGGCTCACATGGCCATTTCTGTGAAGCACTCCCTCATCTCTAGGGAATACTTGTTGGTCTCTCTCTTCTGGCCTATTTTCATGTCACGAGACACTTTTCAATGAGGCTTGAGGTCCTGAGTGATGAGAACTAAGAAGAAGCCCTGAAGCTGATCTAAGAATGAGTTCACTGGTCAGCGACCGTGCTGCACCTGCAGGAGAGTTGTTTAGGTGGACTGAAGATTGAAGTGGGTGAAAGAGTCTGCAGGGTTGAGGCAAGGAGACCGGAAGTGGATCTTTGCAGAAGTTGGACACACAGGGAGGACAGGGGGGCCATGGGGTTGTCATTGGAGAGACTGAAGAGAGCTAGTGTTGCTGGGGCTGTGGTTTGAAGAATGAGGGAGATGGGGAACAATTCTGTATTCAGGCTAAAAGGCTACTGAGAGCAACCAAAACTAGAAAACAATATATGGTGGAGCAAATTCTTGGCACAGAATTTGGCACAGGGGAGGTAGAAATGCTCAGGATAGTGTAGCGAAAAAGGATGGGCATATATTTTCAGTTTTGTTTTGGGGGCAGGTGGGAAGGTACGAAATACGGAATTTAGATAATGTGTCAGATTATATTTGCCCAGATTATATTTAAAAAATAATAATTTTCTATCCCGATGACGTCTATTACACTCTTTTGGACATAATTCTACATAATTCCATTTTACAGGGATTACCTACAAATTTGAAAAAATGTATCTTTAAATGTTTAATAATTGCAATATGTGGTTATATGATAAAAATATTCTGGGTGCAAACTGTAGGTCAACTACAACACTAGATAGATGTAAGGATATAGTGATGAATAAAGCCAACAATAATTCAGAAAAGAAGCAAGAGAATGTGAGCAGGAGAAGGGAACGGGTAGGAATAATAGAGGTTATGAACGTGGGTCATGGTTTTGGTTCAGGAGTTGTCAAACGACAGCCCCTGGGCCAGACTCCGCTGAGCTGCCATCTCCTTGATTGCCAGTGTTCCACAGGAATGTATTTGACATTTCTAAACAGATGGTGTGGGACTGAAAAGAATAATAATGATTTCTTAACAAGTAAATAACACTTGTGCAAAATTCTAATTTTAATATCCATAAATAATGGTTTGGGGAATCACAGTCACGTTCACTTATTTTTACTTAAAGCTACTTGCCTGTGACAGTTTCTATGTCTTTAAAATTTTACAAAACAACCTTATCACCTTCGAAGTATTCTCCATTACACTTAATTTAGTTGTTAAATCTGTGATTCCATTCTGGGAAACATTTTTTCAAACATCTGTTTGGATGGCTGACCACACCTCCCTCGTTTTTCTTCACCTCTTCTTCTTCATCAAATCGCTGTCCTTTCATGTCCCTCTTCATTCGAGGAAACAAAAAGAAGTCACACGGAACAAGGTCAGGTGAGTAAGGTGCGTGGGGCCAGGGAGGCATGTTATTTATTTATTTTTTACAAAAAACTGGTGTTCTGAGATAGCTGCGTGAGCAGGTGCATTATAGTGGTGGCAAAAAGAGCGCCCCCCTCACCCCCATCCGCCACAAATCAGGCCTTTTCTTCACACACTTATGCAACCTTTTCAGAAACTCTAAATAGAAAGCTTGATTGACAGTCTCATCTGGTGGAACGAACTCCAGATGCACTACTAGTCAAGTTTTTTCATCTCTTCAGGAAGTTGATGGACATCCAGAAGAAGGTTTGTCATCCATTTCACCATTTTTGAAATGAGAGAACCACTCGTACACTTGAGTTTTTCCAATAACGCTGCCCTTGTAAGCTGTGTTCAACATCAAAATAGTTTCTGTGGCATTTTTCCCAAGCGG
This sequence comes from Echinops telfairi, assembly GCF_000313985.2. Taxonomy (NCBI): domain Eukaryota; kingdom Metazoa; phylum Chordata; class Mammalia; order Afrosoricida; family Tenrecidae; genus Echinops; species Echinops telfairi. The sequence continues at coordinate 7,580,627 of NW_022109767.1, read as the reverse complement.
GAAATAAAATATCACAGCCAAACACTTCTTTTAAATAGGGCATCACAAAAAATGAGGTTCAAGTAAAACTGCTTTTACAAAAAAATTCATTGTGACCAGAGAGAACCTTCCCAGGCAATGCCACTGGGTGCACTAACTCAGAATGAGTTGCTCGATGCTCACCTAGTGGAGAAATCTCTGGTCTGCCTAGAGCAATTCTGTTTTCTTTCTTTTTTTTTTTTTTTGTGGGTAGGTACCCCTCATATGTATGTGTACATGTGTATGCACATACACACATATACACAGACATACACACACACTCATGTTTACATATACATGCCCACATACAGGTTTCAGAAGGTTTCTAGAAAAAACAGAATTGAAAGATGAGATTTTTTCCATGACCCTTTTTGAAGCCCTCTCATCCATATGCATGACGGGTTTTCGACCTTTAAAGAATCCAGCCAGTGTCACAAGTGAAGAAGTGTGTCTGGAGAAAAGTAGCTTATTTAGGACTGTTAGCTTTTAGGTGAGAATAGTTGTTCAGAGTTGAGAACATGGGGGTCTACATCATTAGTTCATGAAAAAGCAAGGCAAATGATTCCAAGTGGTTTTCTTTGGTTCTTGATTAGTCTATAGAAGCATTTCAGTTATTGTTTACTGGAGGAGTCAGTGATGAGTGAAGTGGCTGAAGAATGAGTCTCTCAATAGCTCATGTGCAACAGCTACATGTGAGAATACATTTACAAAGAAACAGCACTAATTCAGTACAAGCTGAAGTAGTAACTGCAAAGCTGTGGTATAACTGATCATGATAAAAAGGTATGTGTGGAACAGAGTAAGTCTTTGACCCACTTTTGAAAATGTAGATTCGTGAAAGTATTGTATTATTCTTAGCCTATCTTTGATGAAAATTTTTAAATCCAATGTGTTTTAAAAGGTCAGTGTACTTTACCTGCTCTCAAAGATGTAGCTTTGTTAAGTTTTGTTAGAAACTGAAGCTGCATATCTTAATTTACTCTGCAGTTTGGTGACTTAGCAGTGTTCAGTTGCTGTGTGACATTTCTGAGCTCACATCTTGAGATGGAAATTTTTCTTTCTTT
>NW_022109767.1:7571263-7578500 GCF_000313985.2 Echinops telfairi | reverse complement strand
ATCAAGGGTTCATGAGGGAGGAAGGAACGGGGAGGGAGGGGAAAAACGAGGAGCTGATACCAAGGACTCAAGTGGAAAGAAAATGCTTTGAGAATGATGATGGCAACAAATGTGCTTGACACAATGGATGGATGTATGGATTGTGATAAAAGCTGTATGAGCCCCCAATAAAATAACTGAAAAAAATTAAAATAAAGTTACATGCTTGTGGATTGATCTGTGTTTGGTAGTGCTTCGGTGTGGGAAAAGACATTGTAACAATCAAACAGGTTAAATTTCCTTCCATCGTAATATTGACAGATGATAAACATTTATAATTGATTCTGATGACAGAGAACATTAATTTTGAACCCAATTAAGTTATTCTTCCCTCACACAGAAAGAATTCCATTCATTAATAAACCTGTGTTTTAAAAATTATATATTATTGCTAAATCTTGAATTTATTAATGAAAAGCATGTAGAATTTTGTTTTCACTCTTACAACTAGAGTGCCAATATAATAGCCTTGATGTTGCCTTTAAGCCTGGAAAGGTAAACCAGCCGAAATATTGAGAAAACATTTACCCTCATTGGCTTAGTACAGTGGTTCTCAACCTTCCTAATGCCGCGACCCTTTAATACAGTTCCTCATGTTGTGGTATGCCCCCAACCATAAAATTCTATTTGTTGCTACTTCATAACTGTAAATTGGTACTGTTAGGAATTGAGCGACCCCTGTGAAAGGGTGGTTTGAACCACAAAGGGGTCAAAACCCACAGGTTGAGAATTGCTGGCTTAGTAACTAGGTATGGTCAGGAGGGTGAAGGAGAGGGGAGAGGTTACTAATGGCCACCGTTGATGGCAGGGACATTGTGGCTCCGTTGTTACAGACATATTTCAGAAGGAAGAAGCAGCTTGCTTGTGGGACAAAGATGAGGACAGGCAGTCTCCAGTGTACAAACAAGGTCTGGTCCTAATGACTCTTTATTGTGAATTAGACCATCACCTGCATTCAACAATTCACACCCTTTACCGCCCCACCTACACGATGTCACCCCCACCCCCGGGTCCTCCTCTTCTCCCACTTAGGAATCTCTAGCCTCCCTTTCACCCAAGTCAGTACCTTCATTTCCCCACTTTGCCCTACCTTGCTTGGGAGCCTTCACAGTCTGTTCCCTTTGGTGTGAAAGGCCTTGTCTTTGTTTTGTCCTTATAATGCAGTCTCCTACAATATTTGCCCTTTGGTGACTGACTGACACCGCCCCGGTCCCTCCATGTCATGAGGTGCTTGGTGACTTCCTCCTTGCTTTGAGCGATGCACAATATTCCATTGTGTCCATGTCCCCAAGTTTCTTTACCCGTTGTTCCAATCATGACCCTTTGGGCTGCTCCCACCTTTTTGCTATCCGAACATGCTGCCATAAACACTGGAATGTCTATGTCTGTTTGGGTGGTGCATCTTACTTCTTTCGGGAGCCTCCGAGCAGAGGCATCCCTGGCTCCTGTGGGATTTCTATTCCCTGTGTTTGAGACAGTGTTGCATCACTTTCCACAATGGTTGGATGCTCAGTGCGCCTTCACGTTGAATTTGTATGTAAATTGAAACAAATGTTCACCGCTTATTTAGGGAGAGAAAAAAGGGATCCCTGGTGGTAGTGTGGGTTAAGCAGCAAGGTCAGCTGCTCTGAGGGAGAAAGGTGAGGCTGTGGTTTCCTCTAAAGATTCATGGTCCCAGAAACCCCAACCAGGCTCGCTATGTGGCTCCATTGTCTCAATGCCAGTGGGTTTGGGGGTTAGGACCAGAAAAGGCTTCAAACCCCTTTTAATTCCATAACAACTGCTGTGTGGCCAGTGAAGGTGATTGTGATGAAGACCTTGTGGGGAGTTCAGCATGGTTCGCTCATTTGGAAAGGAGGGTGATTTACATAACACGAAATGGCAAAGGAGCTTTGCCTCCGCAAGCCAGCAGTTCGTAACCCAGGCCGGCAGGGTTTTTGGACATGTCTGGGAGACATTTCAGCAGACATTGAAAACGTGGGTCAGGGTTTCCGAAGGAAAACTGGCTGGCTCTGCTCTCATTAGTATAAGATAATAATAGAAACCATGGGTGTGGTCCTTAATATCATCTGTATTTCTTTCTAAAATACATGCATTCCAGCTCCACCTCACCCCCCACCGTGTTTCCTTTTTGGAAACAGGCTAATTTTTCATGGAGCCCCTGAAATACAGACTTTAGGTCACACAGTAACCACTATCCTTTGGTTTTATATTGAGGATGGCCATTCCCATTAGTTTCTGGACCACGCAGCACAGGGTTTCTGTGCTGTGCGTACCTTCACTTCTCAGCCATAGTACTGGAAGTAGAACGTAGAAGATTTTTTTTTTTTAAAGCAAAGAGCATCCATGCATTTTGGCTCCATCAGTGTTGCTTGCAGAAACCACAGTGTTTTTATTAGAGGGAAAGCAAAAACTTGTTTACAGTGGAAAGCATAACAAAATCTGTGATCTTTTCTGCCTGAGGACTCTTTCCAAAACAACTTACTGTAACAGACATCTAAGGTCAGTCCTTCCTAATTAAGGAGAGTCAGCCCCAGCGCCCCTTCCTCCCCATCACTCACAGGCCAGTCCTTCCTGAATGCAGGCTGTCTTTCAGCTTATTAGTCAGCGTCCTGGGGCCATCGTGAGTTTTTTGTTTGGTTGGTTGTTTTTTTACTCGAAACGAGTATGATGGAGAAAGATGTACTTCATATCACTACTGCTTTTTAGCTTCTTTGTTTTTCCTTGTTTTGAAACCAAATTAAAAAATTAAAAAAACTCAACCACCCATGCAATACATATTTATCTGTGTGGGGTAGCTGAAAGTACAGAAACTCCTGTATTGATGTGAGTATGCGGAATAGTTTCGGATGGGGGTGGGGGGTAGGGGCGCAAGGACTGTCTGGCCTCTCAGGAGGCGGCAGGATAATTTTCCCTTCTCCTCTGTTCTCACTCATTCTCATCAGTTTGCCTCCTCCGAGTGAATACTTGGTCAATATTTGTTCAGTTGAACTGAACTGAACATCAGCAACGTAAAAGGCCAGCAACTGAAGAACAAACCAACTTAGAAAGGAAGAACCAAGACACGTACAGACAGAGCTCGCCCTCCTTCTCGAAGGTTCGTGTGACAGAAAACTAGGGATTGGCTTTAGCTCACCCTTGTTTTTTTGTTTTATTGCTGATTTTTGCCTTTTTTAGGATATGTCATTTCCTACAGAAAGAAGGTTTATTTTTGAAGACTCAAACATAGAAATCTCTGGGAATATTCATGGTGTGTAGTACCCAATTTTAGTAAGGAAGCGATTTGATGAGCTCAAAAGAGAGGCCCCGGGAAGCTGGACGCCAGGTGAAAGACAGGTGCAGTGGCATTTCTGAGGATGCGGGGAATGCCCCTCTGTTCCTTGAACCCCATCTCCTACTCTCCCACCGTTTGCTCTTCATGCTTCCTGACCTTCAATTGTTTGTGGACAAGTTTGACCTTATAGAAGAGAAAGAATCGTATGATGGACTGTGGTGTCCTAAGCAAGCTACAAAAATGATCAGCTCTGGACAGGACATTAATGTTTCATCTGCTTCCCACACGTCCCATTGCCAATGGCCATTGCAGTGGACTATCAAACTCTGGGACATAAGGGGAGGAGGCAATGCTTGATGCCAGGAGCGATGGGGTGGTACAGCAGTGTGGAAAGATGGGAATTTGAGATACATTTCACCTCCACCTTCTCAGGACCTGTTTTATGTTAATTTTCCTGAAGGGAACTGTTAGTACACTGTTGCAGTGGTAAACATGGGTGTTCATGTTTATTCTTCATGTCTCTGGTGTATATACTGAGATTACAGGGTCGGTTGGTATTTCTCTTCACATCTGCATAAGGAAGCACTATACCGTTTTTTCATAGTGACTGTGTAATTCTACAATCCACCAGCAATGCAGGAGTACACCAGTCTCTCTACCACCTCTTCAGCATTTGTGCTTTTCTGGAAATTTTTTGCTTTGTTTTGTTTTTTCAATTTTACTGTCAGTGTCAATGTGAAGTGATAGCTCACTGTGGTACTTCTCTTGTAGTTGCTGAACGCAAGCATTTCTTCATATGATTGTTGGGTACCTGGATGCCATCTTTAGTGAACTGTCTATTCATGTCTTGTTTTCTTAATACATATTGCAGTTTGCTAAAGAGTTTTGAATATAGCCCTTCCCCCCTGATATTATCTGTTACCAAATTTTTTGGCCCTAGCCTGTGAGATTCTTTTATAGTCTTTTGATGAAGGCCCCACCCCCAAACAAAAACAAAAAACATTTTATTGGGAGCTAATACAGATATCATGTAATTCCATAGTTCAATCACTCCAAGCAGTATCGTACACTTGCTATTACAGTCAGGTACAACTCTTTCTTCTTGAACTCCTTGGCATCAGCTCCCCTTTACCACCCCCCACCCCAACCCCCAGGCCCCTCTGGAACCCTTATTCTACTTGTTAAAAAAAAAATTGTCTTTATAGGTTTGATGAAGTCTTTTGATACAAATAAATGTATTTTTAGGAGGTCCCAGTCATCTATGCTGTCTCCTGTCATGTCAGTGTTTTTCATTATGTTTGGAACTGGGTTTATGCCTTGTACTAGGCTCCAGTTTGTCCCTATTTTGTAATTCATGGTCGTTATAGTTCTGGGATTTATACTTAGGTCTTTAATGCATTTTGACTTTCTTTTCGTACATGGTATGAGGTATGGGTCCTATTTCCATTTTTTGGAGGTGGAGATCCAATTTTTCCAGCATTGTTAGTACTGCACTTGCTTGAGTGGTGCTGCTGTGCCGGAAGCTCTGTCCTGGATTTCCATGCTAGCAGGGGCATCCAAAGTGAACTGAAAACAGACAATGAAGAAGGAATTGCCTTCTCCACTTTGGAGGAAGTAACAGCAGAAAACCTATGCATGGCTTTGAAATGTTGTCAGATACCGAAGGCCTAAAGAAGGAAGCAGAATATTGGCAGGGATCGCGCTGGAGGATGGCCCCTCAGTTCAGAGGCCCTCTGAAGCATGACCAAGCAGGAGCTTCTTTTTCTGGAGAATTTGGTCAAGGTGGCGGGAGGGTCAGAACCTTCTGGCTCTTCATTTGCGGATGAGGCTCTACTTAAGGTAAGAAGAAACAGCTGCAAAAATCTCATAATTGCTCAGAACTTGGAATGTAGAAAATATGAATCTAGGAAAATTGGAAGTTCTCAAAAATGAAATGGAATGCATAAAGATTGATATCCTAGTCCTTAGTGAGCTGAATTGGACTTGTAATGGCCATTTTGAATCAGAAAATCATGTGACCAGGTATGATACAATTAAGAGGAACGGTGTTGCTTTCATTGTCAGAAAGAACATTTCAAAAATCAACCTTTAAGTACAACGCTGTCTGTGATATCTATTTACCTTCAAGGAAATACAATCAATACAGCTATTATTCAAATTTATGTACCAACCATAACAGATACTGATGAAGAATTTGAAGAATGTGCATTCAAGATGAATGAAGCTGGAGATCACATGATAGACTTTTGCAAAACCATGACTTATTTATAGCAAACATGAAGACCATCTAGTAACAGTTGCAGCAGTACAATGCCAGGGAGATGCCAGAGGTTTGGGCTAAATTTAGAAGAAGATGTGGAGCAAGGGATATCAATGCTGATGTCAGATGGATCTTGGCTGCAAGCAGAGCACAATGCTTGCTTGTTCTTTTTGACTATGCCAAACCATTCGCCTAGGTTGATCATAAACTACTCTGGATAACCTTGAGACGAAAGGGAGTCCCAGAACACTTCACTGTGCTCACCTGGAACTTGTATGTGGACCAAGAAGCAGTTGTTAGGACAGAACAAGGGAACGCTATAGCGTTTAACCCAGGAAAGGTGTGCAGCAGGGTTGTACCCTCTTCCCATACTTATTTCATCTGCGTACTGAGCAAATCATCAGAGAATCTGGAAATACGTGAAGAAGAATGTGCCATCAATATTGGAGGAAGACTTGTTAACAACCTGTGATAATGCAGATGAAACAATCTTCCTTGTTACTTTAAGTACTTGCTGATGAAACAAGGATGGTAGCCCTCAGTCTAGATTACAACTCAATGTAAAGACACCCCCAAATCTTCTCTGAACCAGTAGGTAATTTCATGATCAATGGAGAAAATATTGGAATTGTCAAGGATGTTTTTCTTGTTTGGATCCACACTCAGTGCTCATGGAAGCAGCAGTCAAAAGCTCAAAAGAAGATTTACATTAGATAAATCTGCTACACAAGATCTCTTAAGAGTGTTGCAAGGCACAGATGTTACTCTGAGCACTAAGTTGTGTATGACCCAGACCATGGTATCCTCCATGGTCTGACATGCATGTGAAAGGTGGACATTGAATAAGTCAGATAGAAACTTGACGAGTTTGAATGTGTGGTGCTGGTGAAGAATATTTTGACTGCCAGCAGAACAAACATCTCTCTTTGAAGAAGTACAGCCAGAGTGCTCCTTAGAGACAAGGATGGGGAGATTTCCTGTAGCATACTTTGGAACCAGTCTCTGGAGAAGGACATCATGCTTGGTAAAGTAGAGGGGCAGCGACCAGGAGAAAGACCCCCAAGGCGAAGGATGAACACAGTGGCTGCAATAATGGACTTGGGCAGAAAAACAATTGTGTGGAAGGTGCAGGACTGGGCCCTCTTTTGTTCTGTTGTGCATAAGATCACTCTGAGTTCGAACTGACTTGATGGCACCTAATAATAACCTGGTGGTCTAGTAGCTTACCTGTGTTGTGCTACTAACTACAGAGTCGGCAGTTCAAACCCAATAGCCACTCTTTGGAAGGAAGACGAGACTTTGTGCTCTCCTAAATATGCACTACTTGGATACACAGCAGGGATGGTTCTGTTCTGTCTCATAGGGTTGCTTAAAGTCAGAAATGACTCTCTGGCAGTGAGTTTTTGGTTTGGACCCAGTCATTTGGTTGGTGTTGGTTGGTAAGTGCTGCTGAGTCAGTTCTGACCCAACAGAACCAAATATTGCCCCATCCCGGCCTGTAGTATTAAATAAAAAATTGGCGCTGGGGGAGTGGGGTGCCAGCCCCACCCGCTGCTTGAACTCACTGGTTCAGTAATACTACTTCTGGGTTCAGTAATGCACAATTGTACGGTTGAGATATATAAGCATTATATTAAAGTCATCGAGAGCATGAGAGATATTAC
>NW_022109767.1:7558073-7570867 GCF_000313985.2 Echinops telfairi | reverse complement strand
CCTACAGGAGCCTGTCCATTGTCCCCAGAGGCAGGGAGCAGGCCCACCCCTGTGGAGGGATGAGACAGCAGTCTGGCAACTGATTGCCCTCAGTAGGGGATGCCTGCGCATCTGACCTCCCCCCACAAGGGCCCATCCTATCATTACTCCTGGGTGTGAGCATCCTTGCAACCAGTCGCCTATCCGTTTTGTGGAGAGCTGCCTTCATTTCCACTGCCCTTCTACTTTACCAAGCATGACTATGGGTTGAAGGACCATATTAAGCAATTCACTGTACTTCATAGAGAAATGTCGGTTTTAATCTTATTCCTTGTTACAAAATCTACTTTGTTGATATTAAATATATAAACCCTCCACATTTCTTTTGATTCATACTAGTATGGTGTTTCCTCCCCTTTCACTTTTCATCTTTTTTTTTGTATTTGTCGTGGGCATCTAGCAGAAAACACATTTGATCATTTAAAAAAAACCCAGTTTTATCATCTGCATTTTTATTGGTATATTTAACTCCTTATATGTAAAATTGTTGTCTATCTGTGCATGTCTCACATTTTTCTATTTTCTTTTCTCCCCACTCTTTATTTTTTCATTTTACTTTACATTTCTTTTGGTACCTTTTTTTCTGTGTTAGTTGAAAGTTTACACGGCAAATTAGTTTTCCATTAAATAATCCATGCACAAATTCTTCCATGACATTGGTTGCCTCTGTGGATTTGACCTCTGCTCTGCATTTTCCATCCTTCTAAGGAGAACCTTCTCTTGGATCCTTGGTTAGAACTTCCAGTCGTGAGAGTTGGGCACCATCTCGTTCTTCTGGTCTCAGGCTCTAACTTGGGCGGGCCATTAATGCGATAGATGAATTGCTTCCCTAAGTGCATGGTTTCTTTTACTCTCCTTTCCTCTAAATGGGAGGGGGTCAATAGTTGTATCTTAGAGATTTGATCAAAAGTGTTTAAGATCCCAGACACCACTTACTAAACTAGTATGTAAAACCTTACCTTTGGCTGTGTGTGTGTGTGTGTGTGTGAGAGAGAGAGAGAGAGAGAGAGATTTGGGTGAAAGTTTACAGACCAATTTGGTTTTCAAATCAACAGTTCACACACATTTTGTTTTGTGACGTTGATTCCAGTCCTCACCATGGAACAGTAGTCTGTGCTTACCATTTCCTTTTATTCTCATTTCTTACTCAGTCCTGGCTTGGAAACCTTGTCCCTGGGCAAACGCTGTGCTTTTGGTCTCATATGATGGGTTGTTTTAACGAGTGCATCCCTCCCTGCTGGTGTTTACCATATAAGCCTGTCTGTTGTGTGATAGAAAGTTGAATTACAGGGGACAGTTTACATCAGGACTGGAAGGTGTTTAGGGACCACAGTCCTTGGGATTCTACCAGTCACTGTCAGACTCATAACCCTAGTAATGTTCTTGTAAGATTTCTGTAGGGTTTTTTTCTATAGTAGATCAAGCCATTATAAATAGGAATGATTTCTTTATCCTTGCCAGTTTTAAATTGGGATTTATTTCCTTTTCTTGCCTTGTTTCTCTGGCTAGCACTTCCAGCACAATAGTGGATACAAGTAGCAATAATCCACGACCTCGTCTTATTCTGTTCCACTCCTTTTTTATGCTATCAGTTCTATCCCGAAAGCCATCATCTTCTTCACTATTGGAATTGTTATCTCTAGAAATTGGATTGGGACTTTTAAATCTTCTAAATATCTACTTCTCACTTCATTTTACTTAGGATTTCCTTTCTTTATTTTAATGCATGGACTATGTTTAGGTAAGTTCCTTTTATTTAAAAAAGGCTTTTCTACAAATTAATTCACATGCCACTTTTTATCCTTTTTCTGTTGACTTCTCTCCTTGTGAGTTGAATTCTCTTGCAAACCAGGCAATTAAAAAAATCCTTTTATTGGGGGCTCCTACAGCTCTTATCACAATCCGTACATGCATGCATTGTATCAAGCACATTTGTACATTTGTTGCCATTTTCAAAACATTTCTACTTGAGCTGTTGGTATCGGCTCCTCATTTTTTCCTTCCCTCCCTCATGGACCCTTGATAATTTATAAATTATTATTCCAGGCAATTTTTTATTAGAATACAGACTCTCTCTGTTTTATGCTGTTGGGTACTGCCTTCTCCTTACTTAAATATTTTTCGGCTTTTCTTATGCAGTTACTTGAAACAATTCAGTCTTTTCTGGGCTTGCCTTTAATCTTTGTTAAAGAGCAGCTTTAGGCTGGAGTGATTTTCTCCCAGCATCCCGGCACTGCCCTTCTGTTGACTTTACTTGATTCCCTGTTTATCCAGTTCTCAAGGGGCACCGCTCTGGCTGCTGGTGATTTAGCTGCCTGTTTCTTCCCAGTGACTCTCTTCATGGCTGCCCCTCGGTGACAGGGAATGCTCTGTCGTTCTGCAGGGTTCCTTCATGAAGGTTTACACTCCTCCCATATTTCCTATGGGTTCCACCCTCTTTACTGCCCTTGAGCTGAACTCTTCCCTGCCCCTCAGTGGCAGCCCAGCTCTCTTTGGGTTCCCATGTCCACATGTTGATCTGTAAACTCTCATCGGGCAAATGTTTGTGAATCTAAGGGCGCATTTTATTTTTCTCAGGGCTCACGGTGTTGTGGCCATATCTTTTGTCCAATATCTGAAATCTGTTACTTTGTATAACTTTTTTGGTTTGTTTGTTAGTTGCCTTGTGTGTGTATGGGGGTGTGTGTCCATGTCATTTTATCTTGTAGAAAGTGGCAATCTTTTTTTTCTGACGTTTTATGCAGTATTTTAAAAACTGTATTTATTGACACTGTTGCGTTTCCTTTTTTTGGTGCAACCTTCCTTAGGTTCACATTGATCACATTCATTTTATTTAAGAAGATGGGTATTTTCTCTCCTTTTCTGTTTTTAGGAAGCGCAGGCAGCACTGGGGTAATTTAATCTCTAATGGTTGTGTAAAATTTCTCCAGAAATCCCTTTGTACTTTATCATGAAGGAATGCTTTAGAGTCTGTACTTCCGCTATAGTAGTTGAACTTTTAAAATCTCCCTGTATTTTCTCAAGGTGCCCTGAGAACACAGTGGGGTAAGCATTACCTTGCTAACTGCAGACTCTGCAGTTTTAAGCCTCCCAGCCACTGCTAAAGTCAAAGACGAAGCTCTCTAGTCCTGCAGAGACTGATGTCTTAGAAACCTTAAGGGGAAGTCCTGCTTTATCCGTCAGGGTCACTGTGATGGCAGTCGGTTTTGTCTTTTGTCAGATTGGTATTGGTAAATTGTATTCTTCCAGAAAAGTATCCATTTCGTCTTCATTTCTAAAATCACCTAAGGTTTTCCAAGGTGTGACTTACTGTTTTAAAAAGTTTTATTTTCATATTTTTCTAATTTTGCATGTTTTTGTTATTTTGCTTTTTGTTTAGCTTAACTGATACACTTTTAAACAAAATTTTATTGGGTTTTCATTCTCTTATTTCCTGGGATGCCCTAGTGATTTCCTTAATATTGGTGGAAAAGTGATTTGGGGTGGCAGGTCTTAGGCAACCACTCAAACTTGGGAACGTGTTTGGTGGTTGCTCGTCTTGGACTGTCTGTGCACTTGTCACTTGATCACCTCCCTTGAGCGTTCTCAAGGTTAACTCATGGCCTTGTCTCCCAGAGGACGCCATTCAGGTTTTGTTTCTGTTGCTCAGCTGCCAGTGAGGACAAAGCCAAGGCAGAGAAGAGATCTTTTCCAACAAAGGCCAAAGGCCTGAGAACAGAAATTCATTTCCCTTTTGTGTTAAAAGTGGTCCATCTGACAAAGAGGACACATTCTTTCTGATTGTCCTTCTGCATCAGTTTTTGTCTATGGATTGCTGCAACTGTTTTGGAATGACCTTCAGCCAAACTCAAGTATTCTGGGTTTATAGAAAAGAAAAGTAGCATTTCTTTTTTTATGGTCACAAAACTAGGAAAACACCAGGCTAGCATTCTTAACAACCAGGCTTATCTGAGCACCAACTTCTTGGTGTGATGTTAAATCTTCTCTCTGTCCTGACACTGTCTTAGACATACATCTTTACACGTTTGTTCCTCTCTCGTTCTCTTTGTCTCTGCACCACCCTTGCCGTTATTTATACTCCCCTTCCAAGTATCCACTTATGAAATCCTGCCCTCTTTTTCTAGGCATGTCCAAAATATCCCCTACTTCACAAACTCGTTCCTGGCCCATATTCCAATTATGATTGTTTCCTTCCTTACATCTAGCCATTTCTAGTACTTGTCATATTTTTCCTTTAGCTACCTGTGCAGTTGATTTATACTTCTCTGTGAACACTCTTCTAACTCATAGTGTTTTTTATTTTAATTTTAAAAAAATCATTTTATTAGGGGCTCCTACGACTCTTACCACAATCCATCCATACATCAATTGTGTCAAGCACATTTATTGCCCTCATCATTCTCAAAACATTTGCTGTCCACGTAAGCCCCTGACATCAGCTCCTCATTTTTCCCCTTCCCTCCCCGCTTGCCACTCCCTCATGAACCTTTGATAATTTATAAATCATTATTTTGTCACATCTTGCACCGTCTGAAGTCTCCCCTCACCCATTCCTCTGCTGTCTATCCCCCAGGGAGGAGGTTATATGTACATCCTTGCAATCAGTTTCCCCTTTCCACCCCACCCTCCTGGTATCATCACTCCCACCACTGGTCCTGAAGGGATCATCCACCCTGGATTCCCTGTGTTTCCAGTCCCTAGCTGTACCAGTGCACATCCTCCGGTCTAGCCAGACCTGCAAGGTAGAATTGGGATCATGATAGTGGGGAGGCGGTGGGGAAGAGGAAGCATTTAGGAACTAGAGGAAAGTTGTATCTTTCATCGTTGCTACACTGTACCCTGAGTGGCTCGTCTCCTCCCAGGACCCTTCTGTAAGGGGATGTCCAATTGCCTACAGATGGGCTTTGGGTCTCCACTCCGCACTCCCCCTCATTCACAATGATATGATAGTGTTTTTGTCCAGGATGGGTTCTCAATAAACACATACGTATGTGGCATCGATTGCAAAGTATGTGATTCGGTCTAGTTCTTCCATTACTTTTCGAGAATTCAAACGTAAAGTGCAGCTTAGAACTCACCGTTCAAAACACTCTTCTAAGCTGTTATCAAGTGATAAGTACTCTTTAAACAGCTTGACAATTATAAATGCCCTATTATAATCCTTTCTATTGCTAAGTGGCAATATTACTGCAAGCCTACTGGCTGCAAACAGCACACATCGGTAACTTCACTATTACGTTGAGTCAGGAGTAGAGGCACAATTTAGCCTTCTCTGCAGGCTTGAATCAAAGTGTCATCGAGCGTTGAGTTTTCTTGTGAAGCATTTTCCTTTTCTTCCACACGGGAGCATTTCACTCATCCCACGTTGTGATGGTCAGAGGGCTCCCCTTTCTCATAGGTCGTTGGTCAGAGTCACCCTCTGTCTCTGCCATGTGGCCCCGCCATAAAGTAGCTCAAAACATGGTGGCTTCCTTCTCCAAAGCAGTAAAAGAGACACTGTTGTTGCAAGAGAGATTTGTGTAATGGAATCACAGATATCTCAGTATCACTTTTGCCGCAGCCTGTTGGTTTGACAAGGTCTAGACCCTGCTCACACTCAGGGGAAGGGCTTGCCCAAGGGTGTGAATATCAGAAAGTACGTGGATTATTGGGTCCACCCCAGGCCTGTAACATGTATTTATTAGAGCCATCATCTAGAAGTGCTACGGTGTGCTTATTTTTATTAAAGGAACCCTTCACTATTCAAATGGTAATTAGTAGAAAGAAGCAAGATATACCAGCTCCTCTAGGAGATGAGTTCTAGTTAATTAGTAATTATAACTGAACTCATTTTTCTGTTTCTGCTACTCCGTACGAACTCGACTAATGAGCATAGAGGGAAGAAAATGGATCACATGTTGACCTGTTGGTAGGATTTTACATTGTTGATTATTTCTTCCCCTTCCTAATTCTCGTTCCCTTACCTTATAGCAGCTTCTTGTTGAATTCTCCCTCTTCCTTTCTTTTCATTCTTTGCCACACTCCTGTCATGGATGATTTTCTTATTTATTGTTATAACTTAATCACTTCTATATCCCCCATTCCCATTTTACATGCTCAGGAAGTATGTGTTGAAGGTACGATTTAATGATGGGACAGCAATGTTGAACTTGATTTAATAAACCAGAGGGTTCCCAACTGACTTTGAGCCTGCATGATTCTTCTAGGCTGTGAGACACTAGATCAGTGGTTCTCAACCTTCCTAATGCTGCGACCTTTTAATACAGTTCCTCATGTTGTGGTGACCACCCCCAACCATAAAATTATTTTTGTTGCTACTTCATAACTTTAATTTTGCTACTGTTATGAATCGGGCGACCCCTGTGAAAGGGTCATTTGACGCCCCTCCCCCCAAAGGGATTGCGACCCCCAGGTTGAGAACTGCTGCACTAGACAGACAGTTGTAAATCAGTGCTACTCAGAATGTCCTTGTGTACAGATTCTGGTTTGTGACAGATTTGTTTCAGGTCCATGACAAGATACAGAAATTAAGAATATATAATAAACATTGAGAAATGTTTTGAGAACTGGATTTGAAATGGTAACAGTTTGTTGATAATTACTTGATACTTAGCTGTGGCTTCGTTGAAACTTTGTCCAGTGCCACATGCTGGCCAGCTAAGCAGATAGACACCCCGTCCCTAAGCCTCCCCATAATGGAGCATTCGGGTTTGCCTTTGTTAGATGTATGTCTCCTCCCTCCTTGAGTCCATTTGGGAAATTAGTTGCTTCCTTCACAAAGCCCTAGTTGCTAACTAGTAAGTTGGCGTTCACCCAGAGTAACATCAGAAGTAAGAGATGGCCGTCCCCCTCTGAAAAATCAGCCTTTGTAAGCCCTGTGGAGCTCGTCTCCTCCCCATGACCCCTCTGCAAGGGGATCTCCAGTGGCCTAGCCAGGGTGTGATGTAGCAACAATGAAAAATACAACTTTCCTCTGGTTCCTAAATGTTTCCTCCCCGCTCCCACTATCATGACACGAATTCTACCTTGCAAGTCTGGCTAGACCAGAGGATGTACACTGGTACAGATAGGAACTGGAAACACAGGGAATCCAGGGTGGATGATCCCTACAGGACCAGTGGAGTGAGTGGCGATACTGGGAGGGTGGAGGGAGAGTGGGTAGGAAAGAGGGAACCGATTACAAGGAACTATATGTGACCCCCTCCCTGTGGGACGGACAACAGAAAAGTGGGTGAAGGGAGATGTCGGACAGGGCAAGATATAACAAAATAATAATTTATAAACTATCAAGGGCTCATGAGGGATGGGGGAGCAGGGAGGGAGGGGGAAAATGAGGACCTCATGCCGGGGGCGTAAGTGGAGAGGAAATGTTTTGAGAATGATGAGGGCAATGAATGTACAAATGTGCTTTACACAATTGATGTGTGTATTGATTGTGATGAGTTGTATGAGCCCCTGATAAAATGATTAGAAAAAAAGAAAGAAAGCCCTGTGGGGCATAGACCTTCTGGGTGGTGCCAGAGTTTACTCGGCATCAACTGGTTCTCCCAGGTATTGGCTGACGTTGGTCACTGAGGAGGAATTCTTGCTAGGTGTCCTTATTTATTGCTCTCCCCAAACAGAATCCCCATGCAAAGGGCTGTGACAACCTTTGATCCATCTATACCCGTGTTGCTTTACAGATCTAGCCTGGGTGCTGGAGTTAGAATTTATCTACCTAATAGTCAAGTTCCCTAGACCAGGGGGCTCAACCCACTGTGCTGATGAGAGAATAGTTGTCCTCACAGCTTCGTGTTGATTCGGGGAGCAAGGGCGCCTGTGTAATGAATATAATCAGAATTGGGGTGGAGTGGGGAGCGAAGAATCTATTGGGTTTTCTTCTTTTAAATATATGAGTTTCTAACCATCATCTGTTTTATCCTGATTTTTAACTATCATCTTCTTTTTTCCCCTCTCCTTGCTTCTCTTGCTTTTTAAAGGTGTTTTTCTCTCTCTCCGCGATTTGGAGGTTTTAAATGGACTTGTGTATTTGAGAGGTCAGGTTTACAAGTCATCCCTCCTCACGCGCCTATCTCTCTCTATTTTTAAACGGCACACGAGTGTCTGACTCTCACGCGGTATTTTTTGCTCTGCATGCTGGTTCAGACTTAGTGTCTTGTTTTTAAGAGATAAACGTCGTCGGGTGGTTTTGTTTTGCTGTGAGAAGCATGTGAGTCACACTCATCATCTACCGGGCCCTCCTCCCAGGCCTCTAATTATTTTGAACAGTGTGCCTGTACCTGGACATCTAGAAGTTAACATGTTGAAATCTTCAACTCTGCGTATGTTTACAGAAGGCTTGATTAGTCATCTGCAGTTTTCATTCCCTTATGCAATCAACAGCCCTCTGCCTTCGACTGGGAGAGACCCTACAGGATAGAGTAGAACTACTCCCCAGGGCTTCCGAGAGGGCAGATCTTTACAGGAGCAGACAGCCTCATTTTTCTCTAGAGGAGCACCTGGTGGGTTTGAAGCACCAACCTTGGAGTTAACAGCCCGGTGTTAAATCCACTGTGCTCCTAGGGTGCCTTAGAAAATGACTCAGAAGCCAAACTGTGTAACCCTTCGTCTCGGTGACTGACTTACTGCTTGGTCAAGACACTCGGGAGAATAATAAATCTCACCAGTTTATTTCATCCTCGGGATTGTGTTTTCCAGGGCAGTGTGACTCATGCTGTTCAAAACAATCCCGGGATCCAAAGGACAGTGAAATATTTTGTAGTGTGTTATGAGGGCTCTTCATCAGCATTATCAAAATCATCTTTGACTTCCCCAGTTTATGATGACTGGTGGAAAGTGTCATGGATTAGAACATGCTTTGCAGGCTCCACATGGCCCGGGTACAGTGTTGGCTCCACCACGTGCGGACCATGTGATGTTGCTCTGGTCACTTAGCTCCTCGTGGATCAGTTTCACTCTGTGGAAGAGGGCAAGATGGTAATGCCTACCCCCTGGGGTGGCTTTGAGGATTAATTGGCTTAATACTTGGATGCTTCAGAAAGTATGTGGGAAACTCCATTATCTTCTGAAGCATCCTCATTTTTAAAAAGTGCTTCCAGCAATGCCTAGATCAGTGGTTCTCAGCCTTCCTAATGCTGCGACCCTTTAATACAGTTCCTCATGTTGTGGTGACCCCCAACCATAAATTTATTTTCATTGCCACTTCATAACTAATTTTGCTACTGTTATGAATCATAACATAAATATCTGATATGCAGGATGTATTTTCATTGTTACACGGTGGACATAATTAAAGCATAGTGATTAATCACCAAACAATATGTAATTATATATTGTGAAATGTTTATTTCTAGTTACAAATAAATGAAATTTTGTCTTGAAGCATGGTGTAGCATGGGTCACAGTCTTCACGCCTGGTACTTGTATGTGGGTGTATCTGCATATGGGCGGACCCTCCTGGAGACGGATAGAGGGGCGGTGTCTAGGTTCCTAAGACCATTGGAAATGGGTGTTGTCTGATGGTCTTAGGGGAGGCCCTTGTGAAAGGGTCATTTGACCCTCAAAAGGGTCTCAACCCACAGGTTGAGAACCACTGACCTAGATTATAGATATGCCTTGTCATTAACTGCTCAGCAGCTAACTGATAGGTCAGCAGTTCGAACTACATATCAAGAAGCAAGAACACATCAAGAAAGTGCCCCAAATCAGTGTAACTCAAGCCCATCGGTTGAATGCTAGCCAGGGACCTCTTCAGACTCATGTGTAATTGACACTAGAAGGGGACGCAGGAAGTAGGGGATCACAGGCCAGTGAGTGCAGAGTCCAGTGGATCCATGGTCTTTGGAACCATGGCAGGCATGGTGCCCACAGCTGTCAGAGTGGGACAGAGTCACAGTAAAGACCCAGTGAGGTGGAAGGCGAAATAGCAGAGAGAGAAACAGCTCCCAGAGTCCTTCACTCTCAGACAAAAGGCCACACCTCCAAGGAGGTGTCATCAAGCCACCACTTGATTGACAGGTTTGACTCCACCCCTAATCAGGAGTGTTTAGTTGACACAGTCCCTAACTACCACAGCTGTTATTTTTCATGCCTTTATCTACTTTTACAGATGATCTGTGGCCAGCAAAGAAACCTGTCCATTTTATTGATTAATAGTACATACTAGGATTTCAACTTTTAAAATCTAAGCATTTCCTGTGGAGGCCAACTTTCATCAGTATCTCTTAAGAATTGCACAGTGGAAACGAAACAGCGATTTGCTGTCAAGGGCTATTACAAAGTGTTGTTTTGCACCTTGGCAAAAGAAAAGGTTGTCCATGGAGTTCCAAGTGAGACCAAGCTGGTTCAGCCTTACCGCACAAACCGAACCAAACGAACTGCCCTCAAGTCAGTTCTGAGTCACGGCAACCCTGTGTAACTGCCTCTGTGGGTTCTGAGACCGTAACTCTTGACGGGAGAGTGGAGAGCCTCATCCTCTTCCGGAACCATCCATAGGTAGCTGCTTTTCTAACGAGGCGGCTGGCCGACCTTAACCTTTCCAAAGACCAGTTGTTGTCATTGAGGTACGCTGTTCCAATTTTCCTCAGACCATTGATACACTTCCATATTATTGTTTCAAATCATCTCTCTCTCTCTTTAATATTGGGAATATTTCCTTGAACATTCACTTTGGAGTCTCAAAAGGAGTTTTTGTTTGTGGTTGGAAAAAATGTTTGCAACCTGCCAACAGAACTTACAATTGCATAAGAAAATGGGTGTTGATGCTGAGAAATGGTGTGTAGGCAGCAGATCTCTTGTTCTGTCTGAAAACAGTGATGAAATACAAACAAATGTGGAATTGCTGCTGCTCTATTTTCGTGTGGGAAAGACGGCCTCAGAGCCGGGAGAGCGGTCTCTGCTGTGTGAATAAACTTCATTTTACAGTGAGGCCTGTGATCGAGCTAGGAGTCACAGAAAGGCTAATTTCTATAAAAAGTATCATGGTCTCTGTCCTTCCCGTCTCTCCCTCCCCATCATAACTGCATGGACATGCATCAGGAGCTTATAATTTGGGGCTCATGGATAATCTTTAGGTGCTCTGTGAACTCTCGTAAAACCTTATATTCTTATTTATCATGAAAATTGGCTCTTATATTCATCAAACCATCAAAATGATCTACCCAAAGTAAAACTCATTGCCCTTCAGTCAGTTCTGACTCATTGTGCCCCTATAGGACAGAGTAGAATTGTAGTTTGCTGAGACTGTAACTTTTTATGGGATCGTGTGTGGCAGTATCTTTATGGGAATGTCTGTAGGGGCCTCATTTTTCTCCTAAAGAGTAACTGGTTGTATTCCACCACCAAACTTCTGGTTAGCAGCCCAATCCCCAACGCCTAACCCACAGTGGCATCAGGGCTTCTTAAATAATCTATCGTGGTTTCTTTTCTAGAATAACAGATGTTTGCTTCTTGCATTGACTAGTACAGAGAACTGATATCTTAGACCAATGCACTTACTTCCTCATTCCACCAGAATTCCTTGGGGACACCCCACGCCCCCCGTGGATGAAATAAATATAAGGCATTGCTCTTACTCTTCCATTTTAGTTATATGGGTTAACATCTAAAGGATGCCCAGTGCAAAAACCAAACCTGCTGCCATCATTCTCAAGCCAAGAATTATGGTGCAAGCATGGTCCCGAGACCCGCAGCATTGGCGCCGCTGGATTGCGAGTTCTTGGGATTGCCCCAGACCCACAGAGCCAAGAACCTGCGCTTGAACAAACCCACCTGGATCCGCTGCTGCATGCATTCTTGAGACCCACTCACCCAGAGGGTGAGCCGTTGACTCTCTAAGCCCCATGGCTTTTTCTGTTTGTTTATGGTCAGTTCCACGAGGAGTCACCGTAGTCCGAGATGGTTCCTGGACATCATTTCTGAGCCGGGGGAGTTTTCTGTGGCAGCAAAGCCTTGATTTGGCCTCAGCTTGCTCCTTGCCTTTAGGCTGCTTCTCAGCTGCTTTATCACAATGAGCGTTACTGTCAGCTTGGTCAGGCAAGGACTGCCTAACTGGAGATGCTTGAGAACGGAAGGTGTGTGGGGGTGAGGGCTCGATGCCTTCTGGACCCTCCATCTCCTCTATTGTAGAATCTCTTCACCCCAAGCCTCTGCCTTCACAGGTCTCACTGCGTTTGGGTAGTTGGGCATTTTTGTTTTCTGCTTTACACCCACTGTAGTTTCTATTACCAGACTTTCAGCTTTTGTGTGTAGTTGGGCCAAACCCTGCTTTAGCAAATCTGTATTTTCTCTACCCTCTGCTTTCCAACTAGAGATTCTACTTGCTGCTAACGAGCGGATTCTGACTCATAGCCACCCTGTAGATCAGGTTCGAGCTGCACCTGTGGTTTCGGAGACTGTGAAGTTTTACGGAGAAGAAAGCCCACCTTTTTCCAGTGGAGCTGCCGGTGTTTTCCAAGTTAGCAGCCCAACACATAACCCGCTCTACCACCAGGGTGCTCCATGCCTATGCCAGAGGAAGGAGGCCATTTGATCATGCCTTTGCTATCATTTAAGGTTCCTTTACTTGAAGTAGATACAATCAATGCATGGAGCGTGCATGAAATCCAAGGCCTTTATTCAAAACCAAACGAAATCAAACCAAACTCGCTGCCATTGAGTTGATGCCAGCTCATAGCAACCCCGTGGGACAGGGTAGAACTGCCCCTGCTGGTTTTCAAGACTGTGATGATGGGATTAGAAAGGCCTCTTTTCTCCCT
>NW_022109767.1:7545348-7556773 GCF_000313985.2 Echinops telfairi | reverse complement strand
TTGTGATAAGTGTTGTATGAACCCTAATAAAACTATTAAAAAAAAAACTTGTCACGTGCTTAAAAAGTGCCTTGCACAGAGTTAAGTGTTATATAAAATCTTGCTATAATGCCAGCAAGGTTGTTTTTGAAGAATCTGTGCTCTGAAAGAAAGACAGAGCTTTCTAATTTTGTAGAGAGCTAACCGTCTTGGAAACTCACACAGGCAGTTCTAACCAGTTTCACAGTCACTATGAGTTAGTATTGTCTCGAGGGCAGTGGGTTTGACTCTTACATTCTTTTTGTACTCCAAAAGATTATTGCTTTCCACATTGCATACAAATCTATCAAGTTTTGTAGAAAATTATGCTGAGATTGATTACTGAGGACAGCATGATGAGGCTTTAAAAACATTTGCAAATTATCTTCAGAAAAATTAAACTGATTTCACTCTCTTCAAATCAGAGAGTCCCTGCTGTTGTTCTTAAGTGCTGTGGCGTTAGGCCCTCCTCATAGCAACCACACACACAACAGATCCCAGGACTCCCCAGCCCTGGGCCGTCCTTACAATTGTTCTCGTGTCTGAGCCCACTGTTGCAGCCACTGTGTGCGTCCATCTCGTCAGGGCCTTCTCTTCCACTGCCTCTGCATTACCAAGAATGGTGTTCTCCGCCAGGAATTGGTCTCTCTCTGGAAAACTTATCCAAAGTATGTGAGATGAATTCTGGCCATCCTTGCCTCTAAGGAGCATTCTGGTCATACTTCTTCCAACACACACTGTTTGTTTGTTTGGCAGTCCAAGATACTTCCAAGAGTCTCCCCCAAGATCATAATTCAAAAGCATTGATTCTTCTTCAGTTTTCTTTATTCATGTTCAACTTTCACATGGATCTGAGGTAATTGAAAGTACCGTAGTTGAGTCAGGTTCAACCTAATTCTCACAGTTAATATTCCTGCTTTTCAGCACTCTAAAGATGTCTGTGACTTAGTGGTTACATTCTGGGCAGCAAACCACAAGGTCATCAGTTCAATCCCAACCAACTTGGGAGAAACACAGGCTTTCTATTCCATAGAATTAGCCTGTAGAACCCACAGGGACAATTCTACTCTTCTGTATAGAGTTATTGCGAGTTGGCATTGACTCAGTGGCAGTGAGTTTTTGTTTTGTTTTAGGAAAGAAGTCTTGTGCAGCAGATTTACCCAATGTAATGTGTCTTTTATCTCTTGACTGCTGTTTCCTTGCCTATTGATTATGAATACAAACACGACGAAATCCTTGACAACTTCAATCTTTTCCGTGTTTATCATAACATTACCTATTAGTCCAGTTGTGAGAACTTTGACCTTCTGGAGATTGAGTTGTCATCCATACTGAAGGCTGCGATCCTTGATCTTCATCAGCAAGTGCTTCAGGTCTCTGGCATTAATATTGCATGAAGTCAAACTCTGACCGTTGGTTCTCGCTCATATGCTGCCCCCCGATATGGTGGAATGTCAACTAGTTATTTTTGGTAAGTTGACTCTGTGTATTCTTTCCATCTTCTTTCAGCGCTCCCTGCATCATTCATTAGTTTACCCATAGAATCTTGCAACTCAAGGCGTGTATTTTTCCCTCCGTTCTTTTAAGATAAGCCGAAGTGTGTTCTTTCTTTTGGGTTTTCTAACTCTAAGTCTTTCACCTTCCGTTATGTTGTTCTTTGTCTTCTTGAGCAGCCCTCTGAATTTTTCTGTTCAGCTCTTTGACGCCATCATTACCTCCATATGCCTTAGCTACTCTACAACTAACACGACATTTTAGTGTCTTTTCTGAAGTCTACTTCGATCTTTTCTTTCCTGTCTCTTTTTCCCCTGGTCTTTTGAATGACCCTTCCTTCATGAATGATGGCCTTGATGTCCTCCCATAGCTCATCAGGTCTTCTGTCATTAGTGTTCAATGCTTCAAGTCTGCTCTTGTGGTGGCCTTGAAATTGAGGTGGATTATACACAACGTTGTACTTTGCTCTTGTGGGATTGTTTTAATTTTTTTCAACTTTAACCTAAACTTATATATGAGCAATTGATGAGCTTTTTAACAGTCAGCCTCTGGCTTGGTTTCAGCTGCTGATACTGAGCTTCTTCATTGCCCCTTCCAACAGATGTAGTCAATTTGATTTCTGTATTTCATATGGAGACGCCCATGTGTGTAGTTGTTGTCTGTGTTGCAAAAGGCTCTTTGCAATGACGTTTTTGGTCTTGCCAAATTCTATCATGTATGTCCATCTTCATTTCTATCACCAAGACTGTATTTCCAACTACTTCTTTGTTTCCAATGTTGCCGTCTAATAATTATCAATACATCTTGATTGCATGTTTGGTCAATATCTGATGAAAAATGTTTGTAGATTTCTTCAATTTCTGTATCATTAGCTTTAGTGGTTGATACAGAAATTTGAATAATAGTTGTGTTGATTGAATTTCCTTGTATGCGGCCAGATACTATTCTGTCACAGATAGGATTGAACTTCAAGATCTTGAAATGTCCCTTCTGGTGATGAATGTGAAACCATTCCTCTTGGTGGTCTCATTCCCAGTGTAGTTCATCTGATGTTTTTCTGATTCAGAATGTCAGCTTACTAACGTGAGAATATCGATCTTTATGCAGATGATTTTTTTAATAGTTTAAGGAGAACATTTATTAATTTTTTTTCTTTTTAAAATCATTTTATTGGGGGGCTCATACAACTCTTATCACCATCCATCCATCCATCCATCCATCCATCCATCCATCCATCCATCCATCCATCGTGTCAAGCACAGTTATACATTTGTTGCCATTATCATTCTCAAAACATTTTCTTTCTACTTGAGTCCTTGGTATCAGATCCTCATTTTCCCTCTCCCTTCCCAGCGCCCTCCCTCCTAAACCCTTGATAATTTATAAATTGTTATTATTTTATCATGTCTCACACCATCCGACGTCTCTTCCAGTTCTCCTGAATTCGTACTTTGTACATCCCAAGTTGCAACTACTAATACAGGGCTGCAGCAGTTTCTGGTATTTTGAGCCATGCCCCATCAGCAAATGGAGGGAGGTCTTGTAGGCTTTCCTCCTGCAGGCGCTACTCCAGCCTCCTCAGTACGGTCTACTGCCCTTTGAGAGGGCAGCTCTTCCTCAGCCGTATTTGGAGTGCCTTCCAACCTGAGGGTTTCTTCTTCTATTTCTAGGTCAGAGAGAGTCCTTAGATATGGGTTCACTAAACTAAATTAGAGGGGTGAAAAAAAGTCCTTTATATTGAAAAATCTTAATCTCCCTCCACCCCTCGTTAAGCCTAGGAATTATTTGGATAGAGAAGGAAGAATTTTCTAATAGAGTATGTTGGGAAACACCAAAATAAACATGTATTGTAGGAACTAAGCTATTTTGCGGTCCTTTAAAATCTAGGCTGTCCTAGTGCTTTTCTCGGTGACTTGTACACATGGTCACAGCGAGTCCAAACCAACTTGGTGCTACCGAACAACCACCACAAGCATTTGTTTAAGGAGCCCTGGTGCCATAGTGTGCTATGTGTTGGCCTGCCAACCCCAATTTCAACAGTTCAAACCCCCCAGCCCCTTCTCTGGAGAAATATGAGATTTTCTGCTCCTGATAGGTTTATAGCCTTGGAGACCTATGGGGGTAGTTCTACTCTGTCTTGCAGTGCCACTCTAAGTCAACATTTGAACTCTATGGCAATGAATTGGTCGGATCATTTGTTTTCTACCATTTGGGAACTGTGAACACTCAGCCTGGCCTGATCCATCACTTTGGTAGACTTTTATATTTTATCCATCGATCCTTTTAAACATGGCAATGGTACAATTGAACAAAATGTTCCCTGGTTCATCTACACAATTGTTGGTAGATCTGAGTCTATTGTCACAGTCTCTGTGCTGTTCGAGTGCCTTCTGACCTAGGGGCTCATTTTCACATTATTCATTGGGATCCTTCCACAGGCTGGCTTTTGAATGCAGATCTCCCAGTATTTCTAACTAGTCTGTCTTCATTTGGAAGCCTGTATCCATGGGTGACTCTGCTGATATTCGAAATACCAGCATCGTAGCATCACAGTAGAATATACTGACAGGCAAGTGGTAGATGCTACCCACTAGCATTCTCAAACTGATCTATTTCTTCCACGCATTTTTTCCTACAGCATCCAAATGCTTGTGAAATCCACATGATTATTAAGGATTGAGTGATACATTTAATAGGAGCAAATTAATGGCTTCACTTAGAAAAGAGCTGTTATTGAATTGATAGGGGTTTTTATATCAACCAAGGAGAAAAGGTACTCTGTATATGAAGGAAGAAGCCTTGGTGGAAATGTGGAATAAACATTGGGATGCTAACCTCATGGTCGGCAGGTCGAACCCACCCGCTGCTCCTCTGGAGAAAGATGAAGCTGTCAGCACGCATGAAGATTTGCTGATTGGAAACCCTATTCTGAGGCACAGTGAGTCAAACTCAACTGCGTGGCAGTGGGCTTGGATTTTGGTTTGGGAGACACGAAGGAGAAGATGCTCTGAGCAGTTGGAATGTTGATTATTGTGTAGCTCCTAAATGGGAAACACTTCCTGTCAGGGATGTTTGGGCAGCCGGCTTGGTCGCCTGTGGAGGGCATGGTAGGAATCTGCCAGCTTGCTCATTTTCCCTGACTAGTGAATATTAAGTACTTTTTCTTGGCCCTGTTTTGCGCCATCATCTCCCAAGGCCGAGACCAGCCCTTGAATTTCACTTAAGTTATTAGGATACTAATTAGAATTGCAGCTCTTGAATTTGGAGGAATTAGCTGAAATGGAAATGGCAGGTAAGTGCATGGATGCTGAAGTATCACTTTTCCATTTCAATTTTAAACACCTCCTCTCTCTTCTTTATGTGATTACTCACACTATTATTTTTCCCAAGCAAATGAAGTTTTCTTTTCCCACACAGGTTAGAAAATGATCTTGCGTGTAGCTTTCTGGTTTTGATTCTGTTGGAAGAGAAGCTTTTTTTTTTCTTCTCAGGATGTTTTGACCAGGGCTAGAACAATATCTTTTATCATAGGCGCCGAAATACGGTACCTGATACATGTAACAGAATTAACTCCAGCCCCGTGTTTCCTGTGAGATTTCACCCTCACAGACGTCAGATTCCAGAGCCACTGAGGAAGCGAAAACAATAGCTCTCCTCACTGGTGCTCCTTAACTTTTTATGGTCTGTTTTGTTATCCATTATTCAGACTTTTTCACCGATAGATTTAGCATGTGGCTTAGGCAAACCTTCAGGGGATTAACCCTTAGGTAAATCCTTGAATAGAGATCACTGTATGCACTGGCTTTTGAAGGTTTGGAAAGTGTCACTTGAGTTTTGCTTAGTTTAATAGATGACTCTACCTATGGAGCCACAGGAATTAAGTGTTCTAATATTAATGGAGCTTCAGTTCACAAATCTAATAACAGTACTTAAATTAACAAATATAATAATAGTACTTCTTACAAATACATATGCATGGGTTTCTTCCAGCCCTACAGATGTTGGTAGGTCAACAAATGAACCCAACAGAACAAGGAAGCAGACACACTCCAGGCTGTAAAGAACAGCTAGGGGTAGAGAGGTCAGAGAGAGAGAGAGAATGAGAATGAGAATGTATATGTGTGCTCCTGGATCTCACGCATACCTACTATGGGATATAAAATGTTCTTAGGGGTAGAGAGGTCAGTGTGTGTGTGTGTGTGTGTGTGTGTGTGTGTGTGTGTGTGTCTGGATCTCGCGCATACCTACTATGGATATAAACTGTTCTCTTGTGATGATCCCGCCTTTCAATGTAGACATTTGTAAGTCCATTCAAGCACGTGCCCTGGTGGTGCTCTGGGCTAGGCATAATCACGAGGTCAGCAGTTCTGAGCACACCAGTCATTCTGTGGAAGAAAGAGGAGACCGTCTACTCCAGTCTCTTAACCTAACAGGGGCAATCCTACTGTGCTCCGTGGGGCTGCTCCACGTCAGAACGGACGTGATGGCAGTGAGGGAAAGAGAGACCACAGAGAGTCGGTTTGTCCGCTCTCCAGGTGTAATGGCCAACTTTGCAGCAACTCTTCTTTGGTACTTATCGCTATCGCCCTCACTGCCTTTGAAAGATATAGATAGTACCTTAGCCTTACTTCTTTTGACTGCTGTCATTGTTTATAAAACTAAAAGTAAGCGTGTAGGTGGAATAGAGGAGAAATTTGGAAAACTATGTGCTTTATGGTTGACAGAATTTCATCATCTTTCCCCATGCTATTTTTGTAAACACATTCAGAAAGCAGTTGTTTCTATTACAGGCATGGGACTCTGTCTCCCAGGGAGTAAACGACCAGCCACAAATAGAACACATTGGAAACCCAGCCTAAATGATCATTGCTGCTTCTTAATTATGTTGCTTCCATGTTCCCTTGTCTCCCATGTTTTGGACACATTCTCAGGAAAGACTAGTCCCTGGAAGAGGACATTATACTTGGTAAAGCGGAAGGGCAGGGAAAAAAGAGGTGGGTCCTCAAAGATAGATTGACGCAGTGGCTGCCACAATGGGCTCAAATGTAACCCTTATAAGGATGTGCGGCCCTCTTCACACAGCTCACTGCCATTGAGTCCGTGCTGACTCTGGCGACCCTATAGGACGGGGTAGACCTGCCTGGGAGGCCCGAGCCTGTGGGAGGAGAAAGCCCCACCACTCTCCCATTGCAGCACAGGCCGGGTTTTTGTGTTCTGTTGAACGTAGGCTTGCTCTGAGTGGCAACTGACTAGACAGTACCTAACAGCATGTCGCCATCCATTGGCATGCTTAGTTGATTCCGTTAGAGACAGCTGTTTCCCAACTATTTTTTAATTTCTTTTCCAGTACGGTTATGATAGAAATACAAGGCAATAAGGAATCCCCAGCAAGTCATCTCTGTAGGCCCTGATGGAGTTGCGTTGATCCCTGGTGACATGAGAACATGCCGCACGTTTCTCAAACTGACACTTGTAACTATCTTTCTAAAATGGGGTCTCAGAAAAGGAGGGGGCAGTTAAAATTGTTTATTTTTACAGGCTTGGAAGACTAAGCCATAGCTCTGTATGCAATGCCACTTTTGTGTGTGTGCCTTTAAATCGCATTGCTCTGTGACATCTCAGGGTCTGGAATGACTGATGGAAACTGTAAAGTTAGGTGGTCCCACTGAAGATGGCTGGTTTCTGGTGGGGATTTAGACAGTTTGGTTTCTTCTCCGGGGTGGTCTGTTTGGCGTGGCGTACAGATTGAGTTAAGTTTATATATCCTGTGTAGGATTCTTGGCGGATGGTTCTAGCCTCCAAACTGTAGCTTCCTGTTTCCAGCTGCCTTTCGTCCAGACAAGATCCATGTTAGCACCAGGTGCCTCCTGCGTCCTGACTTCCCTAGCTATTAACCCTTTACCTCCCTTTAATCTCACTGCATTTGTCCCATGCTGGTCCAATGATAATCCCCAGCCCACCTTTCCCCAGCCTACCACAGCTCCTGGCTCTGCAGGTCATTGGCTTGACAGCTGCTTCAGTCAATTAGGAAACTAATTGTTTTCAGTGTTTATTGGTATCCTAATAGCATGTAAGACATTATGTTACATGCTACAACAGATAATACAGTGGCTCAGTGGCTCAGATAGATGGTAGGGGCCTTCAAAGAATTCAGAGAAAAATTTCATTATCCTCTTTTTTATTCAACGAACTTTTTTTTAAACACCCCTCCACTGCTAAACTGAAGGTCCGTGGTTCAGGCCCACACCCTCCATCTGCTCCTCGAGAGAAAGGCATGAAGACTTCCAGCCGTGGAAGCTCTATGGAGCATTTCTGCTCTGTCGCGTAGGGTCATGGTGAGTTGGAACTGATTGGACATCTATGAATTTCATTGTGGTTTGTAGGATAGATGTCGGCTCCTCAAGCAAGATGTAATCTAATAAGTATTGAGATAAGTTCACCATCATGTGATCTTAAATAAAGTGATTGTGTTCTAAGAACAGTACTGAGTACAAAAGGCTTTCGGATAAGATTGGGTGTTGAATCAGCTAGCTGCATAACTTTGGGCAAGTTTTGAAATCTTCTTGCACCTGAGTTTCCTCTATGGAAAGCATTGCTGTATTCAGATTGCTATGAAGAGATATGAAACAATTCTTGTAGAATGCATAGCCAAGTACCTGAAATATGGCAAGCATTGGGCAATCATCTCTTCTCTATTATTAGCTCTTTTCCACTCACCAAGCAATGTTTGATAGGTCGTGATGATATTGTTCCAAGCGTTGATAGGGGGTGGTGATAAAGAATTTCCTATATATATATAATTTACATAAATAGGAGCTGTCTTGGTTTTTGTTTCATTATTTATTTTATTTTTTTAATGGAGAAGGGAAGGAACTCCAGAAAAAAACATTGGAGATAGATGCAAATCAGAAGGTTTTGGACTTGGGAGGGGAAGCTTGAGCTGATATCCGGGTGCAGAGCGTCATTTGAAACAGGAGGAATCTGGCCAGAGGAAGCCGAAAACTTGGGCTTTGGGAACTACAGTCTGCTAATTTCACAGATTTTTATTTTGTGAAACAAGCATTATCAATGACCTGACAGATTTCTTGTGTCTCTTCTTCTTGCTTGAAAGATGGAGAAACATGTGTCGTTTCTCTGGAAATCTTTTTACTACCAAGCTGAAGGCTCCCTGTAGGCACGATCTCTCTCAACAATCAAGCCAGGCACATCCTCAAGTGTGTGAACTTTTTGTTTCTTGCGATTTTTTTATTTTCTTGGCTCGTTGATGCTTCAGTGTGGGAGCCAGTAGCTCTTATGAAGGGCTTATTAGTTTGTAATGTTTAAGAAAGATTACCCTTCTGTCAAAGTTGCTAAAAATTGAATCACAGCATTGGAATAGAATGTGCTAGTTTGACGTGTGAATACTTGAGTCCAAAATAAGTTTTGCTTATTCAAATTTGTCTTTGACCTGGAGCAGAGAAGCTGACGGCTGAGTCGCAGTTGACTTTTCTCTCCACCCTCCCCACCCCACTCCTCACCCGCGCCGCCTCTTCTTTCCTCTCCTCCATTAAAAAAGAACAAAAGGCATCAGTATGGAGGATGAATTCATGGCATATGATTCTTGCGGTTATCTCAAACACCAGGGTAACAGGAATATGTCATTTTAGAGTAAAGATGAAATATTTTTAAACATTTAGTGTTGATTTGCTCTCTGTGATGTTCATCACTTGACTCAGAGAACATCTAGGTCAGGGTAGAACTGCCCCTTGGACTTCCAAGACTGTAACTCTTGCTGAGAATAGACCTTCTCATCTTTCTCCCCTGGAGCAGATGGTGGGTTCCAGCTACTGACCTTGAGGTCAGCAGCCAGAGGCACTCCCTGCGCCCCAGGGCTGCCCCGGGCTCTCTACCAGTTGGAATCTATTTGATGGCAATGAGGATGGTTTTTGGTTTGGGTGTTTCATGGTATTAGATTGGTAGATTGCTACACATTAAAGACTGAAGTTTTTAAATTTTGAAAATTTATTGCTATCTCACTCTCATGTCTTCTGTGCAAGTTATATATATTTTACCACGGATGGACTTTGAAACTTCAGAGATTTACTGCTCAGTTAAATGTGTCATATCTTTTCTTTGCGATTTTGAGTTAATGTTTGGCCTGCGGCCACATCTCAAGCAACCTGTGCAAAGATTAGTAGGTGTGGCATGTTCCTATTATCTTCCCATGGAAACATCCTGAGTCTGTTCGGGAATTTGCTTTTCCATCCCACCAATAGAAGTCTCTTTTCGACTGCTGCTTTCCCCAGTTAACCTTCAAAGATCTTTTGTTCTGCGACCGTTGAAGAAACTGGCTCAGTGTTCTTATTCCAAGACAATTATTTAATTGTTTGATGATAACCGAAACTATCGACTAAAGGTTCCTATTAGGAATTTCTCAATTTTATGGGAGCCTTGTCATGTCTAGGTGGTTGGGAAACACTAATTTCTGGTGGAATGAAAAGCTGTTTTTAAACCAAATGGTATCAAAGAACTCATTCTCTTTTGCATCGTCTCTTTTTCCACTTCCGTGGGTTGTAACAAATCTGTCTCCCTTTTAAAAATTATTTATTTGTTTATTTGGCCTCCCTTGTAAAAGTTAAGAGAGCAGATCTAATGTTGGAGTTGGTAGTTATCACATGCATGAAGGAACACACTCTATAAAATGTGAGCAATCCATTTTGATATCATGGATTGTCAGGAATCTGAAAGGTTAATGGAAAAATCCCATTACCTTTCCACGTGTCCATGAAAGTTTTGAAGCACACTGCCCCCTCCTCCCCCCCCTACCCCCGAGTGTATGTGTACATTACAGTGGTAGTCCTAATTAACCCCAGGGGAGCAATTTAGTAAAGAGTATTTTGAATTATTAATGTAATATTTATCCTTATTGGCTTTTTTGGAACATTTTGGCCATGTTATCATGAGAGACCAGTTCCTGGAATCCAGGTCAGGTAAACCCCTCAAGAACAGAAATGAGAGTAGCACTAACGAAAACAGCATTTTAGTGTATGATTTCTTTTTTCCTAAAGGTGCACAGCCTCTAAATAGGTGAGACTTATTTATTGCTCTCCTTTGAACAGGTGTCTCAATGCTTGTACCTACTGCAAAACTAAGCACGCCAGAGGGACCCTGGCCAGTTACCCGATTGATGAACTAGTGGATAGAGCCCAGCAGTCTTTTCAAGGTAAGAGTTTCTAGAATGATGCGCAAAATTAGCCTTCTCTTCTAATAATAACACCCCACTTCAGACAAGTGCTTCTTTACCTTCTATGAAGAGTTTGCCAGGTGTGCAGCGTAACTGATAAAAGATGTGATGAGATTTAATCATTGAGGTACCGTTACTCTCCACAAAGAGTGCTACTGGTGCAGAGGCCCAAAGAGTTCTTCTGTCGGGTAGCCGTCAGCTTCTGGGGAATGTGATGGTCTCTCCAAATGTGGTGAAGGCTTCTCTTGAGCTTGACCTACACCTGAGTTTTCATCCAACTGCTTAAACAATAAGCTTCCACTTCATCTTGGTTTATAGTGTGGGGATGTCCCGTTTCTGTGTGTCTGCATCCAGCATGGGATGATCCATTGCGTCATACTCTTTCTTGTAGGTGAATGGCTTTGGGCCTTGCGCTCTTTCCTATGAGCAGCAAGTAGCCTGGAGTTTGAGCACTCTGCACTGGAAGCCAACAAGAGTTTGGAATGTTCCATTCAGGAGGTAGAAGTATGCCTTTGATTTACTCTCAACATTCTTCCCCGTGGCTCAGCCCCTTCTTCAGTTCACATTCAAAAATAGTACTGAAAGGAACATAGAAGTGTGTGGACTCTGGCCAGTGCTTTATGTAGAGCCAGATTGCAGGGAGCAAACATTTTGATTGCGTGCCATTTCTGCTTGCCCTTCAAGCCCAAG
>NW_022109767.1:7507994-7544035 GCF_000313985.2 Echinops telfairi | reverse complement strand
GGATCCAAAGACTTTCTACCCACTGCCTTGTGATCGTCCTGCATTTGGCTTCATTGCATGTGTTTCGTGAGTCTGAAGAGGACTTTATAGATTGGTATCGGACATACGGGCTAATGTCAGATTTATGGCCTTGGATTGGATTGGGTTGGGATGTTTTCTCAATGTTCAATTCCTCTTGTATATAAATCTCTTTCTTATACCCATAGGAGCGTTCAAAGATTTGTTTCTCTAGTCTACCCAGACTAAAACACCTAGTCACAACAAATTCTTCCTCAGTCACCATGCTCACCTGCTTCATGTGACATTTTTAAATCATGGGAATGACTTTGGGCCTTCTATTGCACTACAGTTAGCCTACCTAACTGTATGCACCTGGGTTCCACTTCCCTACGGATGCTGAAACACCTTGTCAGGAACGGGTCCTGTCCATATTCCAGGAACTGCCTTAATTGCTAACCGAGAAAAACACGGGCGATTGTGTTTTCTGTAGTATGACTACCGTGAGGTCCTTTCAGAGCTGGAAGTACTAGATACAAACCATATCCACTAGAGACACCTTGCTGATGCCACAGGCTCAGGTAGAAAGAAACTGTTTTGAAAATGATGATGGCAACAAATGTACAAATGTGCTTGCCACAATGGATGTATATATGGATTGTGAATAGAGTTGAACGAGCCCCCAATAAAATGATTTTTTTAAAAGAGCCCCCAATAAAATGATTAAATAGAAAAGGCAAAGGAAGGTCGAATGACTGGAGATGGGAGGTTTTCCGTGCTGCGTTTGAAGCCTACTTGTATGCGACTTGAGAAACAACAGCAAGCATCAATTACTGCTTTTGTGTGTGCAAATAATGCACCTTCATACGTAAGTAGAGCAGTCTCCTGACGGCCAGGCTCACCGATCGATTGTGGAGTTGCTTAGCATAGCCGACCCCAACATATTTAACTTACATATTTTTGGTTTAAATACTTGATAAACTATAAACTTCTTCTAAAGTTATCTGACTTAGTGCCCCATTTTATATAAGAATACTCCCATGAGCAAGAAAGGGGCAGTGTGTTGCCTCTGGGGATGTTGATCTTAAGTCAACACTGTCATCCATCTTGGAGGAAATACAGCCAGGAACTTCCTTTAAAAGCAAGGCTGTGGCGACGTGGTGTTTCCTGGTGGCCTGCCCTGGTGGTCACTAGAAAAGAGAGTGGGCCAACACCAGGATGTCCTCCCCAGGGTGAGTTGGCATCTGAAGTGCCACCACGGCTCAGACGTGCCGCAGTTGTGAGGCTAGTGCAGGGCCAGGCACTGCTTCCCTTCCACGACCAAGTAGTCTCCTTGAACCTGAGCTGACGCGGCAGCAGCAGCAGCAGCAGCAGCAGCAGCCTTGGCACAGCCAGGTGAGTTAGCACGATTAGGCGAGTACTCATAGGTTAGTAGGGAGTCCGTGTCTGTTTAGCAAAGCAGCAGTAGGCTAATGTAGTATTCCTACCGTCATCAAGGAGCCCTGGCGGTGCAGTGGCCACTTGTTGGGCTTCGAGCTGCATGTTTGGCAGTTCAAAACCACCAGCAACTCCCAGGGAAGAAACAGTCTCGGAAACAACAGAGGGTCGCTGTGAGTCAGCACTCGCTCAATGGCAGTGAGTTTGGTTTTTGATGATCATCATCATCAGGAGAGATATGTGTATGTTCATTCCCAATCATGGGGTAATTGCAATGTGAAATTTCCTTATTGTTTTGTTTGTATGCTAAAGTCAAATGGAATGCTCATGTCTGGACTGATGAGCTTTGTCTCCTGGGCGTGGACCCTGACTTTACCAAGCATGATGCCTCTTTCTAGCTCCCGGTCTTTCCCTGTGACAGACTGAAAGCGAGCAATACAAAGCCTCTCCCTCCTGGCTTCTGAAGCGCACTCTGGCCATCTTCATTTCGTTGGTGTGGGGCCCTTCCTAAGAGCTTGAGGTGACACTTTGCTGGGGCGGCTGATGCATTTACAGAGCTCTCAGGTGCCAGGTGTTTGCTGCTCTGTTCGTGGCAGAGAAGGGCTTTGAATCCCTGCACTTGGACTTACCCGCCACATGATCAGGTCGAGGTTTCTGGCCTCTCCAAGGCTTAGTTTTACCACCACTTCATTAAGGTTGCTTATTGTAAGAATTCGGGATGAGATGCATGATGTAAATGGCTGTCACGCCATTCTGAAGGTAGATTATTTAAACTGAAGAAACTGGCAGTGAATTAAGGAAGAGGAATCTTATTGCGGTGAGACTACTAGGACATCCTAATAGACTTGTTAGTGACTACAATAAAAGGATAGATTTATTTTCCCTTCTAAAATGTGTTTTATGAAAGATTTCCCTGCAGAAAGAAACTACAGAGCTGACAATTTCATTTCCTAAATCGGAGAAATGCAAATTCATGCTAATGATGGTCGTATAAACCCCTTTCTTTAGGAAATAACAATCTATAAGCTCACTGTAAAAGAGGAATTAGAATGGTCTCTTTTCTGCAGAAGACAATAGGATTTTAATGGTTTTATAGAATTCCTAAGTTAGGGCTTCAAAGTTAAGAAGAATAATTATGAAATGGAGATATAATAGAAGAAATAACTCATTTTCTTATCTATGACTTCTGTGCCATTTTCCAAATAGTTCAGGTGTTAGGAATATTCTTTGTCCAACCCCTTTGTCCACCACCCCACCCCACCACCCCACCCCGACACAAAAAAAACCCTCACAAAACAAAACACTGGCAATGAGTTGATGAAGTTTTCCAGGACTGCATTTTCACAGGAGCACACAGCCTCATTTTTCTCGTGAGGAGCAGCTGGTGGGTTTGAATCGCTGATCTTTTATATTTAGCAGCCGAGTTCCTCAACCACAGCTTGACCAGAAGCCGCTAATGTTTGCATTACCCCTTGATGCGATTGCCAGTCCTGTCATGAATAACACACATATTCTATGAGTAGTTCCTCTAAGAAATCATCTAAACAGGCGTCCAGTCAATGTTAGTACTGAGCTTAAGGCCACTTTTGTCAGTGGAAGTTACATTTCCCATTCTCAAAACGACATTCCCTTTTCTTCATCTCTCAATGTATATCCGAACTAAAGAAATGTTTTCAAAGTAGAAACATTGAACCCAGTTGCCTGTCCTATGGTACAATACACAGTAAGGTCTCAATTTTGTTCCCTTCTCATTGGCATATTCATGAAGCATTTGTGTTTGTACAGATGTTTTTTCTTGGTAGTCAGATGGCATGATGAAGAGATTAAGGGCTAACCCAGAGGGAAGGAAGCACTCAGAAGAGATTCTAATACCCATGAAATCATTCTGAATGGGTTCCCACAGTACCAACGATATGCTATGCACACACCTGCCAAGGCACGAGCAATGGAAGCCCATTGGTGTTTGACTAGGCAGCATAAAATTAAAAATGATTTCCTGTGAAACAGAACCTTTAGCTTACCTCTTAGCATATGTATTTGCATATTAATTTATTTGCACATGTATGCATTGTATCTGTATCTGCTCCGTATCTTAGTTTCCTAGCTAGCTTCCTTTTCTTTTTCTCCAGCTGAAGCTTCCCCGTGGCATTTCCCCTGTTCTGCCCATCTCTGTGCGCGTCCCGTGTTTGTGGACAGGGCTGCTCCTAGCGTGTGAGCGGTCAGGTACCTCTGGGCATCATCTCCTGTCCTGGCAGACTGCTCTGCAATCTTGCCCGTTCTTCCCCACCTCAGCTGAGATAGAAGGTTTTTAAATTTCCTGGAAATCAGCATTTGGGGGCTCAAGGTTGCATTTTAGATATCTAGAGAAACACGTCAAGTGGTGACCAGGACTTTGTTGGAGCCAGAATGGATTTACAAGCTAGTGTTTTCTAGGATATTTGAATTGATTTTTCCCTAGCAGCTAATCAATCCGTTTCAGTCGTACAAGTGATGGAACAAACCTTTTTTTAAGTGTGCCTGGTGAGCGGTGTGGAAACAACACCGCTCACTGCTGTCTCTGGAATCAAAATGTGGAGATGATGGATGAGCTGCTGGTATAGCTAGCTATCCTGTGCTTTGCTCGATCTCGTTTGTGCATTGCTCCCCCTTTCCTCCCTCAGAATCTGAACAGTCCCCCGAGAGAAGGGACAGAAGCCCGCTATGGGAGGGCAAATAAATAAATAGATAGATATACAATATTCAGAATTAGGGGGAAAGATCCCTAAATGATTTCATTATGGATGCGAGGATTGAAAAATGAATTCTGTTTTATTCCAAGATTCGCAAAGACACTGTCTTTTGTATATAAGATCAAGTGAAAACTCAAGAGAGAAACATTGCCCCTTGCCCACTTAGGTAGGAAAGGAAATAAGTAATATCATTTGGTTGCTTAAACTCTAAATTGTTCAGTTATGAGGTAGTCCATAATTTCATGTCAGCTTGAACATATATTAAAGTGTAGGGGTGGTACTCAGCCTGCCAATCAGATCGCAGCCTGATGGGGCCTTCTCATGGGTGTGGCCTTCTCATAAGAGGGGCTTTGTGAACTTACCCCCCTCTCTCTGCCTTCACCTTCCTGCTGGCTGACCCTGACTGCTGCCAGAGCCCTGCGATACATCCACCACCATTGGATCTACCCAACTTTGCACCCACCAACCTGTGCTATTCCTGCATTCTGCATCACGGCATGTGACTTCATGAGTCTGAAGAGAGACGTATGGACTAGTATCGGATATATAGACTTGAGTTGGACTGGGCTGGGATGTTTTCTTGACATATAATTACTTCTTGATATAAAGCTCTTTCTTGCACATATAAATGTTCCTAGATTTGTTTCTCTAGTCAACCCAGCCCAACGCAGGTTGTATGTTTTCCATAAAGCCACATTTAATTATTCTATAGCAACACTTACTACGTATTGGCCCTGGATAGAGCAGAACTGCCCCTGTGAGTTTCTGACAGGGTAAATGTCTATGGGAGGAGAGAGTCTCATCTTCTTCCCATGCAAAAAGGCTGGTGGTTTTGAACTGCTGGCCTTGAGGTTAGCTGCCCAACGTGTAACCACAGTAACTCCTCAGCTCTCCTAGGGCAGTGACTAAAAGAGCGCTGATGGTGCTGTGCGGTAGGCATTGGACCAGTAACCAAGAGGTCCGTGGTTTGAACCCACCAGCTGCTCCCTGGAAAAAAGATCAAACTGACTACTCCCTTCAGTAGGATCACAATCAATTCCATGCTGTAGGTTGTTTACTTCAAGAAATGATCTATAAAAGTTACATTTTAATAGACTAATATTTGATTTTCAATAACTAACATAAAAGGCTGGGTAGAGAAATTATTTTTAATTTCTATATATGGCCAACTTCCATTGCATTCTTAGTTTTTTAAATGGGTGCGGATAAAACAGCCTTAATTTTTACAGTCTAGAAACAAATTATATAAATCATCCCGCTTCTTCTGAAGAGCTTGGATTCACAGGTTGGTAAAATTATCTTCTCTCCTTAAAACCCAATATAGCATTTTATATAGCCTCTATTTTCATGGTCTATATAATCATTTAATGTAACTTGCCTAAAATCCTTTTCAGAAACCAGCAAACATGTAAAGTAACATCATTTGTCCTATAGAAGAAATGGATTTCTCAATTTTATTTGAACACAGCACATATAAAAAGAAAAAGGAATAAAGAAGACAACTAACCTGACTGCCATATAAATTAATGGAATGTAATTCGTGGTCCCTATTTATGTTTATCTGGGGTCAGAATTGCTGAGACAGCATTGAGTTTGGATTTTTGTTGTAGGAGAGCTGCATAAATAAAACTTATATAAATTGAGGAATACGATGCCTAGTAGGTATTTATTAATATTCAGCTTAAATAAGCTAAAATTAACTTTTATGTCAGAGAATATTACTTAAAGCTATTGTTGTAGGAGACCAAAGGGATTCAAAATTTAAATACAATTTAGGGACACATTCATTAAGTCTGAAACAAGGCAAATGACAAGACAAAGCCTATGGATGCGGGGGGCTCTGTCAGCACAAAGCCATAATGGTGTCCAAGGGCTTATCGAACCACAGCTGCTTAAACAGGCCATGGGGGTATAGCGACAGTGACACGAGAGTAGGGTTGGTGTAAGACAGCTGCAGGTGGGACTACAAAAGTGGGATTGGAATTATGATTGGCACGTGTAGATGAAGCTAGACAGAACTCATGATCTATGAGGGCTAGGCGGTCCATCACTGAACTTGCTAGGGGAATGGTAGTAATCCACTTCCAATGGATGCTGCTTAGTGGTCAAGGATGAGTCAATGGAGACTGAATCCATGTGGAGACTAAAAAATGGTCTGAGTGCTTTCACTGTAAACCATATTACAAACCTTTTGCAATAGCCTAAGAAACTTACTGCCATACAGTTGGTTTTGATTCAGTGACTCTATTTAGGGGATTCGAGGACTCTATTTAGGGGATTAGATCCTTCCATTTTTCCTTCCGGGGAGCAAATAG
The DNA here is from genome assembly GCF_000313985.2 of Echinops telfairi. Taxonomy (NCBI): domain Eukaryota; kingdom Metazoa; phylum Chordata; class Mammalia; order Afrosoricida; family Tenrecidae; genus Echinops; species Echinops telfairi. The sequence continues at coordinate 7,537,557 of NW_022109767.1, read as the reverse complement.
TACATTCAAACCACTGACCTCGTGGCTGGCAGTTCAGTGTTAGCTGGGACCCTGAGCGGGGCATCGTAGTAGGTGTGGCCCAAACAGACATAAAGTGAAGAGGCAGCCTGAGAGCCAGGACAGAGAAGCATACCTAGAGAAGGGATGCAAGAAGTATTCAGACTTTACCTGGTGTGTGTGTGAGGGCTGAAGGGAGCTTGTTCCGGACTGGAAAAGTCTCACAGCTGGCAATGCCCAGGCCTCTGTGGCTCTATTGTACACATTGACAGTGAATTTAAGCTATAGCACACGATGAAGGACACAACAGAATGCAATTATTCTACCCTTGCTTAGTTAGAGCTTGTCTTAGCAATACAGTGAACCCCTTCAATTGACATCTGAGAGGTGAAAGCCGAGCTACCATGGCTAAAGGAGAGGTGGGCCCCTGTCTGAGGCAGCCAGCCTGAGTGCCAGCCTGCTGTGCATTAGTATTCCTCTGGTGTCTTCCCTTTCAGCACACCAAGGCAGAGGGCACAAAGGGCCAGCTGGTAAATCATTTAGGCTTCGTGGACCCGCAGGTTCTAGTGTCCACTTTCTCACCTTGGCCCTTGGAGCCTGACAGTGGCCACAGATGATTCATAAATGAATAGCTGTGAGTATGTTCCAAGAAAACGATATAACAAGAGTTATTGATAAAAGGAGTGTACTATGAACTTAGGGGAAAGCTGGCTTACAGCAAATGAAGTAAGAATCTTTACGGCAAGACTTCTTGCTCTTTCTGGTATCCCAGTATTGTGAATCCATAATAGAAGGATGTAGCCTTTCAAATCTCCAGTTGATTAGAAAGGATCAACTTCCTCAATCTGGCTTTTCATTTGCATCGGTTTGTAATATGAAGATAAAACGCAAACAGATTCACTTCATGTCTGTGCCCCATCCCTGTCCATTGCACCACACTGTCTGTGGATGGGGCCTTGTATTTTCTAAAAACGTTCCTACAGGTTCTGACAGATAGCCAGAGTTGAGAATTAGGATGGAGAAACACTAATCTAGATAATTTTCTGTTCTGTACATCTACTCCTCGGTTATCAACTCTACTTATTTGACATTTTGCATTTAGGACGATAGTAAACCTATTTTGTGTATTAATTATGTGCAATTGACAATAGTAAACCTATTTTGTGTATTAATTATGTGCAATTGACAGTACTCAACATCAAAGTATGAGACAAAACTAACACCAGCTCTGATGGCCAAGGTAGTGTGTCAGTTTGGCTCAGCCGTGATTCTAAGTGGTTTGACAATTATGTCGTATTATAACTTGGCTGTTAGGTAATGATATCGCCATCTTCCATTTTGTGATCTGATGTTGTCCTTCTCTATTTTTGTATAATGCCGATTTTCGTCTAATACCGTGGTCTTTAGAACTCAAGCATGTTGATAAAGAGTGAGTGTAATTATAAAATACACTATAGAAACTCAAGCCACATTTACTGCTATTATGAATTAAATTTAGTCCTCCCTTACTATGTGTTGTAAAGCGTTGACCCTATCTATTATAATCCCATTAAGATGGATTTTCTTTATTATATTAAGAAATCATCTCAGTGTAAATTGTGGTTTTAGCTAATTGCGGGGGGCGGTCCTTCACATTACAAAATAGAATAATCATAATAAAGATCGGGACAGGAAAGAGAATAGAAATGTCCAAGTAGCCAAGAAATAGAATCCTGTACCTTCCCCCACCCAGAACTGGCAAAAAGGGAGAGAGCCATTTTCCAGAGCTAGTACCCTGCTTCAGAACTTCTAGCGTCCTAAGTTCTCAGAAAATACTTTTTTTTTTATTAAAGCCACCCCCACACTTGTGGGATTTCTATTTTAGTAACACCAGATAACTAAGATAACCAAACCCTTACTATGGTATGTGTGGGATGAAAAAGATGGAAACACATAGCCCTTGTCCTCAACAGGCTCTTCCTGGTTCAGGGGGGTCCAGAGTGGCAGATTGTACATGGCATTAAAAGTACGCAGAGCCTGGACCTACGTCTTGGGATAAGAAAGCTTGCCGAGCCTTTTAACTTAAATCAGCACCTTTGGCTTTTGAATCCATCCAGTGTCTAGCCAGGATGGTGTCGTCAGCTTGCCACTACCACCGACAAAGGGGGCCAGTTGGCAGTAGATTACGAAGAACATTTTCACAGAGGTCCCCTGTAAGGGAGGAGTGAAGGATACAGATCTCAACTGCGTCCCTTTAACCCTCGAACTCTAAAGCCGCGTGTACGTTGGCATTCCTTACCGGAGCCTGCAGACATGCCCCCGAAAGCATAGCGCTCTGGGAGGATTTCTCAGGAGGCTAAGACAACACAGCCCAACTATTGATGGCTTTCTGGTGACCAGACCCCACTTTCTTAGCCATGGGTCCCCGCAGAGGAATTTCTCCACAGTGGCTCATAGCTTAGGACTTTGCACACCCTGGGTCATATCCCAAGGTCATCAGGATGACTGAAGCAGGAATTAAAATTTGTATGTATTTGCATTTTTTCATCCTTTAAGATTTTCCTTTTTTGTACATTTTTAATTGTATGTGAAATTCTTGTACACTAGCCCATTACCATCTAGTTGCTTGCAACTAGTAGTGACCCCGTAGGACCAAGTACAACTGCCTCTTAGTGTTTCCAAGGCTGTGAACCCTCAGGGAAGCAGGGGCCCCCATCTTTCTTCCATCAAGTGCCTGGCAGGTTTGAACTTGTGACCTTCTAGTTAGCTTATTTGAGTGTAATAATGTATGTGCCTACTGCATTGGTCTAGGAGTAAGTTCACTTACTGGGATGTATTTGTACATTTTCAACTAAGGCTAATGATTAAAAAAAAATTCCCGAGTTAGAAAAATACTTTGCTTGCCCCGCCTCCGCTATTACGTGCAGTGCTTTCATTCAGGTAGTTTTGAGATCAAATAAATAAGCAAATGCCCATTCCTTTGGGAGGAAAATGGAGGCGCATGATGAAGACTTGCCTAGGGCTGAAGTCCACCGGTCACCCCTGCTCAGGGTGAGAAGTCCTTCCCTTGAGGGACCATGTGGCCCCCTTTCCTACAGTCTGCATGTCAGGGCACCTGCCCGCTGAGCCAAGAGGGGAATGGAGTTTGACATTTGAAGCAGTGTATATGCACGGATGAATTTTAGTTTCAGAGCTCAGTAAGTGTTGAATGCATGACTGTCCGAGAACTGGTTATGTATGATGGAATCCCAAATGTGACTTGGGCCAAATGAAACTGCCTTATTTCTAATCAGAGAAGAGCTATTGTTTAGTTATAAGTCCTCTTTGGACACACTTGAATATTGTATCTTACAACACAGGCTTGAGTTTATGACACCAGTTTAGTGGGGGCCGTTTTGCAACATTTGCGATGGAAAAATAATTTATTAAGGGGAGTTATTTCTTAATAGATTAGCCATATCTATTATTTTACTAAAAGGGCATGTCTATTATAGCTACAAATAAAACATTTATGGTGTGTGTGTATGTGTGTGGTTAATTTTTTTTTTTTTTTAGCTAAAGAGAAACTCTCTCCAACAATATTTGGTGTTAAAGGGACCAAAAATTTGCTTTGAGTCTGAACTGAGATGTGTCACAGGGATCATATTGGTAAGCTTTAAAGGCAGCAAGTTAGTTTTGGAAGGTTGTTTAATAGAATTTTAATAGCCTTGGAAAGATATAAAAGTGATACAGCTACCTGGTGGTTCATAAACCTGACCTCTGTGAGATGTTTTCTGAGCAAAAAGAATACTTTGTGATGCCAGGAGCTGTTATTGTTTCTGCAAAGTCTGCACTTTCTAACGTTGGCTGTCAATTCATTCCAGCTGAAAAATTATTAAATTTCTGCTCTGGCTTGTGTGGATATGAAATTGCAGCAAACATTCTTGCACAATGCCAGGTACGGTGAGCAGAATTTTCTGCACAGAGAAAAAGAAAATGTTAGTGGACCTTGGTCATCCTGCAAAGGCTATAAATTCGGTATTTCCTTTTCTTTGTTGTGCTCAGTTCTACTCTCTGATTCTCTGGGTGAGCTCCACCACCTTTCTCAATATTTGAAACATAAGAAAGAAATGTTTAATTTTGCTTGCTGCCTCCTCCCTTAGAATATGCTCGCTTGTCCGTCATGCCTAGTACTGTGAACAATAAAAGAAGGCGGAGAAGATGAGGGGAGGAGGGTTAAGCTGTCAGAATATGTTTGATTAAAAATCGGAAGAGATTTGCTGAGGGAATGAGGGGACTGGAGAAGGGAAGGAATGCATGATTGTGTGCACCAGATAGAGCTTGTGAGTTGATTGACTTTAGTTAAAAGGGAGATGACTGATAATAACGCACAATCATTCGCCAGAATGGGTCTTCAATGGGTCTGCCTCAGGAAATCACCCTCAGCCCTTTGGGTTTGGGTCAAAACGCAAATGTGCGACCTGATTCCCAGGTCAGTAGGCCTGTCACAAACCCAGGAATGCACATTTTCAAAGGAATCCTTTAAAATGATTCAGATGTAAGTGATATGTTAGAAACTTTGATCTGGAGACCTTTCATGATTTAATACGTTCAGCTCTTTGATCCAGATACTCCATAGAAACCAGAATGCTGCCATGTATGCTAGGAAGCAAACTAAGAATCTGGGGCAAGTTTTCCTTGTGTTGGATGGAATGCGTGCCCAGCCCCATTCATTCTACGCCAGTCCTTCATCGGGTGATTTGGGAGAGTTTTAAAATACAGAATTCCCTTCTCCATCTCAGCACATTCTGATTCTATAGGGTAGGCCTCAATGTTTATTTTTAAAGTCTACCCAAGTGTGGGAGTCAGCTTGTGCTTCCTTTGCTCTAGGTGAGTCTGTGTCGATCCTTTTCCCTCATTAGAGTCACGTAGAAAAAATTACTCAGACCTGAGGAAGCAGGGCATCACACTGTTGTCATGGGTAGAAGGAACATTTAACTCCATTTAGATGGGTTTTATAAAACAGATGTGGCTATACAATAGAAATAACATTTGGTATCAACATGAATGATAGAGGTATACAAAGAATGTGTAAATGTATGGAATTTGTGGAAACATCTTAATTGCCTGGAGATGAGGTATGCTAAGGACATGGCTTGGGGCATGTGTCTTACTAACCTCCTTTGGCTGCACAAGGGGGAAGGAGAATCCAATTCCACACCCACCTGATTCCCACAAGGCAGATCCATTGTGCGACCCCCTTTTCCGTATTCTGACACCAGCGCTCCTTCCCACAGCACTTTATTTCTCTGTGGGATTCAAGAACCCATTGCAGTGGCTATTTGGAGCTTGGAGACAACACAGTGCTCTCAGTCATAGGGTTTATTACGGACAACAACAGTCTATGTCAGGATAAAAAGTGTTAAGGATACAGTTCTTTTGTCGGTCACGCCTCTTCTGAGCCATGCTCACAAGCATGTCTCTCTTTAATTCTTAGCGTCAGCCATGTGGCCTGCTTGAGCACGTGTAAACAAAGCTCCTTTAGCAATGGTGAATTGCACTCTGCAAGCCAGCTTCCTGCCTGAGGGTACTCAGCTTTACTCGCACCGTGAGCTGGGAAATCCACCACTTTGTCTCGAAGTCTTGATGTGTGGCTTCTGGTGCATGTGCTCTGCCACCGCCACTTCTTCATGCCGGGATCTTGGCTGTGCTGTGCTCTTGTCTGCTCTTGAGCCATACCAAGTGATTTCTTAGCAGAAACTATGCAGGCAAGAAGACAATGCATATATAAAACCTGACTAGCGAACAATTGTCAAACAAGTATGATATAGAGGGCAAAATTGTCTTTTAATTAACATGGTAGTTGAAATGAGAACATTTTCAGACAACTAGAAATTTAGGAAATTAAAAAAATCAGACCAATTTTCTAAGAAATATTAAAAGGAGCAACAGCATCAGATATCAGTTTGACGTTAAAGCGCATGATAGCATCAACCAGATACTAACATAGAAAATAACTATCAGAACCAAAATAAACTTGCAGGACTAAACATATGGATCCAGAGGCATCAATTTCTAAGTGACACTAACATCAGAAGGAAAAAGGAGGGGACAATAGATGGTGTTTTATACACCTTCCATATGGATAAGAAATCAAAATTATATCAAGAAATAAAACACTGTTTTAAAGAAAGGAAGATAAAGGTAAATTTCAGGTTACCCACAAGAAAATTAACAAACCTGATCCTTGAAATAAAGGAGGAAAGCCATAAAGACTCGGATCCTTCATGCTCCCTGCCAAAAAACCTAACTGCCATTGAGCCGATTCCAACTCGTAATGACCCGATGGAACAGGGCAGAACTGCCCGTGTGGGTTTCCGAGACGATAAACCTCAACAAGAGTAAAGTCTCATCTTTCTCCCACGGAGTGCTTGGTGATTTCAAACGGCTGACTTTGCAGTTAGGAGCCCAGTGTGCAGCTCACCACCTTACCAGGGCTCAGTAAACACAAAATCCATAAGAAGGAATGAAAAGAAAATCCACAAACAAAAAGAATTTAGCACACGGATTAAGAGGAAGAAAGAAACCCTGTTAAAAGTCCCCACCGCCCAAAAACCCAGAACAAAATTATAGCAGTCGATCCCTGTTGTTAGATGCCGTTGACAATAGAACAAGATGTGTCTTGGTCCTGTGCCATCCTCACAATTATTTGTATGTTGGAGCCCATTGCTGCAGCCACTGTGTCCATCTGTCTTGTTGAAGGCCTTCCTCTTTTTCGCTACCCCTCTGCTTTCCCAAGCATGATGTCCTCCGCCAGGGACTGGTCTCTCCTCACCTGGGAACGCCTAGTGAAACTTAAAGACAGTTGACGAGAGGCGAGCAGTTACTCAGATCACCATCTCCTGGTCAGCAATGTAATAGACTCAGTTCTGTTCCCTCCATTTATTTGTGCGGTGACTTGGAGAATGCTATCACAGTCTTCTCTGCTTCAGTTTCCCATCTGAAAAACAGGGATAAAACCCTCCTTATTGGGACATCAATGCCAAAAGAAAAGATTATGTCAATGCCAAGTGTGTGATGGTCGGAAAATATTTAATAACTAGTTGATTCTTATGTGACGTAATAAGTCAAAAAGGAGGAGGAAGGGCAGTGGAAAACAACTGGCTTTGAAGCGAATACCCTTGTCCTTGACCTTTGCCTTCTCCCTGGCTGTGCTCTGCTTACGCATGCATGGTGGAGCTTCCGGGTGGTGAAGACAGAGCTCAGTCCTGGACCACTGACCAGAGGGTTGGCTATTTGAATCCACCTAGAGGCCTTGGAAAGAAGCTTGGTCAGCTGCTTCTGAAACCCTTTGGAGTGCACTTGTGCTCTGTGTGCACAGTGGGGTCACCTTGAGTGGCATCCATCTAGATAGCCTCTGGTGTGGAGGTTATGTGCGCATCTTGTCATGTGATTTCACATGAGTGTGTATAGGCTTTTTCAAAGAAGAAACACTGGATGGTGCACATACACATCCCCTGGGGATGTTAATGGGCAAATTCTGTGTCAGTTGGTCAAGGGGTGGGATCTGAGAGTTTGTTTGTTTGCTTTTAAATTATTTTATTGGGGGCTTGTACAACTCTTATCACAATCCATACATACATCCATTGTATGTCAAGCACATTTGTACATTTGTTGCCCTCATCATTCTCAAAACATTTGCTTTCTACTTGAACCTTGGTATCAGCGCCTCATTTTTCCCTTCCCTCACTGCTCCCCCTCCCCTCATGAACCTTTGATAATTTATAAATTATTATTATTTTGTCATATATTACACTGTCCGACATCTCCTTTCACCCACTTTTCTGTTGTCTGACCCCCAGGGAGAAGGTTATGTGTAGATCCTTATAATCGGTTCCCCCTTTCTACCCTACCTTCCCTCCATCCTCTGGTATTGCCACTCTCACCACTGGTCCTGAAGGGATCATCTGTCCTGGATTCCCTGTGTTTCCAGTTCCTGTCTGTACCAGTGTCCATCCTCTGGTCTAGCCAGATTTGTAAGGTGGAATTAGAATCATGGTAGTGGCGGGGAGTCACTTAAGAACTTAGAGGAAAGTTGTATGTTTCATAGTTGCTACACTGCACCCTGACTGGCTTGTCAACTCCCCATGACCCTTCTGTAAGAGGATGTCCAGATGCCTACAGATGGGCTTTGTGTCCCCACTCCGCACTCCCTCTCATTCACAATGATATGACTTTTTGTTCTCTGATGCCTGATACCTGATCCCTTCAACACCTCGTGATCACACAGGCTTGTGTGCTTCTTCCATGTGGGCTTTGTTGCTTCTCAGCTAGATGGCCTCTTGTTTATCTTCAAGCCTTTAAGACCCCAGACATATCTTTTGATAGCCGGGCACCATCAGCTTTCTTCACCAGAGTTTGTTTTTTGCATTTTTCTAAGGTTCCCAAGTGGCACTGATGCTCCTGCTGCCTGGATCACACTGGATCACAAGGGGCTGTTGAAGTCAGGATAGCCCCGGCCCTTCTGGTTTTAGACTCCAGACTCCTCTTCAGCCATCCTCTCTCACCACGGTCTCTCCAGCCATCTAGTTTTTTCTTCATATCGTGGTGTACTTACCAAAGGCTCCATAAGCCAGTTGCTGTCTTGTCATTTCCAAGTCATGGATGCCCCATGGGTGTCAGAGGAGGGCCGGACTCCCTAGGGTTTCCAGCAACCTGCAACCCTTCAGTGAGCGATCCCCTTTGGGCCATGCCAGGGCTCCACTAGTTGCAGCAATAAGTGTTTACATGTGTATCTCCTCTGCTTGACTTCCTCTGGAATAAATACTGACTGGTCTCTCTTATCTTGATGTTACAAATGATGTCCAATAAATGTTTCTGAATGAACGCATGCATGCATGCAGACATGCCCACATGTTTCTCAAATCCGTAGAATGGAAACTTCATCTTTCATCTTTCCAGCGTGCTCTCAGAATGGGAACAAGCCTTGTAAATGCCTGTCTGTGGATCCTGGAGTCTGCAGGAACAGCCTTGATTGGTAATGAGAGAAAGATGGATTGTTTGCAGATGTGGGGCAGTTGAGAGGCTAGTGTGGATTGAGCCTGTTTATTTTTGTGACTACTAATGTATACTGATGCTATTGAATGTAAGTAAACAATGACAAACTGGCTACAGTCTGAAATAAAGTTATGCCTTACATATGAAATGGTGGGGGGGGGGACTGGAATTGAAAAGAAGCTATCTATTTTCTTTGAAAAATTGGGCTTCTGCATATGTATACAAGTGAATTCTGGTTGTACATCTGTATCGGGTCACTCCATTTGCCATTTGCACTTTATATTTTTACGACTAGACACCATCTATATGATTTATATGCTCTGACCTCCTTTGCTGTTGTGCTCACTTTAAGATATTAGTCACATACGTAATTAGTTATAGGGGGAAAAGGCATAGGTGAATGAAGTTTGGTTCTTTATTAGGTGCAGAACAAATTGAATATAGGCTTAATTTTTTTTTCCTAACAGTATTAGCCCAGCATTTGCATGTGTTCAGCACTAATATTTCCACGACTGCGTTTTCAAATAGCAAATGCATTTTCCAAATTTAGAACTACTGAAATCACGTGGCAAATATTTGGGAGGGAGGGGGAAAAAACCCAAACTTGATATGGTTTACTCCAGGCAGTGGTGTGATTCAAACTGGTTCACTGACCATCTTAATGACCATTTTAAGTATTAAAAAATGATATACTGAAAGGCAGTTTTTTAATTAATAAATACTTTTATTGGGGGCTCTTATATATCTTATCACAATCCATACATTCATCCAGGGTGTCAAGCACATTTGCACATATGCTGCCATCATCATTTTCAAAGCATTCTCTTCCCACTTGAGCCCCTGATATCAGCCCCCCATGTCTTTCCCCCTCCTGCCCTCCCTCACGAACCCTTGATAAGTTATAGATTATTATTTTCATATCTTACATCATCCTCTGTTGCCCCTCACCCACTTTCCCGTTGTTCGTCCCCCTGGTAGGGGGTTTCTAGGTTGATCCTTATGGTCAATTCCCCCTCTCTCCCCATACCCTCCCCTAATCCTCCTGGTATCTCTACTCTCCTTGTTGGCCCTGAAGGATTTATCTGCCTTGGATTCCCTCTGTTGCAGGCTCTTATCTGTAGCAGTATGCGTGCTCTGATCTAATACGATTTGTAAGGTAGGATTGAGGCCAGGATAGTGGGATGAAGGAAGCACCAAAGAACCAGAGGAAAGCTGTATGTTTCATCGGTGCTCTACTGCACCCTGACTGGCTCATCTCTTCCCTGTGACCCCTCTGTGAGGGGATGTCCAATTGTCTACAGATGGGCATTGGATCTCCACTCTATTCCACACACCCCCACCCACAAGCCCACCACCATTCACATTGGGTATTATTTTGTTCTGGGTCTTAGATGCCTGATACCTGATCCCATGGACTCCTCATGATCACACAGGCTGGTCTGCTTCTTCCATGTCGGTTTTGTTGCTTCTTAGCTAGATGGCTGCTTGTTTATCTTCAAGACTTTGAGACACCAGACACTATATCTTTTGATAGCCAGGCACCATCAGCTTTCTTCACCACATTTGCTTATGCATCCATTTGTCTTCAGAGATCAGATCGGGAAGGCGATCATCACAGAATGCCGGATTGTTAGAACAAAGTGTTCTTGTGTTGAGGGAGTACTTGAGTAGAGGCCCAATGTCCATCTGCACCCCTAATTCTTAACATATAGATATGAGTACATTGTTCTATTCACCTCTTATTATATATACACACACATATATATTTACCTATGTACATGACTATATTTAGACCCTCTATAAATGTCCTTTGCCTCCTGGTTCTTTCCCCTATTTCCTTTTACTTTCTTCTTGTTCCACCATAATGTTCGGCCTTCTTTCAGCTTTAGTAATTCCTTGCTTCTACATTGCCCTTGATCAAGCCCCACTAGGCATGGCTACACCCTTCTCTCCATTGATTTTCGTTCACTTGTTATTCCCTTGTCCCTGGGTTGACCCTCCCCACCTTCATTTCTTCCACTCCCCTTCTCTCGTATCCCCCTGGAACCATTGGTCCTTTTGTGTTCATCTCCAAATTATTTATTCCACCTATCTTATCTAGATAGGCATGTAGATACATTAATAAGCACAAAAACCAGGGAAAGCCAAATAAAACAACAAAGGAAGTCAAGACCAACAAAACAATAACAATAACAACAACAAAAAAGAAAGCCACTGACAAAAATGGAAAAGCCTTAAATAGTTCAAGGTCTGTTTATTGGCCTTTATGAATGTTTTCCTGTTGAGTCTGATGGGGAGCCACACTGTCTCCAAAGTCTATTTTTGGTATTCCCCGAGGATTTCATCATTTTGCTCCCCTTGCTGCTCTGTTGCATGCCCTTAGAATTTCGTCCCAGCGTGATGGGGTCAGATGGTGCCCCATTCCAGCGCTGACTCCCCAGTGTTGTCCCCGCTGTGCTATGGGTCAGTGAGGGTTGTCATGTCTTGCAGTGGGGCCGGCCCTATGGTCCTCTCTGTGCGTTGTCTGCTCCGAGCAGGAATATTGTTCTCGGGGCTTGGTGGGCCAGGATGCCCTCCCCTCCCTCTCCATCCCTTTTTGTTTCTCCAGTGTGCTCTAATGAGACCCGCCCCTTTCCCTAATCTGTAGCCCCAGTGCTGCTGCTTCTAGGTGGGGCAGGGGGTGTACACATAGTTGGGATTGGGGCTGACCCCGCAGACTTCTCTGTTGGTTTCCTGGTACATGCAGGTATGTTGTATTCCGGTCTGGGCGCATCTGGTTGAAACCTGGTCTCTTTCCCCCTCTCATGTGGAGATGTAAATAATACCCTCCCCTTGGGCGGGTTTGTGTGAAAGGCAGTTTTTAATGTCATACAGTTAATGTTTACATAAGAACAAATTTACATTCCTTCTTCTCAGCCTCCCACCTTAGACAGAACCCCATCACACGTGCCAATTTAGGAAATGGTTCCCTGAACTCAACCAAAAAACAGGGTATCCGTTCTGCCTGCTGAATCCCACTCCTGGCTCTAGGGTTTCAAACCCAAGTGGCTCCTACATGATCTTGGGCCTTTGCTAGAATGTAGATTCTGATTGAGTATACCTGGCATTGAAAAACAGTTTCACAACAGGGAGTTAGACGAACTATCAGTTCATATTTTATTCCCTGTTTCTACATTAAAATGGTGACTAAATAGTTTACTTTTAAGCAAATAAGTACAGGAGGGTGGTCACAAAATTTTCCTGGTCTACTGGCCTTGGGTAGTGTGCGTATTTATCTTAATTGTTACTTTGATTACTCATCAACAGCACCAGCATTTGCTGAGTATCTACCACATGGAGGGTTATTGATAGTGGAATGCCCTTTACATTTTCTGTAAGGAGCTTTGGTGATGCTGGTGGGGAAGCATTAGACTGCCAACCTCTGGGTTGGAGGTTCAAACCTACCAGATGCTCCTCATGAGCAAAATGAAGGTGTCTGCTACCCCAAAGATTTACAGCCTCTGAACCTTCATCAGAGAGTAGCTCGGAGTTGGAAATGACTCGATGGCAGTGGGTAAGGCATGCTAAAATATTAGAAGAAACTATCCGTAAATTTTCATATGGCTTGATAGGTGGGAAACCAGGCAGTGCTGATTCATAGCAACTCTCTGTGGGTTCCCAAGACTATAACCGTTTATGGGAGTAGAAAACCCAGTCTTTCTCCCAAGGAGCTGCAGGTGGCTTCAAACTTCTGACCTTGTGGACTGAAGTCTAGCACATAACCACTGCACCACCAGGGCTCCTCAAAATGAGATTCAACCGATATAAATGCACTTGTTCAGCTTAATGTAAATGCCACCCACCACTACCAGCTGCTGGACCAGATTCAGGGTCCTGGTTGATCCCACATATCATAGTCATGCCCCCATGAGGTTTTCAGTGACTGAAGTGGATCATCAGGCCTTTTTTTCTGAGGCACTTAAGGTGGGCTTCAGCTGCCAGTTTTTAAATTAGCATTAGAATGTGTGTCAGTTGTTTGCACCACACAGAGACAATGCCAGTAAACCCCAAATCAGTCAAACTCACTGCCGCAGAATTGATTCTGACTCACAGCGACCCTGTAAGACTAAGTAGAGAATTTCCGATGTGGGTTCCCAAACCCTTTGCACAGTCAGATCTGCCAATGACCTATGTGTGAGCTTGTGTGTGTCAGACTAGACCTGGGCTCCTAGGGTTTCTGAGGGCTGATTTCTCAGAGGTCGATCCCAGACCTTTCTTGTGGTGCACCACCCAGCTTTCCCACACCTGCTGACGTTCTGAAATTGGGACCTACCTGTGCTTTGTAGTTAAGATGATCTGCAGGACGCGTGGCTGTTCATCCCTTTTGTGCATGTCTCCATTCGCCTGAATTAGACTTTAGCGGGGACTCTGCGGACTCGAACTGACCCCACCGTCCACGAGGCAGGGGCCTGAAGGATTCCTGGACATGATTCTGGCTCACTCTGCCAGTGAGAATGAAGGGCTGTAAGTATACGAAGAGCCTTGTACTTTGTTGTTGCTGTTTAGAGGGGGTTTCTTTTTAAAGAAATGTTCCTGTACTCTTTTCCAGCCCCCGAGAAGATCAGTAATAGAAACTTGGGACTGTTTTGTTGAAAGAGATGATAGAGAATTTTCAGACAGATGAGATTTTGGTTTCCATTTTAGAGCTTGGGCAGCTTTGAGAATAAGGGCTTACGCTCCCACAGTTATAAAGGTCTTTAAGCACCATGGAATTGATTTTCCCAGGACATATTTTTTCAATCCTGCTAAAATGTATGATATACAGTTAAAAATTTAATACACTTAAAAATCGTTCCTCAAAAAACAACAACAAAAAACAACCCACTGATGGAGTTGCACTTCTGACCTGGGTTAGCAGCCCTACATGTGGCCCTCCATCCATCAAGGCTCCTTATTATAAGTAAAGGGAAAATAAAAAAAATCTTATATCAGTGTGTTTTAAGCAAAGTAGTGGCTTTCTTAAAGAAATATCAGTGAGTTTCTGTCATCTAATTATGTATGCAGCCAGAGTATTACTACGGGACTGCAGGAATCAAAATGGCCACATTTAATTCAAGATGATAAATAAAAATTTTATAATCCTGTATACTCCTACTTACCTTACCATGACAACAACAAAAACATAAAACGCATAAACCTGTGTACAATTATAATTTGGCCCTTGTTCCAGTCATCTGTGAGCGTGATGATGTTCAACAAATACAGGTGTGATTGTAACATGCAAATCAAATCTGATACTGTTTTGTGAGCCCTGCTAGTAGTGAAGTTGACTACGGAGTACCAGCTCATGTTGCCGCTGCATGTTTACACCTAGCCTCTCAGGTCGCCCTGACATTCACCCGAGGTACGGGCGGCGGCGCTCCGTATTCCTGCTCTACTGCCCGCAGAGAGCTTATGGCGAAGGAGAGTTTGCAGGAGACTCTGAGCGGAGATATCTCCTGACTGATGGGCCACACACTTTGCACTGTTGCATGTTGCCACTCTGGGAGAAGCATCCCACTCAAACACGGGGAATCGCCAGCGTGTTGGCTGCTGTAGCACAGTTTTGTTTATTTGGACAACTGGGGCCATCTCATCCGTTGGGATCATTTTGAGAGAAACCTTTAGTGGAACGCAGTCCACTAAGTGCTCTTCAATGGTGGCACCGACACTTTGCAAAGGCCTTCCGTTCGGTTGGCCTTGAAATGCTCAGACAGACACACTGCCATCCAGTCGAGTCGATTCCAGCTCATAGTGACCCTGTAAGGCCGAGTGGAACGAACTACGCCATGTGGGTTTCTGAGGTGTAACTCTTTACAGGAGCACAGACCAATGCGTGCAGAACACACTCTGCAGCCAGGACGCCCGTCAAAACGTTCCATCCTGCTAAAAACAACAGAATGCCGAAAATCCATCTAAGCAATCATGTTAGTCTCCAGAACTGGTGATCTCCTAAGAAAAAGTGTTTGGAGATGTAAGTAGATAAATGATTATAGTTAAGTGCCTGCAATTAATGTACTTAAATTTTCATGAAGGTCATTTAAAACTAACTCTGTTTAAATAGGAAAAATAGCTAACCTTTTTAAGGTTGAGGGTTGAAAGCATTTCAAATGAAGGACAGATCTGAACTTTGCATTTTCAAAATGTACATAAAATGGATATAATGCAGATGCCGAAAGATTAGTTCTGCCACATCTACCTATTAACTTGAGGCTTGGGCTCACTGAAGACATTTGAAGATGCCAGCGCGCCCAGCAGCGTAGCTTGATTGCCCAGTGCCCATGTTCTCCTTGTGCCCCAGACTTGCATTAAATGAACTGTGAATTCTAATCTGAAATGCATTTGCAAACCAATTCCTCTAAAAAGTGGATTTATAGCTTGAAAATGGAGTACTTCAGAAATGCCGAGTAAATCCAGTTCATCTTGGGTTGCCAGCGGTGTCTGTTCTTAATTTTAGGCAATTGCGTTTGTGACCTGCTCATGTTTGGCCTTACTTGTTGGGAACCAGAGCGCCAAAGAAAGAAACATAATAAACCCATTTTTGTTCCTAGTTTATTTGCAAAACCAGGTCAGATAGCCTTGATTAGCTCTCAGTTGGAGGATAATTTGAACCTTGACAGATTGAGCCCAAGCAGCCGGCCATCAGATAGAAAAAATAAAGTAAAAGCTGGTTCCACTTTGCAAGCCATACAACTGGACTGGATAAATGTGCAACTGTTAATGGATCGCAATTTCAAATATTTTAAAAAGGCTCAAGGAGAGGAGAGAGAGAGAGAGAGAGAGAGAGAGAGATCAGCACCATAGGCAGCTGTTCCAAAATAAACCTGATAAATGATGCTCAGTAGCTAATATATCTGTCACATATCAAATATACTCAAAGAATCAAACTGTTTCAGAAGAAAACCTAAGACCCTTAGGCATAACGATTTCGCTTTGTGTTTTGCACAAGGTTTTATTCCCATATCTTCTTCTCTCTCTTCTAACATTCATACCAATATTATTTTATAGATTATAAAGCCTTGGGTTCATGGGCAAAGTAATTAGGCTTGTGTCCATCATGGCAAAATTGGTTTCAGAATTTTAAGATGACCTTTTATATTGTTGAATTGGATATACATGTGTTAATTGCTGTTTCAGGGGATTGCAGCTGATGTAATGGTTTAACTCCAACCACACCATTTTAGTTAGAATCCCGACAGTTTTTCTCGGAATTGCTACATTGAAATAGAGATGATTTTTGAAGCAGTGAAGGTGTGGTTCCTAACACTGATTGCCAATGGAATTATTATAGCCTAAATGCATTTCACAATGTTTTTCTAAATCCATACTGGTCTTTTGTGTAAAATAACACTTAAAAAAATTATTAATCATTTTATTTGGGGTGTGCTCTTACAAATTTTATGACAACCCATCATTTAATTGTATTAAGCACACTTATACATATGTTGCCATCAACATTTCCAAAGTATTTTCTTTCTACTTGAGCCTTTGGTATCAGCTCCTCTTTTTTCCCCTCCCTCCCCAACCCCCACACCCTTGTGAATCCTTGATCAATGATATATTATTGTTCTTATTTCGTGTCTTACACGATCCATCGTTTCCCTTCACCCACATTTCTGTTATTCGTCCCCTTAGGGGGTGGCTGTATATCCAACCTTATGATGGGTTCCCCTCCACCACCCCCACTCCCATCATTCTCTACCCTCATGATATCGATACTTGCACTAATGCTCCTGAGTGTTTTATCTGTCCTGAATTCCACGTGTTGAGAACTCTTATCTGTACCAATGTTTATAGTCTGGTCTAGCTGTATTTGTAAAGTAGAACTTGGCCCTGGGGGGTGGGGTGGCGGGGTGCATTCAGGAACTAGAGGATTGAAGTGTGTTTTGTCGGTGCTATACTGTACCCTAGTTGAATCATCCCTTCCTTATAACCCTTATGTGTGTGTGTGGGGGGGGATATCCAATTGTCCATAGATGGACTTCACATTGCTATAATTGTTTATTTTGGATCTTTTGCTACCTGATCCCACTGATGCCTCATGATCACACAGGCTGGTGTGCTTCTTCCATGTGGGTTCATTTGCTTCCCAGCTAGATGGCTGCTTGTTTAACTTCAAGCCTTTAATCCCCAGATGCTATATCTTTTGATAGCCGGGCACCACCCACTTTCTTCACCACAGTTACTTATGCACCCATTTTGTCTTCAGTGATCGTGTTGGGAAGGTATCAAAGAGTGCTAGGTTATTAGAACAAAGTGTTCTTGGGTTTAGGGAGACCTTGAGTAGAGGTTCAAATTCCTTCTTCTATCTTAATATTTAACATATAAATATATGTCCATTGGCCACTATCCCTTACATTATAAACTAATATATTTACATATATACATGCCTATAGCTATACCTCTATAAATAGCTTTTGCTTCCTACATCTTTCCTCTGTTCCTCTATTTCCTTTCACCTTCCTCCTGTCCTACTATCATGCTCACCCTCCACTCGGCTCTTAGTAATTCCTCTTGGATACATTGCACTTGATCAAACACCACCAGGCCTCTTCGCCATCATTTTTATATCTCTGGTTGTTCCCTCATCCATGAGTCTCTTAGTTCCCTGCTCCCCCTCGTCACCCCTGGCATCTCCCATGTCCCCCACCACCACCACCATTCTTGTTGTTTTCTCCTCGGGATTGTTTGTCCTGCCTGTCTTAGATAGATAGAAAGTTCTAGGTCTGTCTGGTTTCCCTTCTGAGTGTTTTCCAGTCGGGCCTGAGGAGGTGCCAAGCCCTGTCCCCTGGGTCAGAGTCTATTTTCAGGATTCCTCGGGGAATTGGTGACTTTGCTCCTTTTGCTGTCCTATTGCACTCCCTTCACGTTTCATCCCACTGTGCATGGGGCAGACCGGGCACACTTCCTGCACAGTGCATCCAGTGCTGCATCCTAGATACCTACGGCGAACCATATTTAGTATTTATAGCGACTTCTGTGGTGGACCCTTCAGTCAGGATTTAGCATTCCTCCTGTGGGACTGGGAGAGCCCTGGTAGCATAGTGGTTATGAGTTGGATTGCTAATCGCAAGGTAAGCAATTCAAAACAACCAGCCGCTCCTCAGGAGAAAGATGCGGTTTCCTACTTCTGTAAGGAGTTAGTCTTGGAAATCCACCAGGGCACTTTTACCCTGTCCTATTGGGTCGCTATGAGTCAGAATGTATTTACTGGCAGGGAGTTTGATTTGGTTTGTGTGTAACTAAGGAGTCACTGTGGTGTAGTGGGCTTCTGTGTTGGGTTGCTAACCCCAAGATCAGCTGTTCTGATGGAGAAAGATGAGGCTTTCTATCCTGAAAAGATTTACAGACTCACAAACCCAGAGGGGCAGCTCTATTGTGCCCGATAGCATCTGCTATGAGCTGGAATCTACTGGCTGGCAGTGAATCTTCTTGGAGTTGTGTGTCGCTGTTTTGGATGATACGCAAGTCTGTGGGGGAAGAAGTGGGTTGAGTTGTCAGAACTTGACTTTGCATTGGCATTTCCTGGTCTCTGAGGCATGCTTGGAGGAGCCAGCCATTCATCTGAAGAGGGAGATTAGCTAACAGCCCAAAGTTTGGATCCCAGTGTAAAACAGAGAGAGTCACCTACAGGTTGTTTTGTTTTTTTTTTAAGTTTTAAATTACTGAAACCTTTGTTTCTGTGTGGAAGATGCAATCAAAAGAAAGCCGGCTCTGAGTGGCATGACCCTCATGAGTTTGGAAATTTGCACATTAGAAATTTTGGCAAATTGTTCCAATGTGAGGTCCCTTCTCACTTGGATAAGTGTGGTTCTCCACCAGTCATGTGGGTAACTTGGAGAAAAGATGTGAAGCAGTGCACCCTGTCTGGGCATTCACGCTCTGGGGCTGTAGCTGTGAAGCAGGGTGGCCGTGGCCTTGGGGAGAAGACCATCAGACACGAGGCATGTTGTTGCTGCTGGGGAGTTGATCCCACTCGCGATGGCCCACGCGCAACAGAGCAAAGTGCTGCACCAGGACCGCTTGCAGTAGGACCATGGTGATCCCTCGTGCTCTCACTGGGTGATTTGCAGAAGCAGATCACCTGGCTTTTCTCCCAGGCCTGTCTTCGTCTGGACGCTCCACTGAAACCGGGGTAGCGTCATAGCAGCACATAAGCTTCCACTGACGCGGAGGTGGTGGCTGGGCACTGGCTGGGAATCAAACCTGCGTCTCACTTTTAGAAGGTGAGATGTCGACCGTTGGCCCACAGTGCCTTCCACCTCAGGCATATTGCTGCACTAATACACCTGTTACACGTTTTTCCGGCCAACTTTAGACTCACTGGAAGAGTGTGATCCTCTCACTGGCCCTCAGACTGGAGAATTATATTCTTGGAGAGACGGGGGTGAAGGTGAAAGTGATCTGGCCCTAGCCCCTTATGGTCCCATCAGATTCTACTCTCCAGAGGCATCCTTCATACCAGCTGTTTCCTTGTGATCCATTCAGCCTTTCCCACCTACACTGGCATGCCTGGAAATGCCCTAATTACCTACCATCTGAAAAAAAAAGTATTTTTTTAATCACTATTCATTCATGAATGATGCTTTCTAATATGTAGGTGAGAAGATGGGGAGACATGTGGAGCTGTTTTCAGAGGACAAATTGAGAGCATAACAATGAATGGGGGGTGGTATGCATCAATAGGAAGAGGGTGGCAGTGTTTTCCTTTGAGTCACATGTTGTGTCTGTATAAGGAGCAGTGTGTTTCGTGCCTTGCTGTTTAATTCATTGAAATGTGCACCCACATACACGTTCACATTAGGGGAATCATACTGCACAAGTCTTGATTACCAGGTGAGCTGCTTGCTGTAAGGTCAGCAGATCGAAACCACCAGCCTCCCCAAGGGAGAAAGATGAGGCTTTTTATTTCCATAAAAAGTGCGTCTCGGAGACTCACAGGTGCCGCTCTGCCCTGCCCTGCCCTGCCCTGCCCTGCTGGGTCACTATGAATCGGAATCAACTAGATGGCAGTGCGTATGGAGGTGTTTTGGATACATGTAAGGAAGTCAAGGTTAACATGGTTAATAGTTTTAAGGATGGCACTTTTTGTACCTGCTGTGTTGGAAAGGGACTAAATAACGGTGGTTTTAGTGACACCTAATAGGCTCTGTTCCTTATTTAGGGACGACTTTGTTGCAGACTCCGGTGGTAACACTACATTCTCTCCCTGCCCCACAGTTCCATTAGCCCTTTCAGCTTGCACTCTTTGGACTTCATCATTGTAATTTACACACTGGGTCGGTACATTCTCTCCAAGACAGTTTGTCTTGTGCCTCCAGCTGCTCCCCAATAGCCATTGTGCTGAACAAGCACTTATTTCAGTATGTCCTTGATACAATTAATGCAGGCATCTGCAGAAGTGGCGGCGGCGGCAGCTGCTGCCGTGCCTTCTGGAAGCCAACTTCTGCTTAGCATTGTGATAAAAAAAAATAGTTTTGAGCTGGAAGCTAATGTTGGCTTATATTTAGCATAAAAAGAGTTGCACCTGCCAGGGCTAGCGGAGAACTGAGGTTTGTTGATTACACGTTCTTGTTAGTGCCATTGTTATTGGTAAAATGGGAATGATGTCATCCTTATCAAACTGAATTGGCACCCCATGGAGTGACAAATAATTTACCCTCTGCGGTTTTATCAGCATGGGCCGTGTGTTAGCAGTGACTGGAGTGCCGAGTTTTCACAGTTCAATGCTATGGAACTGTAGAGGTGTGTGGAAATGAAAGGGATTGATACTTGTAATCAGTGCCCATAGTAATGGCCAAGGTGTAATGAAACATAAGTGCACATTTAGGGTAATTATGCCGCTACCAGGTGGGGCCCCGGGGCTTCCCACGTAGAGAAGCTGCTTGAGATGGCGGGTGTGCAGCAAGGAGCACGGCAGCACCATCTGGCAGATGCTCGTTTTCTCATTAATGCTTCCGTCCCCTAAGTCTGGGTTGCATTGACTTTGAACAGCACTTCATCTGTTCAGTCTCTCATCTCATTTTGCTTGGAGGCGGTTCTCAACAGCCGCCTTGATATGCTGTCATTCGCCGGCCCCTCTAAGGGAAGGATCTTGAGATAAATGGTCTGTTTGGGTTTCTCTTTGCAGCAAAGCTGACCATCCCTAGTAGCATCCGTGTGACCATCGGAGTCTAAGCCCTAATCCTTTCCTAGTTGTATTCTAATGGAAGAATGAAAAGCACTCATTTAAATTAGCCAAATCAATATCGTCCTTCAAAGTAATCGATAAAGAAAACATACAATGTATAGAGTAGTAGTTACTTATGTGTATTTTCCTAGGTCTTTTTTTAAATTTAAAAACTATGTGTTTCATTTCCAGAGGTTGTTACTGTTTTTGCCTCAAATAGAGGAAAGTATATTTAATTTTTTTTTTCTGAGAAAACAAGTAGTACAGGGCAGTAAAGTGCTTGCACTTGTGAAATTGTTTTTATGAATATTTTCCTATAATTAAAAAATATAGAGATCCTTAGTACAGTCTATGGACGTAGGTCACATGTGGTGTTCTTTATTAATGTGATCATTAGTATCACAGAATTTTAAAAACGATTTTAGGTATTCACTGGGGCACGTCAATAATAATATATGGGCAGTCTTCTCCAGGTGGTAGCTGCATCTAATTTCAGTCTGCTTAGCAGGTAAACATATCACATTTGCACAATCTGAGAGGTTCTCTAAGAGCTTTCTACAAAGAACAAAAATGTCCCATTGAAAATTTCCATTGAGGGGCCCTAGGCATTTCGTCATGTCCTTTCCATGAGTGCTCCTTAAAATGGAAAATGGGAGGAGCACACGGAGCTTCTTGCAGCAGCTGTATGAGTGCTTCCAGGGATGCCCGGGCGACCAGAAGTCATCAGGGTAGTGCCACGGCCCTTCCCACCAGCTGAGGCACAGCCACCTCAGGTCTGGTGCGTGCTCCCCAGCCTGGTGCGCAGGCATTCCTGAGGCTCCATGAAAGTAGAGAGTCACAACCTCTTTTGAATCTTTATTTTAAAATAAACACCCAAAGAAACCTTTTCACCTTGCCTTGGAATAAGTCTAATGAAAGGTGAATGACTTGTAACTCATTTGTTTTCCTCTTCCGCTTGTGTCAGTTCATTTAAAGGCAACAATGAGAAGAGGCTGGGAGATCCTTGGTGACCTCTTGGGAACTGACTTGCCTGATACTTAGTTCCTAGTGTGGTGGTGGGCAGAAAGAATCTCAAACCTGATGAAGCCCATTGCCCTGGAGTTGATCCCAGCTCATTGCCAGCCAGTATGTTCCAGACAGAGTCCAGCTGCCCTGCAGGATTTTCATGGCTCCCATTGTTTTACAAGCAGATCACCAGCCATTTCTTCCAGCATGCTGCCACAAGCTGTCCAATGAATAAACTTGAGGTCGAGTGTATTTTCCTTTGTCAAACCGTACCTCAAAAGGAGGACTTTGTTTTTCTCCTAAAGTTTATCCGTTTGTGTTCAAAGTGTAACTATCAGGATGTTTACTCTTACTTTCAGCGACATCACCTGTTGCCCTCTCTGCAGCTGTTGGCGCAGAAAAAACCTGGGTCATGAGAGCAGGCTAGTCAAAACCTGGCTTTGCACCCGCCAGGTACATGGCTTTGGGCAAGTAATTTAATCTTTCAGAGCCTGTTTTTTTCAACTGATAGATGAAAAATAATACTACTTGCCCCTGCATTCATTGTAAGAATTTATGGCCATGAGCTCAGAGCACATGACTTGTGCCCAGGCCAACAGTCCATGATTCTGCCGTATGGTTCTTGTTTACCGGAGAGCAGCCTTAGGGGGATCTCTCCAGTGTTTGGTTGCTCTTAATTACATTAGCGTTTCTGTCTTAAGAAACTGTGAAAACAATTTGCAAACTTTGTAACATCTTATACTAGCAGAATCAAATTAATTGAAAGTAAATTGCTTGGGGAAATTCCAAGAGTACATTGTGAGTTAATATAGAGCTTTCTCAGTCATTCCTCATAACGTAGATGGAGAGTCCAGGATCCTTAAGGCTGAAAAGGGGAATAAAAAGAGAATAAAAATACATATACTTAGTTCTGCTATCAGGGTAAGTTAAAAAAAAAAATGCTACCAATAAGAAACCTTTACTAAACAAAAATTTCAAAATATGAATAGATTATTTCCTGACTTGTCCTCCTTCTAGGTCTATATACTTCTGAAGACAGTACTTCCATCATCTTTATTAATTGCCCTGCTTTCACATGGATATGAGGCCATTGAAAATGCCATCCCTTGGGTCCAGCACACCTCAGTCCTCAAGTGACAGAGCTTGTTGTCCAACACCTTAAAGACATCTAGTACAGCAGATTTGCCCAATGGAATATGTCAAGAGGCTGCTGTGGATCCAAGCAAGATTAAGTCCTTTGCATACTCAATAAAACACAAGTAAACATCCTTCTGGTAAACTTCACACTCAGTCAAGATCCATCTGATTTCAAAGAGAACCTTGTTCCATGTCCTCTTGTGGATCTGGCTTGCTCCCTGTTGATGCACAACTGCAAACACATTTCAATGATTTTCAGCAGAATTTTATTTGCATGGTGTTAATGATATTGTTCCATAATTTTCGCAATCCGTTGGATCATCTTTTTTTGGAATGGGAACAAATATGGATCTCTTCCTGTTGGTTGGCCAGGCAGCTGTCTTCCAAATTTCTTGCCATAGATTACTGAGTGCTCTCATGCAGCATCAGCTTGTCCAAATAATACAATTGGTATTCTGTCAATCCTTGGAGGCTTGGTTTTCCTTACTGCTTTCTTTGTAACTTGAACTTCTTCCTTTAGCACCAGCTGGTTCTTGCTAACATATGCTACCTCCTGAAACGGTTGAAAGGCAACCAATTTTTTTTGATAACTCTCTTATTCTTTCCATCTTCTTTTGATACTTCCTACAACCTTAAGTATTTTTTCCATTGAATTCTTTAATATTTTAGCCAGAGGCTTGGATTTTTCCTTCAGTTCCATCAGCTTGAGATATCTTGAGTGAGCCCTTTTTGACTTTTAAAAATTATTATTATTAATCATTTTGTTGGGGGTTCATACAACTCTTGTCACAATCCATCTATCCATCCATTGTGTCAAGCACATTTGTACATTTGGTGTCATCATCATCCTCAAAAATATTTTCTTTCTACTTGAGCCCTTGGTATCAGCTCCTCATCTTTCCCCTCTCTCCCCCACCCTCCCTTCCTCACGAACCCGTGATAATTTATAAATTATTTTTCCATGCCTTATACTGTCCGATGTCTCCCTTCACCCACTTTTCTGTTGTCTGTAACCCAGGGAGGGGTTTATATATAGATCATTGTGACTGGTTCCCCCTTTCTACCCTACCTTACCCTCCTGGTATCTCTACTCTCATTATTGGTCCTGAGGACCTTCATTTGCTGCTGGGGTATGACTAAAAATGGAAAGAAACAGCTGAAAGCATCCATTAAACTCTGAATGGGGAAGGTATGAAGTTTGAATCTCGTGGTCCTGAGGGGTTAATCTGTCCTAGATTCCCTGTGTTTCCAGCTCAGATCTGGAAACAAATCTTATAACAATCCATCATTCAGCTGTATGAAGCATACTTGTACATATGTTGCCATCAACATTTCCAAAACATGAAGGTCCCCCAAAGCTTTACTTAATGCACATCACTCTGCTCTGAGGAGACAACCCCTCCATTACTCCATCAACATCATTGTTGATCATATTTTGAGGAGGCAGCTGTTCCTCAGTCTATTTTAAGTGCCTTTTAATCTGAAGGGTTTCTCTTCTGACGCTCCTCAGAAGTAGACAGTCTTTTCCTCCTTCACAGTCTGTTCTTAGTCTGCAACTGAGTTGGTTAGCAGCCCTTGTCCCACTGCACCACCCATGCTTTCCTAATGCGATTTTATTAAGTGTAATACAGTTCCGTATTTCATGGATGCATGATAGTTTGTAAAGCACACTGTTACCCAAATGCCATGTAATTGTCAAAGCCTCATGAGGTGGATTATCTGCAGAGGCTCAGGGAGTGAGCTTTCATGGTCTCTCCAGCATAATTTGTCAATCCAAGAATGTTCTGTGAACCCGGCTACCTTACTACTCTTGTGAATAATTTAATTTTTACCCTTTTATTTAAAATGTAAAACTCTTTATAGTCAATAGCAAATTAGTTTTGCTTATGTACTTTATCAATTTTGCCTACTCCTTGCCCTTCTAGGATCTCTGGTCTTCTAGTTAAAATATGTCCTGACCAAGAGTTGTGAGTGTGTGAGTACTCGTGACGACTATGGACAAGTGGATTGTGAGAAACATGACCATGTTTATGTGTATACATATGTAGTTAGACTATATATACACATGATGAAAATGTCTCTCTCATCTTCTGTTTTGACTGACTGTTAGCTGATGTTCTAGTTTCCTAGGATGATGGTAATAAAGTACCATTGCTGTGGTAGTTTCAAACATGGAACTTTTATGATCTCAAACTTTCTGAATTTAAGGTTCTAAGGGAAGTTCTTTTTAATTCTCTCCCAGCCTCTGGCATTCTCCGGCTTGCGGTTACAACGTAACTCCGATCTCTGCCTCTCTCCTTAGGTAGCATCTTCTGTGTATATCCGTCTCTGCTGTATTAGAAAGACACTGCTTACCTTAAATTGGGACCCACTTTGCTCCAATGACCCTGTGTTAACTGATAATACCTAAGACCTTAATTAAAAAAAAAAGAATGCATTTATAGGTACTGGATCATAGAATTTCAACAAATCTTTTGGTGGGGAACAGAAGTCAGTCCATAGTAGCTGGGTATAGGTTGGAACTTATTTACTTGAGGTTTTCATTTCATCTGCCCTTTATTATCTACTGTGACCTCTGAATAATCCTGTGAATATCTACTGTTAGATTTAATGACATTACCTGTAGATAATTATTCGATCCTCTACTAATTTTTAATGATTCTCTCTTTTCTCTTTATTATTAGGACATGCTCAACTGTGTATTTATTTTTGCTTCATCTCCTTGGTTCTAGTACTCCCTTAAACCTGAGAACTTCATTAAAAAAATATTCTGGAAAATTTGTTCTTCAAATATTGCATCTCTGTTTTTCTCTCTCTTTCTCTTTAAATTGTGGTTTGGGTAAAAGTTTATAGAACAAGTTAGTTTTCCATTCAGAAATTTGTACACTTTTTGTATCATGACATTAGTTGCGATCCCCACGGTGTAACGGCATTCTTTCCACTTGTCCTCTGCATCCCCATTTCCATGAGCCCATCTTTTCGGATCCTCCCTGCCTTCTGAACTTTGCATTTGGGCAAATCACTGCCCGCGTGGTCTTGTGCGGCTGATTGTCCTGAGAAGCAGATTCTTCACTCTACTGCTCTTTTATGTTCTTGTTAAGATCCTATTTTACAGACGTTGGAGCCTGTCCGTCTAGCCTCTTAGCTACATTTTCCTGTTTATATTAGTTTTTTTCTTGTTAGCATTTATCAGATCCGTGTTTCAGCTAATGAATTCATTCTTGAGCTTTGCTCAGTCTAGGAATTTGTCCATCTATTACTGCTTTTAAAAAATCATTAATTACATGCATGTAATTTTATGTGTGTATTGTATGTATGTATGATATTGATGTGTGTTTCTTTTAAAGCCATTTTAAATTTAATTTAAATGAAAATTATTCCTTCAATGACCTCTTTGAAACTTTCAACCAGTTTTAAAGCCTTTTTCAGACTGATGTATAAAATATGTATTTAGTAACCGATTAGCTGATTGCAGATTTTGCCTCTTAGCATTAAATTTCTTAATTTTGACATTTTTTTTGTCTGCCGGCTTATTTTGAATAGGAAGGTTTTTCTTTTTCATCCAGTGCAGCCTTGCTTTTGTCTTTGAGGTGTAGTGGTTATGTCCTGCACTGCTGACGCGATGGTCAAACTACCAGCTCAGTCTCTAGGAAAGGTGGGGCTTTCTACTCATATGGAGATTTGCAGTCTTGGAAACCCACAGCGACAATTCTGTCCTGCCCTTAGGGGGTTGCTGTGAGTCAAAATTGGCATGATGGACGTGAGCTCTGGCTTTCGAGTGGCTTCAGTTACTTCTGTATCTGTTGGCTCTCTCACCACGGACAAGGTCGTGTGGTCTGTTCGTGTTACTCGCTCTTGTGCAGTGGTTGTGAATCTGACGAGTCAAAAGACAGCTCAGTACAATGTCATACAGAGACTGAAAGTGCATGTTGTTGTCAGTTTTTCCACTACCTTCAATTTCCCTCCCCTAGTTTGTTGTTGCTTTCAAGAGTACATAGAGCAGGACGCTCACTGATTCTACAGTTTCTCCATGTACAGTTCAGTGGTGCCGACTTCCTTCTTTAAGTTATGCAGCCTTACCTTCCTTTTCTGTTTCCCCAGGTGACATAAACCCACTGCCCTCGGCACTCAGTACCTAGTCTTTGCTCTTGTCAAGATAGATACTAAAGAGCACAGTGCTCACTACTGATGGGCTTTATTAAGCCAACCTAGTGCTTGGTTTGGAGAAGACTGGTACAGATAGCAACTGGAAACACAGGGAATCCAGGGCAGATGACCCCTTCAGGACCAGTGGTGAGAGTGGTGATACTGGGAGGGTGAAAGGAAAGTGGGGTAGAAAGGGGGAACCGATTACAAGGATCTACATATAACCTTTTCCCTGGGGGACGGATAACAGAAAAGTTGGTGAAGGGAGACATCGGACAGTGTAAGATATGACAAAATAATAATGATTTATAAATTACTAAGGGTTCATGAGGGAGAGGGGGAAAGGGGAGGGAGGGGGAAGAGTGAGGAGCTGATACCAAGGGCTCAAGTAGAAAGCAAGTGTTTTGAGAATGATGATGACAACACATGCACAAAAGTGCTTGACACAATGGATGGATGGATGGATTGTGATAACAATTGTATGAGCCCCAATAAAATGATTTAAAAAAAATTAAAGATGGCCTCAGAGCAAAAGTTTTGGGGATTTACCCAGCATCTGTGGCTCAAATCCATGAACGTTTTGCACCCTTCTTGTATGTGCTTATCAGTGTGTTCTATACCAATATGTTGCAGGTATCTAATATTAAATTATCTTAATTTCACGGCAGTGAAGAGTTTTTCAGGATATCTGAGATAATGGTGTGAAAATGTCTATAGTTTCTTAGGACAAAAATCACAGATGATGCAAGTACCTACTGTTTCCTGCATTCATAATCATAGAACTGCTAAAGTTTGACAAGAGACTCTGGTAAACAAAGATGCGATTTCTTTTCCCATCCATATTTGGGCGTCCTATGTACCCATTCTGGACCTCTGTTGACTGTGAGTTAAGGCTGTAAGCATGAAATTGTTGATTCAAACTCACTAGCCGCTCCGTGGGAGAAAGGTGAGGCTGCCAGCTCAGAAACATGTTATGGGGTCACTGTGAGTGGGGATGGACCTGAAGACAGTGGTTCTGGTTTGTTTGTTTGGTTATTTTTGGTTTTTGTTTTGTCTCTGTCCAAGTCTGCCAACTTACGGGTCAGAGGAGAGAGCCAGTGAGGTGGAGGGACAGTTGTGTGAGAACTAGATGTGACTTGCTAGCTGTGTATTAGTTTGCAACAGATAAGGCGGCTTAAGAAGATAACAGTGATGCACTAATTAGACATTCAATGATTATCTTCCAGACAGCAGTTGTATTACAGTAGTCATTTTCAAACTTGTTTGAGCTCAGGGTAAGGAGAGAGTTCATAAAAAAAAAAAAATCTAGATTTGGGAACTTTTATCAAAGATTTCTTCGGAAGGGTCTGGAAGTTTGTGTTTGTAAGCACTCAGATGACAGATGATGATGCTGGTGATGGTGGGAGATATATATCAATTATGTACTGTGTGCTGGCCTCTGTTCTAAGTTGATTGCACTGATAGCTATGGCGTCAAGAGATCCCTGTCAGGTATATTCTCAACTACTCCTACTTTGCCCATGAGAATCCTGAATCACAAAGAGGCTAAATATCTTGCCCAATTTCCCATCAAGAAATGGTAGATTTGTAGCACATGCTCTTTTGGGACACTTGTGGTTATCAGCTCTCAGTGCCCGAGTGTCAAAACCCATTTGCCATCAGCTTGACTCCCTCTGCCTCATGGCGGCCCATGTGTGTCAGAGAAAGCAGTGTTCCATGGGGCTTTCAGTATCTGATTTTGAAGAAGTATGTATGTCACCAGGCCTTTCTTCCAGGGTGTCTAGGAATGCTTTAGAGCAGGGTCCATCCAGGTAGGTGCAGGGAACCATTGGCCTCGCTTCAGATCCACCAAGGGCTTTCTCGATTGTGTTCATTTCTGTGGGTATTGTGAAAAAGCAGTGCTATGCTTCATGTTACAATTCTTATAATATTAGTTCTGGCCTTGTTTAATTTTTCATATTCTTTAGGCCTTAAAACATAGGCCACCAGACTTTTTCTCAGCTCCCCAGAGACCCTGAGTTGTTTGTTTATTTATTTATTTATATTTTGGGGGTAGTTTCATAACCATCCATACACA
>NW_022109767.1:7504939-7507188 GCF_000313985.2 Echinops telfairi | reverse complement strand
AGCTGATGAAGGGTAGTCGGGCCAGACCAGCTAGAGTGCAGGCTCTCTCTTCTCAGAAGCAGGGAGGGAAAAGGAGAGTGGCTCTAATAAATTGAGGGATTTTAAGCTGGTGGGAGGAAGGTCAAATACTTTCAAGATGACTGCTCCCTAATTCTTTCAATAAATAGGTAGCGAAGTCTTCTCCTCTTAAGCCCTGGGGATATGAGAATGCTTGTATATGACCTGATGGTTACGTATGTCCTTGTAGGACTTTGAAACCAATCAGAGAGAAAAGAAGAATAATGAAAACTCTTCCAAATGTTACTTCCTGAGTCAGTATTGAGCAGTGAACTGTTTTATGCCCCTCTTGTTTCTGGACTGTGGGGTTCGAAGACTGATTCCAGGAGGGGGCAGCAGCGCTATGAGTATTTAATTTGGGCCTTTTCTATTTCAGCTAAGTTGGCTCATCGAAATTAAGTAATACTCTGTTTTCTGTCTCTATTACCTTAAGTAATTTTAAGAAATAGTTTCTAGAAAGCTATTTAATAATCTTAGGGCTTATTAGTTTATTAATATCACATTTCTTAGGCATAGCAATTGTGGAAAGCACAAAGGTACTGGAAATTACCCTCCTATGTACTAGTTCTATTTGAAATATTTAGTTGTGAGTTTGGCTTAATTTTGACCTATCCCTGCCATGTGATTTATATTAGAAGAGATGAAAAAAAAAAAGGCTTACCAGCCTAAATAGCTTTGAAAATATAAACTATGGGAAGATGGATAAGTTAGGCTTATTGAAAGAAAATTTTAGCATATAAACATTAATCTTTGTTGAGGACAGACCCAATTGAAAAAGGCTAAACTTGCATGTTAGAATAATTTGGCAATCTCACAATAGACCCCACATTTCTGAAAATGTAAATAAATTGGAAAGTAGGCAGCGTTTTCCCATCTGTAATGAATTAGTATTCTGGTTTTGACCAGCTGCTGTTGGGGTTTTTGAAGCTGACTCAGGATCTGAGCACACTGGTGGGTTACTGCTGATAAGTATAAGAACCTGCTGTTTAAACCAGGCCGGGCTGGCCTGATGATGTCATTTTAAGCAGCAGATTCTTCCCCTGGGGCCAGAAAATAAGGGTATACTTCTGTGTGGATGTTGCCAGCAGCAATGGGAAGGATGGGCCCCCACGATTTGTTGCCAATGTGTCAGAACATTCAGGTTGGCCCGATGGTTCAGTCTAGAGTCATCCTTGGAGAAGAAAGCTTTCTTGAGCCAACACTGCACTTGTGGTAACTGGCAATATGTGTGCATTGATGAGATGTGTAACTTTTTAGATTACACTTACTAATCTCTCTCTCTCTCTCTCTCTGTCTCCATTTCCAAAGAACTTATTTCGCACATACAAGGGAGTTAATTTCTTGGCAAGAGCACAACTCTGAAGTCAGACAGACCGGACTGTGTATTCAGGCTTGGTTACTGCTTAGCTGTGAGACCTTGTCACGACTCTGAGCCTTGGCTTCCTCAGCTGTAAAATGGGGATCATGAGATCTATCTGGTAGAATTCCCATGGCAAGTCATACTCTGCGGAAAGCCACCTCAGTCTGTGACTGACTGTCTCAGTAGGCTGAAGAACGTTTAAATAATGAGGGACAAAACCACTTGCCCATTTTAGTCACTGGACTTTACAGAAGACAAAACCTCTCTAGCCAATCTGTTGTGGTCCCACACCATGGAGCTGTGATTCTGTGACAAATAACTAAGGACCAGGTGTAAAAGTTTAACAGTTACCATGTAAGAAGACTATAAAATAGTGTATCCAAACTCTAGCTTATGCGTCTTACAGAGATGAAATTGCTTTTAGGGTTCACGTGTTATTATTTATCGCAGTATATAGGTTTATTAAAGGTCAACCTTTTAGCAAAAGTTTGTTTACTACAGGGTCAGATGATTGTAGTGTCTCACAGCTTATGTTATCAGTGCCATTCAATGTCGATGCCTTTTGATTATGTCATTAAAGGAGATGTAGAATTCAGTGTGTGATTGTGAAACATATTGTGTCATTTCCTCATCTCAAGGAAGATATTTTTCTCTTGTGTGTTTTGCTTTAACACCTTTAATGAATGGAAACAACTAGTTAAAAAGTTATATATACGTATCTGTTGCTCTAGCTAAGCATATACACTACTTGCACACATATATCCTGTTCTTTTCAATCTTATTACAAATTAGAGTTTTAAAAACTATTACATTGACCTTCCTGACACAATTG
>NW_022109767.1:7503205-7504179 GCF_000313985.2 Echinops telfairi | reverse complement strand
GGTGTACAAGTATGCTTGACGCAGTGGATGGATGGATGGATTGTGTACGAGCTCCCAGTAAAATGATTAAAAAATTATTACATTGACATACTAGCCAGAGCTAGCTTGAAAATCAACACCCACTCGTTCAGTCAATACACGAGGAAGCCATGTTTAGTAGAGGGTCAGCAAAAATGGGTGCAACCCTCAAAAAGATTAATTGATACAATATAACTACACAGTGGGCTAAAACATACCGGTAGTCATGGAGGGGACCCAGAAGCAAGGAGCAAAGTTTTGCTGTGTTATGTATTAAGGTAGCCATGAGTTGTCAACCACTCTTGGCAACTAACAGCATGTGTTAAGTGTTGAATACAGCAGTCGGTCCCTAGCCTTACAGAGCTGACGTGGTGTAGAGTGCTATGAATTGAAGAAAGTAAACATTTACACTGTGGTCTGATCCGTGCTTAAGGAATCTTCTCTGCCCACCGTGAAGTAAAACATGAAACTCTTCATTAAAATATGTTGGCATCGTATAAATTTGGGTTATAAAAGTCCCTTATCTCTTTAAATGAGCAGAGAAATTCTGACCCTGGCAGATTTGTGAGTCAGATATGATCCCTGTGCAACCCGTGTCAGCCTCTACTGGGCTTCCCACAGTCCGGGGAAACTAGAAGCCCGCATCGCGAGAACCAGCTGTCGAAGGAGGTTTCCAGTCTCTGCTGGCGCAGGAGAAGGACCAGTGTCTCCCCAGATTCCTGCGTTCTTGGAGATCTCCATGCGTCGTGGCATCTATCTTACCCCATCTCTGCTTCTCTGGTTCACTGCTTACATCTCTCTGAAGCAGGGGTCCTCACACCACGGCCTGCGGGCCACATGCGGCCCACTGAGGACATTTATCTGGCCCGCCGGGTATTTTTGCAGCCACTGCCTGTCCTGCTTAGTAGCCGACTCTTCCAGTGTGCATAGGAATTTGTTCATAGTTTTTTTTTTTT
>NW_022109767.1:7499713-7502165 GCF_000313985.2 Echinops telfairi | reverse complement strand
CTGTTCCTGGATTCTGTGTGTCGTGAGCTCCCATCCCTTTCTGTACCTGTGTCCATGTTCCGATCTAGTCTGAATGGAGCAGCAGCACTGGGGTCATGGTAGTGGGGGGGTGAGGAAACCTCAAGGAGCCAGAGGAATATAGTGTGTTTCATTGTGGCCCCTCTGTGGGAAGATTGTTCCCCTGTCTACAGATGGGCTTTGGATCTCCGTTCTAGCCCCCCCTCATTCTCAACAATATGTTTTTGTTTGTTATGTGTCTGCTGATGCCTATTACCCGGTTCCTATGACTCCTCATGATCATACCGGAGGTGTGCTTCTTCCGTGTGGATTGTTGCTTCACTGCTGAATGGCGGCTTGTGTAACTTCAAGACTTTAAGACAGGGGTCCTCAAACTATAGCCTGCGGGCCACATGCAGCCCACTGAGGACATTTATCAGGCCCACTGGGTGTTTTGGCCCATTTTGGTTTTTTTTACTTCAAAATAAGATATGTGCAGTGTGCATAGGAATTTGTTCATAGGTTTTTTTAATAAAACTGTAGTTCGGCCCTCCAACAGTCTGAGGGACAGTGAACTGGCCCCCTGTTTAAAAAGTTTGAGAACCCTTGCTTTAAGACCCCAGACTACATCTTTTCATTGCTGGGCACCATCCGCCTTCTTCACCACGTTTGCTTATGCACCCGTTTTGTCTTCAGCGACTGTGTCAGGAGGGTGGACATCTCAGACTGCTGATTGGCTAGAACAAAGTGTTCTTGAATTGAGAGAGGGTATGAGCAGAGCCCCAAAGTCCGTCCCCTGCCTCAGCGTGTTGCTGTAGAAATACATGTACATGGGCCAATACCTCTATTTTTGTGGACTAATGTGTTTGTACATGTGCACTGCTGTGTCCATACCTCTGTCCACTGCTCTGCCTCCTCCTCGGTCCTTCCTGTTTCCTTTCACCTTCCTCCTGCCCCACTTTCCCCTCATTGCCACCTCTTGGTACCTCCTCTTAGCTAGTTTGCTGTTGCTCGGGCACCCCCCAACCCCTGCCTGGGATCCCTATCTCCTTGTCATTGACTCCAACACCCCAGTTGTTCCCCTGTCCATGGTGCAGCCTGCTCACCGCCCCCTTCCCCCACCCCCCTCACCCTCCAGGTCTCCCCGCTGCTCTCTCCTTGGGCAGGCCTCCCGTGCCTATCCTATATAGGTAGGTATACCGACTGACATAGCTCAAACTGATTTAAAAAAATGAAAATAGTTAATGAATAAGAAAAAGTAATTTTTTTTTTAAAGAGAAGAAACATACAAAATCCTGGGTTTGTTCACTGGCCTTCAAGCCTGTCCAGGAGCTGCCCCTCCCCGCCTGGAGTGCCCCCTTGCGGGCTCCTCGGGGGGCTTTGTGGTTCTGCCTTGCTCTAACTGCTGATCTGGTATGCTCCCTTCTTGGTTCGCTCCGTTTTGGGGCGTTCAGACCGCACTTCCTCCCCTAATGGGACTTAGAGGGACTGGGCAACCGACCACAGCACGTGCCACACTGCCCCCTTACTGGAGCAGACACAACATTTTTGCTGAATACTCTGAAAGTGTCTTTGGAATTTTCCCACCGACCCTTGCCTGAGATTGCAGTCCGGCTCCCGCCATCCCAGAATCTTCAGGTGCCATCCCTCACACACAGATCCATGAGTGCTGACAGGCCCCTGGCCGGCCGGCCGAGCTCACTGCCCTAGGCTGAGACTTAGGCCTTTGGTTCACTAGTGACTTCCCATGTGTGTACCTCACCCCCCACCCACACCACCGTGGCCCTGACCTCTGTTTCCTCAAGTGTAGCTGAGTATGAACTCGGAGAACTCATTTGCTACCTTAAATAAGTTCTGTCTGCACTTCTTACTGTTACTCACCCACTCATGAGTCATCAGCCCTCTTTTAAAACTGTGCACCAAGGTCACTGTTGATTGACCCTCCTTCTCTTAGAAGCAGAATCCCTTACTTACCCTGACCATTTCGACCCTGCCCTTGAATGTGTGAAGTGTCTGAACTTGGTATCTTTACGGTTACAATCCCAACCCCCGAGCCTGGGAATTTAGACCCTTGTGGTCTCTATTTCCAGCCTTCGTCCTGACCGCCCCACTTCCTCTGCCCTGGTCACACTTAGAGTCTTCCGTGTGTGTCTCATGCTTTCCTACCAAAAAAAGATGGTTCCTGGCTGACTGTGTTTGCTTCCTTCAGGCTGAGCTCTAAGGTTAGCCACATCAGTTTTGGAACTTAACTCAGATGTCCCCTGCCAGAAATGATTTCTCCTTCCGCTGTTCTTATGTGTGTATTTAATAATTATATTTTACTTTCACTTGGCGTTGTACAAGGGTACTTCAAAGAGTTCTTCGATAACAAATAGAATCGACTCACTCACTCACTGTCATTGAATCAATGCCAACTCATCATGACCCTGTAGGCAGGGTAGAGCTGCCCTGGTGG
>NW_022109767.1:7497251-7499210 GCF_000313985.2 Echinops telfairi | reverse complement strand
ACCCCATCAGTGATTGTTCAAGTTCTATTGTCCCAACTCCAATACGGGGAGAATAGAGAAGTAACCCCACCCAGTCTTAGGACTGATGTTCAGGTGGGCGGCTTGTCTTCGCATTTCTGTATACCCAGAAAGCCTTGGGTACCATCTAACCCAAGCAAGGGCAAAGCATCTGTCAGTAGAGGAAAGAAAGTGTAGTAAGAAGCTCCAGAGCAGTGGTTCTCAGCCTTCCAATGCCGCCACCCTTTCATACAGCCCCTCATGTGGTGGTGACCCCCCCAACCATAACATGATTTTCGTTGCTACTTCATCACTGTAATTTTGCTACTGTGATGAATCGGGCGACCCCTGTGAAAGGGTCATTCGACCCCCAAAGGGGTCGTAACCCACACGTTGTGAACCGCTGCTCTAGATAATGTTTGAATATTGGTCTCCTTTGGCCAGGAACTATGCCTCTGGGCTTTAAACTTGCCCACATATGATTAAAAAAATATTAATAATAAACAAAACACTGAACATATGTAATATTTTCTACCTGCTTTGTACCAGGCACTTTAACAGTTTTTATGCGAACTCACCTTTAGAACAGTGGTTCTCAACCTTCCTAATGCCAAGACCTTTAATACAGTTCCTCATGTTGTGGTGACCCCTAACCATAAAATTATTTTCCTTACTACTTCCTAACTAATTTTGCTACTATTGTGAATCATAATGTAAATATCTGATATGCAGGATGTATTTTCATTGTTACAAATTGAACATAATTAAAGTATAATGATTAATCACAGAAACAATATGTAATTATATATTGTGAAATATTTATTTCTAATTACAAATAAATTAAATTTTGCTTTGAAGCATGGTGTAGCATGGGCGACAGTCTTAATATAAAACAACAGTAAACTACATTGCTACATTTTGGGACAATATACGTAAAAAGTCAACATCAGTGTGAAGGTTGAGCTAGCTTCTTTAGCATCAGATCAGAAATTCCCGGGGCAGTCTTTGCAAGAGCACAACAAAGATCATCTTCCACAACAAGTCTACTTCTGTATTTAGACTTGATAACCAACAAGCTGGAAAACCCTGTTTCACAAACATAAGTTATTGGAAATGGAAGAAGAAAGCGCAGCACAGTCTCAGAGAGAACAGGGTATGACTGCACACACTTGATCCAGAATTTTGTAACTTGCATTGGAGAGACCTCAGTTCTCGCTGCATCGCCGTTAATAAGTTCAATGAGCTCCTCTTGTGCTGTCTCAGGAACATCTGCAACTCTAACGGGAAACGGCCTCCGGCAAAGGCAAAAGGGGTGTCAGGTAGATTTGGAAAGTACGATGAAATGTTGCCTGCAAGCATGTGCAAGTGTGCATTCACAGAAATTATCATCGTGATAATTTTGTCTGGTTCAATGTCATATTCCTCAAAGAAAGCAGATAAGGTAGGCAACCTGTAAATTTTATTTTCATCTTTTTTTTTTTTGGCCAAAGCTGTTTCATTTGGAATGATCAGATCTTTTCAGACAAATTGAGGCATGTTACATATGGTCCTGGCAGTGATAAATTTAACTCATTCAAGATGCCAACCAAGTAAGCTATTTTCGGCAGTTCACTTTTATCACTGAAACGTGCTTCGAACTGCGGTCTTGATTTCTGATGAAAAAATGTTTTGACTTCATCATGAAACTCAAAGACATGTTTAAAAATCTTCCTCTCGACAACCATCTCACTTGAATGTGAAATAGCAGAGCATGATTCAGCACATCAACTCGTTGCACAGTTGCAAAAACAGTCAATTGTTTAAAGTGCTCACCTTTACAAAATTGACAGAACTTAGGAAGCTTTTTATTATTCTTGTAACTCCTGTGGCAGCATCTTCATTGCTAATATTTGCCAATGAATCATACATTGAGTTCCAATGACTTTTGGTGACTCATTCAGTACCAAACATTGAAATCCAGAT
>NW_022109767.1:7490488-7491759 GCF_000313985.2 Echinops telfairi | reverse complement strand
TGGGCTATCCCTCCATTAACAAATCCCCCACGACATGGGACACTGCAATGTGACCAGTGCCTCTGGGGAGTTTAAATGACTTGAAATAGCTGTGTGCAACCGTTGACCTCTTTAGTCAGCACCGCACTTGCTCAGCTCTTTGGGGGAGAGTTGTACTGATGGCTGCTGCTTTGAAAAAGCGAGACGGATAGTCTGTGATAAAGCAAATAGGAGAAAATATGTATTACGGAATCTAAGTAGTGGCTAGCTGGAGACTGTTGTAACATTGGTCCAACTTTTTCTCTTTACTTGAAAAGTGTTGCAATAAAATGATGGGCAGGGTTGAGGGTAGGCTTTTGAAGAATCTCATTTTAAAACAACTTTAACCCTCGAGGATCGTAGCCACAGAGTGACACAAAACAGCTGCATGCTTCATGGGGCTGATCCCACTCGCCCTGGGCAGTGACAGCCTTGTGTTTTACAAGGTACTCAGCGTGTATGTTAATAAGCACCGCTTCAAGCCACATCTTGATGCTTCTTATTGCTTAATTACCGATTTGTGCACTCTTAGCAAGATGCACAAATGGTGTTTCTGGAGGCTTCCTCCTGAAGAACTTCTTCTCTGATGATAAACTTGGGGCTCTCTGAATGGTGCAGTGAACGTGCTCAGCATGATGTACATGGGAGAAATCATGCATTCTACTTCCAGGAAGAAAAGCAATGCATAAAATCTGTTTTTCTATTAATGTCCATTATAATTTTCTACAGTCTTATGAAAAATAAGTGTGATGATTATCGAACCTTCCTGCTGACACTGGGCGTTGTCTCTGCAAAGCCTTGCAGGGTTTCTATAGCACTCCTTAAGAAAAGAGCTGCTTGGTGTGCTGGCTTAAAGTATTGTTCCCACACCTCTTCCACAAAGATTGTGCATCAGTGTGGCTAGCATGAGATTCATTAGATTTGTCTTTTTTTCTTAAATCATTTTATTGGGGGTTCATACAACTCTTATCACAATCCATCCATCCATCCATTGTGTCAAGCACATTTGTACATTTGTTGCCATCATCATTCTCAAGGCTAGATTTGTCTTTTTAATAAGACACATTTTGATTCACATCAGAAATGTTTGTGAAACAACTTTCAGGTTGCAGGTAGAGGTGTCGGGTAGGAAATACTGTTGTAATCCTTAGAGGTTATCAAAAGTAACTTGGTGATTCGTTGTAACAAAAATAAAAAATCAGTAGCTTAAGAAGAACAAACCCACTGCCCCAGAGTCAATGCCGACTCCTGGG
>NW_022109767.1:7473685-7488375 GCF_000313985.2 Echinops telfairi | reverse complement strand
AAAATCTTCCTTCCCCAACCCACTGCTGTTGAACTGATTCCTATATGGGGTTTCCAAATCTGCAAATGTTCACAGGAGGAGACAGCCTCAGCTTTTTCTCTCAGAACATCTGGTTTTGAATCGCAGACCTTGGGGTTAGCTCTCCCAGGGTTTATCCATGCGTCCACAGGGGCTCCTAATTAAGAATACTCAAGAATATTTATGAAACTGTTACCCTGTTACTGTAGACTAGACCCTTTCCTAAATGCCTAGTTTGCATTAGCTTGTTTAATGGTCACCGAAGAAGTCCATGCCGTTACTATTTTGCAGATGGAAGCAGGTCCCGAAAGGACAAGTATGTTTCCCATGGTTGGCAACAGGTGAGGATTTACACCCAGATGTTCTGGCTACAGCGTCCATCCCTTCCCTGGTAGTTTACATGGCTGTGGAATGGGCTCTAGGAAGCATGACTTGTTCATCTTGAAGGGTTGGAAGGAATTTGTCTAAGGTCAAGTAACGAGGTGTCATCATGGCCCGTTACCGCTCATCCTTCTCCTTAGCTCCTCACCAGCTCCCTAACCTTAGTGGTCTGTACCCGAAGAGGAGTCTGAGACGGCTTTGAGCTCTGACTAGTTGTTAGCTGCAAGGCGGACCTGCCGCAGAATGCCCTCGCCAGAGGTGCTAACACTTATCGGTGCAGATTGGGGGTGGGATAAGGGTGGGGGATGTAGAGGTGCCCTCTGCTCCTCGTGGCTTTTATTCTTTGCTGCCAGCCTTCATATTTCTAGGACTCTCTGGCTTTTTTTGACGTTCGCCTCTTTTTCGTTTTCAATCTGGTCTTGACTCCAGAGAAGTTTTTTTGCTCCCAACTGTACTTGTAGTTGTTGTCCCACCTTAGCATCCTCAATAGGAAACATTCCTCATTTGGGTTAGAATTTTCACCCCTCCAAGCCAGAGGCCTTGATACCATCTCTGGCCAGTGAGCCTCATGCAGAGCCACCTACCATCTACCACTGGGGCCTGGCATGTTGCTATGATGTTGAACAGGTGTCTATGGAGCTACTCGACTATAATAGACTATAATAGGCAATGAGCTTCTCAAAGTGAGCCAATAAAAATCTGTGTGGCTCTCTGTGGCCTGGTCTGTCACCAGTCATGGAGAAGCTGTGGGGAGGGAACCGGACTGACAGCATCTTCTCCCCTGGTGTAGGGGTGTACCAGGATTCCAGGCCAACTGGATGACAGCTCAAAAAAGCCCACCAAATCCTTAAAGTGGCTGTGATCTTTGTGCCTTGCTCCTTCTTTAGGTCATGTTAATGGCTCATTGCATAATCGTCAATAATAGTAGTCATGATTGCATAAGGAACTTCTCTCGGTGTTTTTAATGGGGGGATGTGTGGGCTGAGCGCTGATACAGGGAGGGCCCTGCAGTGGAGGAGGTGAGTCAGAGAAGCTGATCGACTGGGATGGAAACGTGTGATTGGCCCTGTCTGTCTTCATGCCGTCAAGTTCACAGTAAAACCCTCAAAAACCGCCCCCAACGCAACGGCCAAAAAGAAACCCCCAGAGAGTCGATTTTGAACCGGATGAAGGAAATTCAGAATGCAGGGATTGGAATAAACGACACATCAGGAGGTAGTCCATGAAGTCCAGGTTCTAAGACATTTTACAGGACCAAGGGGACCATTTCTTCAACGAGTGTACAGATTTAAAAAAAAAAAAAGACTTAAAGGCAATTGCAATGTATGGGCCTGACTTATATGGATCTCCACTCAAGCAAAGTATCAGAAAGAAGTGGAACATTATGAGATACTTACAAAATTGTGTACTAGTTGATGGAATACTTGGCAGTTTTGAGAAATTAATTTTATGATTCCTAGGTGTAATAAGATATTTACAGATACAGTGGGATATCTTAGATTTATTTGTCTTACAATCCTGGGGAGGCAGTGAGGGTGTGGCTACTTTGATCATGTTGGAGCTGGATGATGAACGCATGAGAATTTCCTACACTGTACCGTCTAGTGCGTTTTTAATTTTCTATTGTAGAAAGTTAAAACATGTGCTTACCACCCTTGCTGTATTCAAATCTCCAAGCCTAATCAAACAATTCTCCCTTGAAAATGTAGTTTCTCTAAAGCACTTTCCAAGGAGCCCCGCGTCTCCATGGTTAAACGCTTGGCTTTAACTGAAAGGTGAGGATTTAGAACCTACCAGTGGCCCCGTGGGAGGAAGGACTGGCAATCTGCTCCTACAAAATGTACAGAGGTGTCGAAGGGATCAGGTACCAGGCATCAGCAGAACAAAAACCATATTATTGTGAATGAAGGGGGTAGTGCAGAGTGGAGACCCAAAGTCCATTTGTAGGCCACTGGACATCCCCTTAAAGAAGGGTCTCAGGGAAGAGATGAACCAGTCAGGGTGCAATGTAGCAACGATGAAAAATACAACTTTCCTCTGGCTCCTAAATGCTTCCTCCCCCTCTCCCCCCACTATCATGATCCCAGTTCTACCTTGCAAGTCTGGCTAGACCAGAGGATGTACACTGGTACAGATAGGAACTGGAAACACAGGGGATCCAGGGCGGGTGATCCCTTCAGGACAGTGGTGAGAGTAGCAATAGCAGGAGGGTAGAGGGAGGGTGGGTTGGAAAGGGGGAACTGATTACAAGGATCTACATGTGACCTCCTCCCTGGGGGACGAACAACAGAAAATTGGGTGAAGGCAGACATTAGACAGGGCAAGATATGACAAAATAATAATTTATAAATTACCAAGGGATCATGAGGGAGAGAGGAGCGGGGAGGGAGGGGAAAAATGAGGACCTGATGTCAGGGGCTTAAGTAGAGAGCAAATGTTTTGAGAATGATGAGGGCAATGAATGTACAAATGTACTTTACACAACTGATGTATGTATGGATTGTGCTAAGAGTTGTATGAGCCCCTAATAAAATGATTACAAACAAACAAACAAACGTACAGTCCAGGTAACTGCATGGGCCAGTTCTACTCTGTCCTACAAGGTCAGTGTGAGTGGGAATCTGTCCCAAAGCAGTGTGTACAGTACAATAGTAAGGTATTGTCATCTACGTAAAATTTTTTTGACATTTACCTCATTTATATTTTATTTTTTTGTCCTTTTAAAAAAATCATTTTATTAGGGGTTCATACAGCTCTTATCACAATCCATCCATCCATCCATTGTGTAAAGCACATCTGTGCATTCATTGCCCTCATCATCCTCAAAACATGTGCTCTCCCATTCCACCTTTCCCTGGCAAGACTCTGTGCTGATATTTTCTGACAGGGCCTTTCTCTAAAGGCTACCTTTCTGGAAGGAGCTGCCTAAGCTCCTGTCAATGGGGCCTAATCATATTGGTTGAATTGAATGGATTAAACTGAGCCAAAGGCAAGTGGACGAGAACCTCCCGGTCTGCCACTAAACATCTGCTCCTGGTGACAGGCTCAGAAAAGTCAGCCGTGTGGTTTACCTGAGCTGGATTTGAGAGAGCAGGTGCAGTCGTTTGCCACTTTTATCCTGCACCTGCCGCCCCTCAGGTAAGTAGCAACAGCTGTTGAAAGGAGAACCGCATTCTCCCCGTGGGTGGGTCTGGAATGATCCCAAGTATGCGGTTCTTTGTGCCGCCTGATTGGTAATAGCTGGTCTTTTTGACTTGGCCTCACAAGCGATGCACGTAAGGACGTCTTCATCAAGCGCCAAGTTCTTTGGCATTTTGACTGCCAACGGGAGACCGTCCAGGTTCACTCCGGTGGAGGCACTCTATCCTAGGGGAGTGCGGTGCTGGTTGGGCTCAGTGTGGGCCTTCACTCCCCCACTTCCCACCACAACTCAGTGGTTTCTGACATGGGCAGTTCAGCAGTCATCACACCAGCAACTGCTTTTCTGTGATGCTCGTGCAGAAGAAGGGGTCTGTGGCTTCATCCTTCAAGGGGGGAGAGCCTAACAGGATAGGGGGAAATCACGTCACGCCTCATTGCATACTCTTTTGTTCTGTACACAGCAGCACATTCCTGTAATCCTACTAAGGTAAGGTGACCAAATTTTAACATTGGTAAAGCGGGGCAAAAGCGGGACACCGTTGATAAAACTCATATCCTGGCGAAATAGCCACATGGCAGCTGAAAACCGTATACCCTAGCTTGTCATGCATTCTTTCCAAAAATCGGGACTTTTTAAAAATGCTGCGGGACGCAGGAAAAATTGTTAAAATTCGGAACTGTCCCGACAAAAGCAGGACATCTGGTCCCCTTATACTAAGGTTCCCTCCCAGGTGTGATGCAGAATGTTAAAGGTTAGGTTTCTAACTCTGCAATCAGATGAGCCACTGTTGTTCCTGTTTGATGGAAGTATGTGACTGGGTAACTTTGGGGGGACATCGCTAGTTCTGCAAAGTGATGGTTATAGTACCAGCTTCTTTGAATCAAGGTGGCAATCAAATGGAGAAATATATACAAAATGGTTAGCGTAGGGCTTTCCAGGAGTAATTGTTAAGTAACATTGACCGTAGTAATCTGTGAGCCAGCAGATTGGATCTCTAACTTCAGGCATCTCACCAGAACAGAAATTATTATTACTTTGTCAAAGCATTCAAGTAGTAGATTATAATTGAAATATACAAATCCGGGCAGCCCCCAAGTTACAATTGGCATCTGTTCCTAAGTGCGTCTTTAAGTAAAATAAATTTGTCGGTAAGGCAGACCAATCGCAAACAGATTTTCATAGTGGTTACAAGTTGGGCTGATGACAGCAAGGTCAGCATCTCTGCCACCAGCTCTTCCCTGGGAGAAAGGGGAGGCATTCTACTCCCGTGAAGAGTTACGGTCTTGGAAACCCATGGAGGCAGTCCTACCCCGTCCTTATGAGTTGGAATTGACTCAATGGCACTGAGTTTGGGCTTTTCACTTTTAGTACTCAAGGCCCTTACCATGATGTAAAAGCTGTGCTTGCAACAAGTGAAGGTGATTGTGATGAAGGAGTCAGTTCAGTCATTTCAAACTCAGGGCAAATTCACGTTATATTAAAGGGCCTGTGTGAGTTTTTCATAATCAAGGACCTGCCTGTTCCTAAACCGTGTTTCAAACTTTGACATATAGTTGTAGGAGGGAGTATTTTTAAAAAATGGAAAAAGCCTCCGCTGGCTGGGCAGAGCTTTCATAGTACGCATTTTTCCTGATAGGCCAGCATAGAACAACTCATTCTGAGTCAGTGCACCCAGTGGCGTCACCTGGGAAGGTTCTCTTTGGTCACAGCGAATTTTTTCATAAAAGCCATTTTGCTCCAACATCATTTTTAGTGATGACCGATTTAAGAGAACAGTATGCCCCAGAAACTTTTGTGATCTTGAACACACTTTCAAGGACAACACTCAAGTGTGTGAGTGGTTTTCGTATTTCAAA
This sequence comes from Echinops telfairi, assembly GCF_000313985.2. Classification (NCBI taxonomy): domain Eukaryota; kingdom Metazoa; phylum Chordata; class Mammalia; order Afrosoricida; family Tenrecidae; genus Echinops; species Echinops telfairi. The sequence goes on along the minus strand of NW_022109767.1, from coordinate 7,482,978 downwards.
AAGGTGAAATGTCAATTGATGACAAAACGTGTTCTGGATGCCCATCAATTTACTGAACAGTCAAAAATGTTGACTCATAGTGCATTTGGATTTCATTCCAGCAGGTCAGACTTTTAATCAAGATTTCTATTTAGAAGTTCTGAAAAGCTTGCGTAATGGTATGCAACACAAGAGGCCTGATTTGTGGCAGAAGTGGGGGGACCGGTTTTGCCACCCAGCAATGTACCTGTTCATGCAGTCATCTCAGGGTACCAGTTTCTGGCAAAAAACAGCATGCCTTTCTTGCCCCACACACCTTACTCTCTTGACTCTGCTCCATGCGACTTCTTTTTGTTTCCACAAATGAAGATGGACGTGAAAGGATAGTGATTTGAAGACACAGAAGAGGTGAAGAAAAAACTAGGGAGGTGCTGTCAACCATCCAGACAGATAAGTTTGAAAAATGTTCCCAAGAATGGAATTGCAGATTTTACATATGTATTAAGTATAATAGGGAGTACTTTGAAGGTGATAAAGTTGCTTATACCTAAATACATAGCTTCCCAGTTTCTTGTGTGTGTGCTTGAGGGGGGGTACCCCCTCATGTTCAGTTCATTTTATCTAGGGGCAAACGGAATTGTTGCCAAAGACATTGACTGCTCACTGCATATTGGCCACTGTTTATGAGGGAAGTATGTTAGACATGGTTCTCTAGAGAAACAAAACTTTATGATTTTATATATATTTATATATAGATATATATAACATAAGCAATAAACAGCTAATTATAGAGCAGTACAAATGGCTCAGTGTAACTCATTTCCATGAGACAGCTAATACACTGGCAGTTCTTCAAGTCTTGAGGGCCGCTGGGGGCAAGTCAAAAAGCAGACAGCTGAGTCCTCTGTAGAGCAATTCAGGCAATCTGCCCACAGGCAGCAAACAGCAAGACCGGTCACCAACAGTCAGCCATATGACAGGGTCTGACTGTCCCCAGCTTAAATGACGTATACTCCAACAGTTGGTGAAGCAGGTCTTGAAGGAACCTCAAACTGCAGAGACACAGTCCATGGATGACATGTCCCACAGATAGTTTAGCTGACAAATTGAGGCAGAGAACAAGCGCACTGGTCAGATCATCAGAGAGCAAGAGACAAGAAGAGCGAGGCATGCCGAGCCATTTATCTCTCTGCCCTTCAGTTAATCCCACATGTGTTCATTGGCCAGGTAGGCACAATAAACCTACCTACCACAGTCCACCCCTTGCTAGCTTGGTGCCTGTACACAATTCTTTAGCCATATATAATTTCCAGACATTATTGAAATCACACTTAAACTTAACATCAAGCATCTATCATACATATAAATGAAAACACACTGAGTCCAATTGTATCTGATACATCATACATGAACAAAGGAAATCCATTCAATAAGCATATGTATAAAGAAAATAAACTGACAATCACAAACCTCACTCTTATAATTGGTCACGTGGGTGTAATAGGTATGGAGAACTACCTTCTTCTCCCACCCATTCTGTATTATCGGTGCCCTTAGCAATCACCTCAGCTGCCTGGTGGGATGACCCAGACATTCATTCTGAGGGGTCTGGGTCATTAGACGTCCTGTCAGGATTGGGTTGCTGTAACTTACCATTTGCTTTAGTCACAGGGCATGGTAGCACTAAGAGTCCGCCTTATGAGATCTCCTGGATTTTAGACATATTCTTCTTTACCTCCATAATGTAGCACTAGTCCAATTTATCCTTGGTAATCAGGATCAATCACACCACCCAGTACAGTGAAATCCTTCCTGACCTGTTGATCCAAAGGCATGAGAAGCCCAAAGTGGCCAGGAGGCATTCTCAGCTGCCAGTTCAGTGGAATCCGTGCTGTGCTTCTAGGTGGGAGAGCTCCTTCTTTCAGGACCTGGACCTCCAGGTCTAAGGAACACAGGGTTGCTGGGACGGGTTGCAATTTCTCAGAATTGACTCAATGACAGGATTTTTTTTATCATGTGAGTTAAAGTTCAAAATTAATTTCTTCAGTTCTTAATTGTTGGTAATTCTGTGGTCTCTCTCAGTGCTGTTGAATATAAATATAATGTGAACTAAGTTTGTAATAGACATTTCATTCTGTAGCCATACTGTCTGCTTCTTGACTTATATCCGGCAGTCCTCAAGACTTGAAGGACTGCTAGTGTATTAGTTGTCTCATGGAAGTGAGCTGTACTGAACCATTTGTACTGCTCTATAATTAGCTGTTTATTTCTATACTATATATACCTATGTAAGTATAAATATATTAAATCATAAGTGTCCTGGTTTTGTTTGTCTAGAGAACCCCGTCTAACATAATTCATACTGAGATTGATTCTAGAGAAATAAAATCATAAATATGGGCTTCTATAAATTGGCTCTCCAGCCTGATTAAGCTTAATAGCACTGATAATGCTATTTCTAGGGCCTAAAGGCATAGATAAGTCTGCCACTCCTACTAATCCATAGTGTGAAGTAGCAAAGTTAATACCTACAGTATCACCACCAATAGATGAGGTGCTGGTTAAAGGAGAGGCTCTGAGTAATCGTGTCTTTGATATTTTCCAGGAGTTTTGTCAGGATGACAAGTATAGGGAAGCTGGTTGGCTGGTCCTTCTTACAATGGAAAGTGTGATTGAGGAGAGGGATGGTCTCAGAGCCTTAGAAGAGCACCTCAGGTGCATACTAACAGATTTGAAAGTTTCCGTCTGTGCTACAAAAGAGAGCCTTCTCTCCTCTAGTAATAGAGCTGACATTGCTGAGAACCAGGTCTAGAGTAACATCATGCAAGTGGCTGAATTACAATGTCAGCTGAATTGCAGATCTAGAGCAGTGCCTGATACCAAAGTGACGGCATTGATCGGAAAAAATTGGGACCCTGAAACATGTTTCTGAAATTCAGATGTTGCTGCTTGAACTATTGCTCAGCGTACAGCTTGGAGAAAGACAGTAAAGGTACCCAATCTTGCATTACACCTTTTCCATTTGTAAATCCCACAAGATTTGTGGACATAGACATTAAGAAATCAAATGGCATCTTGCACCAAACAAGCTGTTGCCAAAGACCTCTTTAAAATTCTAAAAAGCTGAGCTGTCACTCTGATGACTAAGGTATTCCTAACCCAAGCCAGGGTGTTTTCACTTGCTTCACATGTGAGAGGTGGACAGGCAAAGCGGAAGACAGAGGAGTTGATTCACTTGATGACATTGGTGAAGTTGATTGAATAGGTCACAGATGAACAATACAGATGAACAATACAGCCAGACTGCTCCTTCGCATTACATGGTGAGAATTTATCTCCCTTACTCTGAGCAGCATGTTATTGGGAAGGACTAATTCCTGGAGAAAGATTCGTGCTTGAGCAGGAAGTGGAAGACTCTTAGTGAGATGGGTTGACACAGTGATGGAGACAGTGGGCAGTAATTGTGAGAATGGTGTAGGACCAGGCACCGTTTCATTCAGCTCTAAATGGTTCCTAAGTCAGAGGTGCTGCTGCAGCAATAACAACAACATCACAGTTGAAACGAGGCGTTCTGGAGTGTGGATGAGACAGGAGAGTCTATATGAGTGTTTCCCATACTGTGACCCCACTTTCGCCTTGGGGCGGGGGGATAGGGATGCCACAACTATCCAGGAACTTGCAAAAACAGATGCCACACTTTATCCTGGATCATGGGCTATAGTACAAAAGCTTTTAATTGCCAGTGGAGTGCTGAGTAAATTTCATTTTATTTCTCCTGAAAAGGGGGTGGTAGGCCAGATAAGTTTGGGAATCTTTCGTGTAGATGAAGAATTGGCCAACATGCCAAGGTCCTTAAAGAAGTGGCCAGGGAACTGTACCTCAAGCCAGACTCAGGCTGCCTTGACCTGGGAAACTGGTTGGATGAGGGTACCTTAGACGACTTATAGCTGCTGTATAGAACAGGAAGATATTTACTAGAAATGTCTGACTTCTTAATAGCTGTGATTTTGTGTATCTTTCCCACTATATCTTCAGTGTTATATTAAGATAATTCTACTTTTTAGTAAGAGCCTCAAAATTAAATAGTAAAAATAAATATACCTATTAAATAGGGAGGAAATGGTCCCTCCGTGTGTAGAAAAACAAAGACTGAGCTAAAGTAACAAAGTAGTGAACTGTTTCTCTCTCTCTCTCAGCTAGTATCCATTATCCTTTTTTCCCTTATAATGAGCATGAATTAACTTTCTTTTTCTAATCAGAAAACAACTCAAAATACATAGTCAAAGCACTTAATGGTTTTAATGCCACACATGTATCAGGAGGATATATAGGTAGTTGCAATGTTATTTTGGCTTATTTGGTCATTTATCAATTAAATGGCTTTCTTCACTGATACATCACTCTATTTTAAATTAGAGTCTATGAACGACTCCACCAAGGCCCAAGGAATTGATGCAGTCAAGTTTCTGAATTTGTCGAGAAGTCCGTCATAATGTTGGTCCTCTTGAGACAACTCTAAAGTCTCTACTGTTCCCGAAATCTTTACTCCTTTCCTTCTGGGTGAGCAAGATTGGCCCCACTCTTCTTGAGTAGGTATTTAGGTTGGGGTCCTGAATTCTATCACGATGGGATTCTTTTTACTGTGCCCCCCCCCCCCGCCCCCCGTGGGCTGAGTTTTACTTCATTTTCTTCTGTATGTTTCACTCCTTGTCCTTGTTCAGTTGTGGATGTCCTCCTGCATGCCGGGCTCTGCACCTGTAGATATTCTTGCCTTAGTGCTGTCCATCTTCTCATTTTCCTCTGTCTTCTGTGAGGTCTGGAGTCTCTTCTTGTTCCAGATGGGTTTGCACCCGTCCTCAGTTGGGGCCTTCTGAACGGGATGCTTAGCAGGGTGGCTAATGGTTTCTTACAGGTTGGGCTGATAAGACCAAGGTCAGCAGTTTGAAGCCACCAGCTAGCTCCTCTGCTGGAGAACAATGAGGGTTTCTACTCCTGCAAAGATTTGTAGTTTGCAGGCCCACAGAAGCAGGTCTACTGCACCCTTCAGGGTCGCCAAGAGTCATGACAGGCTCAGTGGCTGGGAGTCTTGACTATGCAGATAATGAGTAGAACAGATTTGCTAAGTGTGATCGCCAGTCTGAGAGTGGCCTCCCTCTTGGTGGACCCCCTCGGCCCTTCTCTTGCCGAGCTTGTTCTTAGAGGGATGCTCTAGTTCTGAAGTGACCACTCTTGATGTTGACAGATGACTATCTTCCTTGGCATCTGGACTCTGTGAAATGGAAACCCAGTTCCTCTTTGTAAATGCTGTGCATTCAGTAGGTTGAAGAGCACTTACTGATAGTACCGACAAACAAAACATGACTTAAAGTGCTCTCATTCGGAAAATACCAAATAAAATCACACTTTGTAAAAGCAAGAAGGAATAACTTGGTAAATTCCATGTACAACAAGACTCTTTATTTAAAGCAATGTTAAGATGAAACTTTTTATAAAATGTTTTTCTCTTAATTTATGTTTGTTCAGGGTACCTTACTCTAAAACTGGCTCTCAGGATGCCCTCTCTACAAATCTTCAGTGTAAGGAGCTATCTTGGAGATGATCTAACCAAACTCTACAGTGGGTGTATAGCAATGGAGGCATGGGCGATTCAGTGACTTGTTTCTGGAACAGACTCGTTTCAGTGAATGCTGCAGGATAAAGACAGTCTCCTGGGGTTCCTCCCCTTCTTGTTCTTTATGTACAGATCACACGGCATCCTATTAATGGGGTGCTGTGCTGAGACATTCAGAACACGATGTACCTTGTTCTGCCACTGTGAATCTTATCCCAAAGATGCTGCTACTGTTGACAACCACTTGTTGGGCGTCTAGTATCTACCAGGTCCTTTGTTAAGCAATGTGCAGACCAGTATTTCAGTTTTGTTTTCACGGTAACCTGTGAAGTTGTCATTATCCCCACTCCACTGATGAGGATGCAGAAGCAGTAAAACCCTGAGCATTTTGACCAGGGATGAGGGTAGATGTTTTATGAGCCAATGATATCAGACACAGGTACTGCTAAATGCTCGATGGCTAGGTCCCTGCTACAGGGACCCGCTGGTCTTATTACCCAGAAGCACAGTTGAAAATTATACTTTGACCTTCCCAGTCCTCTAGTCCTTAGCTTTTTACCTACAATAACTTTTATTCAGAGGAAGTTTGAAGTTGAGTAGCCCCTAGTGGTTACAAGGTCAGCAGTTGGGAGAAAGATGGGACTTTTTGTTCTGTAAAGAGTTACAATTCCGGAAACTCACAGGGGCAGTTCTACCCTGTCCTATAGGGTCGCTAAGAGCTGGAATTGACTCGGTGGCCATGAGTCTTGGGGTTTGAGTGCTGGTTCATGGGTAGTGCTCACCCTCCGTGTCGGTTTAATTCCCAGCCAGCATACCTCATGTGCGACACCACCCATCTGTTAGAGGACGCTTGTGTGATGCTATGACGATGAACAGGTTGCAGCGGAGCTTCCAGATTAAGATGAACCAGGAAGAAAGGCCTGGTGATTGAATTCTGAAAAGAAGTCATTGAAAACCCTGGCGATCACACTGGTTCAATTTGCAGCCCATCCAGGTGGTGGTGAAGGAGCACCCTGATGTGGGGCTAGCTCAAAGGCAGCTAGCAACCGTCGCTTAAAAGATAGTCTCCAAGCTGCTGTCTGTCAGCAAGTGCGTTGGTGCTGCTGAGGAGACGCTCAAGGCTTCTGCCCTGATAGGCACCATCACACATGATGTTTGTGCTTTAAGCACAGTGGGCACGGGTGCAGGATGCAAACGAAAGCCCCGGCTCCGAGAGGAGCTCCTGTGGGTAGCACTGCATCCCCGGGCTGCTTGAGTGGAAAAGGCTGCCACGAACTTAATGATGAGGCTCCGTGTCATTCACTGTACGCCTATTCAACTGTACGCCTATTAACTGTATGCCTACTCAACAGGGTTTCTCCCCCGAACAGCTGTTCCGTTGTCAGAAATGTCCCGTTAAACCACACCTGTAGGGTAGAGTCCTTTCCAACTTTCTCTCCCTGCCACCTCCTTGGTTTTGCTCATGGCTTTCTTAGTAAGAGGAAAACAAACTCTCCTTTTCCGAACCTCACTGCCGTGTGTCCACATGCAGTGTTCTCTGAGACGGGAGAAAGTGGACGGCTGCCGGCCAGAAATCTTTATCAACCTGGAATGGCACCTTTCCTCGTTTATCTGGCTTCCTCCCCATGCCCTCAAAAGTGAAATATTAAACAAAACTGCATTCTCCTGGAAGATTAGTCGGCAGCTCTGGTAGCACTGCTTAAGTACTTGGCCGCTAAGTGAAAGGTCCGTTGGTATAGTCTGTGAAGGTTACAGCACCTAGGAAGCCCCGTGGAGCAGTTCCCCTCATGAGTCAGAATTGATTACAAGGTGGTGGGTTTTGCTTGGAGGGTTTGGGTAATGTAGATCAGCTTCCGCAGCAAGTATGTGCTCAACATAAATGGGACATGGCCTCTTGGATATTTATGTTGAAGTATAAGAGCCTCAGTAAACCTGTTGGGTCAGCGTTGTGCTGCTCACTGCAACATCAGCTGTTCAAACCCACCAGCTTCTCCGTGGGAGCATGACGAGGCTGTCTGCTCTTGTAACAATGCACAGCTGTGGGAAGCCTGCTTTGGGTCGCTGTGGGTTGCAATTGGTTCACTGGCCAGTTTGTCTTGTCTGTTTGTTGCATGTCCATCAGAGAGAGCAAATGTGCTGGAAGAGGACAGTTCGCTTTCCTGTGGAATTCAGAGCCTGACTCCCTCCTACCTCTCTCTGTGGGTGCGAGCTTGCACAGGCTCACCTGTGGACACGCTGGTTGGTCTACGAGTCAGAAGCATGTTCAGCAGCCGTTTTGGTGGTGCACTTATATGGAAACGGAGTTTGTGTTTGTGCCTGTATCTATTACACGGTATTTTATCTTCCCCTTGGGTGTCTGCTTAATGTTCTTATTCAAGTGTCCCATATAGGCAAAAAGTGGATAGTTCGTAGTGTGCAGTTGGGTGATTTTTCACAAACTGCAAGACTGGTAAAGGATGTTAGAAATAATTTATATTTTCCACTCTGAAGTCAGAAACTTGAGGCACAACCCAACCAGGAGCCCAGGGGAGCAGTGATGGGCTCCTTTGTGATCCCAGGGCTTTGGACAGAAGTAATTCATTCCTCAGTCTAATATTCTGGCTGTACCTTCATTTTGTAGACTAATGGTTATTTGTTTTAATAGGAAGTTTCTGATTTTTTTTTAATCTAATGGGAAAATAAGCAAGCTTGAATTGGTGACTACTGGGTAGAAAAAGAAAATTATTTTTCCTTTCTTTTGTTGCTGGTGTTGGGAAAATAACAGAACATCGTGTTATCATCTCATTACTAGTCCTGGTTTCCAAAAGCTATGTTAGATTTTTAGATTTTAATAAGCAAACTAAGAACCTGCACGCGCGCGCATGCTCTCTCTCTCACACACACACACACACATACACATACACATACACATACACACAGTCACTCAGTCATTCACTCACTGCTTCTCCTCTTCTCCCTCTCTGACACATGCATTCACACACAGACACAAAGAAACATGCGCACACACCTTTATGCCAATATCTCACTTTGTGTTTCAAGGATTTTTCTGTGGATGGGAATCTTTGAAACACATCCCTTTAATCGTTGCAAGCACCATTATGTAGAACTGTGTTCTTGAGTAAAGTGCTGCTGGGATTGGTAACTGTGCACTCACTGCTTTACTCAGCCCAAGTCCCTTTGAGATGCCGTCATTGGATGTGAGGAATTTGCATCCTGGGCGAAGCCTTAGGGAGCGATCTGATGTTCCCTCTTGTAGCGGGGCTGCTCTCACAGTACCCTTAATTGTTTCTTCAAGACGATCCGATGATTCTCTGCTCCTACACGTGTTTGTTTGACTGCTCAATCATGATGACATTTCCCGTAGACTTCCACCTAGTAACTGAGAGGAAGAGAGCATTTTGCTAATAAAGGTACTTCTTGTGAACAGAAGTGCTTCATTTTAAAGTGCTTAAAGTTACTCCTTAGGACCAAATGCAATTCACATTTCCCAGTGCATTTCACAGGGCTGCGTTGAGATTGAATTATTTTGTCATGGTAAACATAAGCCTTTTCTGTATAAACGATTGTAGTCCTAAAACTGACCTTGAAAAAAGACGCGCGCGCGCGCACACACACACACACACACACACACACACACACACGAGATACATACATGAAAACAAAAGCACCCCAGACTCACTGCCATGGGATCCATTCAGACTCA
>NW_022109767.1:7471865-7473585 GCF_000313985.2 Echinops telfairi | reverse complement strand
AAAACAAAAGCACCCCAGACTCACTGCCATGGGATCCATTCAGACTCACAGTGACACTTTAGAACAGAGAACTGCCTCTGGGTTTTTGAAACACACATGCACATATTCATATGTTCTTCCTCCTCCTTCTCCTCTTCTCTCTCACTCACACACACACACACACACACACACACACACCCTATACTCGTTCTCTCACGAGGATGACTCAGCAGGTGGATGACCCAGTCCAGGGAAGCTGAAGCACTGCCATCTATAGACTAGGGATTTGTTCCAGGAAGTCGACCTGGCCCAGGTTTGGGGGGACAAGAGAGAGACCAAAGAGCCACTGGCCAGTGGGTGTGAGAAACGGGAGGTGGACTGTGAAGAAGCTGCTCGTGAGCTGTCTGGGCGAGGCTGTGTGCCAGCGGGCTCTGCTGCTAGCCATGTGCTGGTGGCCCTGGGGCTGGACGCTGAGCGGAGCACAGTGGGAAGACGGGGGGCCCAGCGACTTCTCAGCCTTCTGTCACCACCTCTAATGACACCCTTCAATCCACAGGGCTGGGCAGCTCTTTTACTTCTGCCTTTCACATCATGCGCAAATTCCTCTCTTTGGTCACCTTTAACTCAGAGCCATACAGGGAAGGGGGTTCTCGGTCACTTAGCTGCCTCATTGGACAAAGAAGGAAATATTGTAGTATGGGCTCTGCAGAATGGGGGCTCCTAAAAGTTGTGTGTTTTTCCTCGGGGACTTCCAATACCACAATTATTGAATGGAAACAGAAGAAAGATGATTTTTCACCAGAAGGCCAATGACAGACAGTCTTGGATATGTAAAGCCAATTTATTATGAATTGAAAGCCATCTATACTTATCAGATTTGGATAGCCTAAGTGTAATTACTTAAAAATACTTAGTATTGATTTAAAATGCCATATTTTGTATAAGTTAGGGAGGAATCATAAATATAAGTTGGGTAAGCAATTTGATAAAACCCTTCCTGAATTTTTATTAGTAGGCAAGGAAAAGGGCCCACTGGACTAGGCCCCGCTGGATCTAGATTTTCACCCTCACAGTCTCATCAAGTGGCCCTGGGTCCTCGGGTACGTGCTTCTTCATGCTTACTGCTTCATGAAGATTCAAGGACATAATGTTTCTGGAAACAATGAAGCCTCATGCAAACCTCAGACAGTACATGTCTTTCCAGAAAACAAAATTCTTCTAATTGCCAAAAAGTTACCTTATGAAATAAAATGTTCATCCTGTTTAACAGTGTTTCTGATTGCTGCAGCAATGGATTTAAACACATCAATAGCCATAAAAGTGGAGTGAGCCGGACCAGGTAACACGTCTAGAGCAGCCGAAAGCAGCCACCGTCTTCTAACTTAAGCCGTCGTGACCGGGCAGAACATTTCGATTAAAAACGATTTTAATCAAGTGATGTACGAGAGGTGAAATTCTGAGCACTAGGTTTGCTGAGGACTGCGTTCGGTGCTGCAGAGCCGTTTCCCCTCACAGTAAGCCTGCGTACAACAGAACCAAATGTTGCTAGGCCCTCCATTGTCCTCACAGTTGTTATGTTAGAGCGCATGGTGACAGCCCAGGTGTCAGTGCGTCTCGTTGAAGATCTCCCGCATTTTCACTGCCCCTCCGCTCTACCAAGCATGGCGTCCTTCTCCAGAGACTGGTCTCTCCTGGCAACATGTCTAAAGTAGATGAGACGATTCTTGATTCTAGGGAGCAT
>NW_022109767.1:7469849-7470581 GCF_000313985.2 Echinops telfairi | reverse complement strand
AGGAGCCAAACACAATGAATGTATCGCGGGTCAGCACTTTTTCGGAGGAAGCCGACATGTTTTTATTTATTTGTCCACACTCATTTAGTCTTGTGAACCAGTGGCCTTGCCTTTAAACGTCCGTCAGAATTACTTAAACCATTGCCTGTTCAGCCAGGGAGGTTCTGTAGCTGCTGTGGGGGCTTCCGTGAAACCCGACTTAAAACGCGGTTGTATGTTAGGGTGGCACTGGCCGTGGTTTCCCTGACTGCTCTAGTCCCCTTTTCTTTTCTCAGCAATCGAAACACAGTTCAGCATTGTGAACTAGGCCCAGACCACCCACAAACTAGGCACAGTTGTGCCCACAGCGTCTCGACTTCCAGGGAAAAGGGGCGGGGGGGATCTGGAAGCTGAAGGGCCTTTGTCCTGGGCTGGTTCCAGGGAGAGTCAGTACAGTGCCAGGCAGGGTGGGACGTCGGGCCCTCATTGTCCCCGAGCTGGTGGCCCCAGTGCAGTGCCCTCTGAAGTCAGCAGGCTCATACCTGCTGGATTCAGCCCCGGGGAAAACATCCTTGCTAATACAGTTCCACCCCCACCCCGAACCTCCCTTGCAGCGTTAGGATTAACCATGAAAACCTCTGTAATTTTCACTTGTTTATTTCTTGACTCACTTTATCGTTCTTCCATGAAGTTCTTGTACTAGCAACTCTTCAACCCTTCTTTGTCCTCGTCTGACCCATTGTTCCCCAAGAG
>NW_022109767.1:7467417-7468335 GCF_000313985.2 Echinops telfairi | reverse complement strand
AAAAAGAAAAATACTGAAATTCAAATTCAACTAGGTATCCTTTCTGGATGCAGGGGTGGGGGAGGATTCTCTCTCTCTTTCTCTTGGAAACATTCATTTGATCCAGCAGAAGCTGCTGTTTGAACTTAGACCCCATGGGCCTGATGCATGCAAGCCCAAACAAATCAGAGTTCTCTTGGATTTGAAATGCAGATGCCACTAAAAGCCCTCTGTGTGCGCCCTGGTTCACCACCTCTCTTACTAAACACTGAAACCAAATGCACTACCATCAAGTCAGAGCGGGCTCATAGTGACCTCTCTTGGGTTTTGAGACTGGGACTGTTCACTGGAGTAGAAATCCCTGGCTTTCTCCTGAGGAGCTACTGCTGGTTGGTTTCCAACTGCCGCCATGTGGATCGAAACCCAAAGCTAGATCACCAAACTACCAAAGTGCTCTCCCACTGAACATGGTAATACAGAAGTTGAACTCCCCATCTCATTTGTGTGGGGGGAAAACCCAAGGAATGTAGGCTGGACAAGTATCGTGCCCAGTTTACACATGTGGAAACTGGTAAAAGCTAACCCCGCAAGTCAGTGATAAAGAGGTGCATGTTGATTATGAATCACAAGGACTTCCTGGGTGCTGCAAATAGTTACCCATTCAACTACTACCCTAACCCCATAACGCTGAGCATGACCTCTTTGTAACATTTGATTAAATGTATATATTAATATATATTGATAACTATGAAAGTAAAGAATAAAAGCAAAAAAAAAAATTTTCCCTGAAATTAAAAATGCAGGTGTTATAGGGCAAAAGGTTGGCCTTTGGAGTCCACCCAGAGGTGCGTCAGAAGAAAAGCCTGGTGAATGTGCTTCTGAGAAATCCTCCTGTGAACCCCGTGGAGCCCAGTTCTACTGATACATGTGAGGGCACCA
>NW_022109767.1:7464322-7465838 GCF_000313985.2 Echinops telfairi | reverse complement strand
TGAGACCTGATCCCATTGACACTTCGTGATCACACAGGCTGATGTGCGTCTTCTATGTGGGCTTTGTTGCTACTGAGCTAGATGGCCACTTGTTTATCTTCAAACCCAAAAGGCTTTCCTTAATACACGTTACAAAGCATTAAAATAATTTGGTGTTATATATATAAATAAGGTGTCTAGGCAGTCCCTGGGTTATGAACGGCCAACTTTTGGACAACTCTTACTTGGCGCTTTAATGTAGAGTTTTAAACCAGTTGTGACATGGCTGACAAGGAGAAACAGGAACAGACTAGAATTATTACAAGCTAAGTTATCACTCATGGTGACTAGTAGGGGAAAAATTCAGAGCCAGAGCCCTGGGTGGGAGATTTGGAAGAGGCTTAGTGGGCCTCTCAGGAGTCTGATGTCTGTGATAATTGCCAGGACTGTGGAAAGCCACACACATTCAAAGTAATGTACTTGGCAGCACTTCTATGTAGGTACCACCATCTCTAAAACCCTGCTTTAATATTACATAAATTTACTCTCACTCTGATATGATCAAACCAACCCATAGTTGCAGTAAAATCTTCCTCAAAAACACCTTCACTTGCTGCAGCTATTAAATAATTAAAAAGCCTGCCAGACTTTTCTTGCACTCAAATAAAACTAAATAAGACTTTCTAACTTACCTACACATTCTGTAAGACACAGTTAAGAATGGATGTCATTTGCAACCCAAGGACTGCCTGTATGGGAGGAAGTAAAAACTTACTGCTTCTAGGGTTCTGCTTTCTACATGCACAGGTCTGTTCCATTCAAGACGTGTTTCAGCGTGTCTCTGTGATCAGCAGATGGCTGCTGATGAGTCCCTTCAGTAATACACGTGTCTTAGACTTCGCAGAGTACTTTAAAATATCTTGGGGGCCATGGGAAAATGACTTTGAGGTTAAGGCTAAAATCAAATTTTCAGCAAAACTCAAGTAGATAATCTTTCCAAATCACTGAAGCTTTGCAACAAGTTTACAGGAACACTGCCCTGGAGGAAGCAACCATTTTTAAACTGATCTAGCATTTGAAGGAAGGTTGGGAAGGCCTCAAGGATGAGCCAGGGGAGCAAAGATCCTCTAACCTGAGGAAGCCCAGGAACTGGTGGGTTACCGTTGATGCAGACACTGCTGGTGTCCGGATCTCCCATGCTCATTAGCATTTTCAATTTTCAGGGATGTGTTGGCTTCCACGAGTTCTCAGCTTGCTAGGTACAAGAAGCATTGCGTGAAGATCAACAAGCTCAAAGAGCTCGTCATTCCATCAGTTGTTTATTTTAAGCAAGATCGGAGCTAATGACGACGATTCTCTAAAACTATAAAATCAGGTCTGAGTCTTGAATTTACCACTATGACCCGGAGAGTAGGCCTCATCAAAGGCAACTCCTGAAGGGATCACCAGGGCCAATTACTTTCAAGGCAGAGAGATCAGCACAGAAAGTTAGAGTATAGGTTTTCTCTCATGACACAGGACGGTCATGGGGGCTTAC
>NW_022109767.1:7446832-7463314 GCF_000313985.2 Echinops telfairi | reverse complement strand
ACCCTTTTATTGCTTACATTCTTAGTGTGCTCTTCTAGAGCTTTCCTGACATGAGGTTGTACATTCCATATATACTCGTGTATAAGCTGAGTTTTCCAGCACATTGTTAATGCAGTTTTTGTGGTAAAATTGGCTGCCTCAGCTGATATTCGGGTCGCTTATACTGGAGTATATACGGTATCTAATTTAAGGCCTGTCTCTTATAGTTCCATGAATGACTCACACTATGCCCAAAGGAGTACCAGCAATGGATCTCTCTGATCCTGCAGAATAATATACTAGATTCTACGTCCCCTTGCACACCCTCCCAGGTATTCTCTGGCCTTGGAGATCCGTGGTGTGCAGTCCTTCATTTCTTTGGCTTTCGCTGCCATGCGTGTAGCCCAGCGTTTCAGAAGTTCACGTTTGCTTAGTGCACCGGGGAGCAAAGTATCTCAGCAGAGGTGCTTCTCTGCCTGCAGAGTGTGTGGCTTCGGAGCGGTGTTATTTTAATGGGGTGGGGAAGTTTCTCCAGGCTGTTTCCGTGAATGAGAGATCAAAGTGAGATGGCTCTGACAACTTTCCTGGGAGGACCACCCAATGGTCTGGTAGTTTCTCGCTTTTTTTTTTTCACCGCACGGTGATTGATGTCCCCATAATCCGGGACCGTTGGGTTTGAAGGTGTCTGTAGAAACCCCTGTCTGTAATGCTGTTGACTTAACCAGGAACCTGTTGGGCCGTTTTATTATGATGGTTTCATTTGAATTCATAAAAATTTCCAGAGTTTCACCTCCCTGCCTCTCTGTTCAGCTGACAATTTGTTTGTTTTTCCTTCATCTGGACTGGAGCTCAGTTGAACCAATTTGACTTTGCCTACCTGGGTGGGGAGGCAGTAGGCTTTGCTGGTCTGGATCCAGGGGTGAGGGGAGCCCCGCCTCTCTGGAGATGAAGTTGAAACTCACAGTTTCTGCAGAAATAGAGTCCTGTGGGAGTGCTGTTTTGGTCAGACCTTTAGGTCTAAAGCAAGGTAAGGCATGCAGGAGTCTAGACACCAGAGGAATGAGGGCGTGTTCGTAGCTCACAAATAGCTGAATGAGGCAGCCAACCAGGAATGAAGGGAGAGGGAGCTTAGGGAAACAAAAGGGCACCAGAGTAGCAGACGAAAAGGTTGAATGCCCAGCTGGTCACACAGTGAGACTGAACATTAATCTGTTAGGGGATTTCCGAGGTCCAGTCTATTCTTTTTTTTTTTAATCATCTTATTGGGCTCATACAGCTCTAATCACAATATATACATCCATCCATTGATCCATTGTGTCAGTATTTACATCTTACAGGACATTTTACATGGGTAGATGCTGCAGTCTCTCTTTTCTATTACTCTTACTCACATTCCTCTCTTTTTGTTCTTCTTCTTTTTAAAATATTTCTACTGGGGGCTGTTACATCTCTTATCATAATCCATACATTCATCCAGTGTGTCAAGCACATTTGCACATATGCTGCCATCGTCATTTTCAAAGCATTCTCTTCCCAACTGAGCCTCTGATAGCAGCTCCCATTTCTTCCCCCTCCCTCCCCTGCCCACCCTCCCTCATGAACCCTTTGTAAGGTATAGAGTATTATTTTCATATCTTACGTCATCCTCCATCGCCCCTCACCCACTTTTCCATTGTTTGTCCCCCTAGGAGGGTCTCATCGTTACGTTGTGGGAGTCCCTCCACGCTTCCTACAGAGCCTGTTTCACCCAGAGAGGTCTGCCCTGGCCCTGTGCCATGCTCTCTTCATAGTCAGGCGGCCTGGATTATTTGCTCTGCTTCCTGATCCCATAGCTAAATGGTGAGAGGACAAACACGGACACACGCCTTTCCAGGCTTTCAACCACCCAGAGTCCCCTGGTTTGTTGAAGGAGTGCTTAGAACACAATGGTGCTGTTCTGCAGTTTATGTATAACCCCATTGCTTTTGAATCTTCGTAGGTATTTGAAACTTTTGCCACTTTTTTTAAGATATCTGTGTTTCTCCTGAACTCTGGTGCATTTCCTCACCTTCCACTTTTGACAGCAGCGGAATAAATATGATTGATATTTGTCAGCTGTTGCTCAGCTCCAACTCCCATAATACCCTACACATGCTTTTCACTTAGCGTCCTACAACAGAAGTGCACAAACAGAATCGGGGACAGTCTTCCT
Organism: Echinops telfairi; assembly: GCF_000313985.2. Taxonomy (NCBI): domain Eukaryota; kingdom Metazoa; phylum Chordata; class Mammalia; order Afrosoricida; family Tenrecidae; genus Echinops; species Echinops telfairi. The sequence continues at coordinate 7,461,144 of NW_022109767.1, read as the reverse complement.
GTAGTCTTCCTTACAGACTTTACTTGGAATATACTGATGGAATTTCTTAGATGCTTCTCATAAAAGATTTGCCAAGTCTCGGTTAAATCGTTAATTCCTTACTAGCCAATATGCAGATGTGTAAAAGAAATATATTTGCTTCTTGAAAGTTAGCTCATGTTACAGAAATCACGGATTAATTGAGTAACGGGAAGAATTAAGAAGAAATTATGAGAGCAGAGCAGCCTGCCTTTCCCACAATCGTTGGGGACCACAAGACACAGCAACCCCACCTTCCTAGAAAAGTGAAAACTTACATTCACCTAAAGTAGTCCCCAAATGGAAACAACTTAAGAGTCTTTCCGCAGCAGGATGAATCATGTACTGTGATCAACCACAATGGAGTGTTCCTCAGTAATGCAAAGGAAACAAGGTCCTGTTACATGCAGCAACTCGATTAGATTCAAGAACATGGGGCTGTGTGACATAAAGTCCATCTTGAATTATTATACGCTGTATGAATCTACATAATATTCCTGGAACAGCAAAGTTATAGAAATGAGCAGCAGGCCAGCGATGGCCAGGGTTCAGGGAGGAATAACTCTTAACGGGAAAGCAGAACAGTTTGGGGGGAGCATGATAGTCGTTTGTGACTCTGCGTACATGTTAACTCTGTACCTGTGATGAGCTTCATAGAATTACAGCCTCCCTCTACAGAAGTATAGCTTTAAAAATGGCGACATATAAATAAGGACTGTATTTGACTTACTAGTGTTGTATCATTAGGAATTCCCTGGGTCTGATCATTGAGACTCTGGTTTTAGGAGATGCTTCCTTTCGGGGACGCTGGGGGAAGAGTGCATGGGAACTCAGTACTTCTGCAACTTCTCCAGGATGGAGCTATTTCTCAATTAGAAAGGAAGAAAAGGGAGGAACTACCGACACCAGAGCAGACAGACAGACGGCCAATAGATGGGGGCAAGAGGGCCGAGAAGTGAGCGTTGGACCGGACACGATAGGGCGAGGGCACAAAGAGAAAGGGTCCTGACGGCGATCGTGTGCTGAAAGACGGCAGGCAGCAGTCTTTGCTCCTTGATCTTCAGTTGCACGATTGAGACCTTTGAAACCTTATCTCTGATGAGGAACACAGAGAGCGGTCATGGGCTTTTCCACCAAGTCAGGATCTATTGCAATTTTAACAGGTATTTATGTTCTAGGTTTGAAAAAGGGAAATCACCAAGAAGCAGGAATGACTTTGCTTAATAAATAAGGTATTAAATGATGGGTAAGAACATTCATTCCTATCTTTTTCTCTTTTTTTTGGTGGGGGGGAACTTCACACCCATCATACATTTACACCTAGTGGCCTATCTGTGCTTTTTTGAAAGAAGAACTTCTGGCAATAATAAAAAGGAGGTGATCTAAGCAAATGGCTGTCAAGTGTTTGGACTTTGGATGCATTTATTGAATTAATGAGTGTGTAGAAGTTTGTAAGACAAAGTGAATTCGCTCAATAGTCTCTCACTATTGCATTTTTACCATACATGCTTTCGAAAGAAATTCAGGATACCCGTCAAGCATCATGAGCTTCGTCTCTTCTAAAGCCTTCCCAGTAAACTTATTTGCAAAAAGGCTATTCTAAAAGAGTGAAAGTGAGGATTTTGAAACTGCTGAATGGGATTGGTAGGTGTGACCACACATTTGTCCTAGTTGGAGACACGAGACTGCGCTCCTCCCCCGCCCTCATTGTTGATGCGAGTTGCCAGTCCTGACTCCTGGGGAGCCCGTGTGCAGAGTAGAACTCCTCCCCAAGATGGTCAAGTTATGAACTTTCGGCAACCTGACTAATGAGGCCCCGCCTCTGTGTGGACGTGAAGCGCCAACCTTTTGGCTAGCGATCCAGCACGTCCATGCTCGCTCTCGTGCACGCCACACACAAGCACACAGAAGAGTGAAACCACCTGGTCACTCAGAGAGAAACAAACAACAGTGCAACGTCTCTGCCGTCAAATCAAGTCCAACTTAGCCTGACCCTGGAGGACAGAGTAGAACTGCCTCGTGGGTTTCCAAGACTGCCCTCTCTTCAGAAACAGGCTATCATGTCCTCCCCCTCGGAGCCGCCAGGCCGTGCAAATGGACCCCCCTATGTGTACCTGCCATGTGACATTGTGTGCGCCCTCTGATCATTGTTGCTGGGCGTCCTCAAGTGGGTTTGGGCTCACAGCAACCCTGTGCAGATAGAAGGCAACACCGCCCAGTCCGCCGCCATCCTCGCCGTTAGTGCTTCTGATCTCTGAGCCTGTTATTGCAGCCACCATGTGCATGCATCTCATCGAAAGCCTTCCTCTTTCTCACTGCCCCCCATTTTACCAAGCATGGTGTGCTTCCCCAGGGACTGGTATCTCCTGACCACCGGTCCAGTGATCAGTTGTTCAAATTATGAATGGGCACCCCCTAAAAAAACACGGAATTCCCCCCAAAAAACTATGTCTTTGAATTTCTTTTACAAAACAACCTTATCACCTTCAAAGTACTCTTCCTTACACTGAATACAGTTGTCAAATCTGCGATTCCATTCTAGGAAACATTTTTTAGACTCATCTGCTGGGATGGCTAGCAGCACCTTCCTCATGTTTTTCTTCACCTCCTCTGTGTTGTCAGATCACTGAGATTTCAGGACCCTCTTCATGCACAGAAGCAGAAAGAAGTCACACGGAGTGAGGTCAGGTGCCTTGGGCATGTTATTTTTGTGCCCAAAACTGGCGCACTGAGATGGCTGCGTGAACAGGTGCCTTGTTGTGGTGTCAAAACCGGCCCCACTGTCTGCCACAAATCAGACCTTTTTTTGCCCCACACTGGTACACAATCTTTTCAGAACTTCTAAATAGAAAACTTGATTAACAGTCTGACCTGGTGGAACAAACTCCAAATGGACTACAAATCGACATTTTCGTTCATCCAAGAAGTTGAAGGACGTCCAGCACGAGGTTTGTCATCAACTGACATTTCACCTTTTTTGAGAAGAGAAAATCACTTGTGCACTTCAGTTTTCCCCATAGCGCTGTCCTTGTAAGCTGTGTTCAACATCACAACAGTTTCTGCAGCATTTTTCCCAAGTAGGAAACAAAATTTCACAATCGCCTGCTGTTTTCTTAAGTCAGCCATCACAAAAAATGAGGTTTGAGAGAAACTGCTTTCATAAAAAAATTCACTGACCAGAGAGATCCTGCCCAGGTGATGCCACTGGGTGCACTAACTCAGAGCCAGTGCTCGATGCTCACTTTGTGGGGAAAATGTGTACTGTACCCTACCCAGCGCAATTCCAGTTTTGGGGGGATACCCCATCGTACGTGTCCAGTGGTTTTTAAGGGCTATAAATGCATACTACTTGCTTAGGGGTGTTAGGCTGGAGGTGATAACTCATGTACTTCCACTGCTTGTCTCTTCTACACGCTTTCTTTCCTGTTCCTAAATGTAGTTTGTTGTAGGGAGGTTACATAAAGTGAGGCAACACGATGGGGTTTTAAGAAACACAGGTCAGTTTGCCTTGATTGTGTTGATCCATGCATGGCACTGAGGTAAGAGGATGCTAGCAATTCACTCTCCTGAGCGTTTGGCCCCCCTGTATTGGCCAATAGCAAGATTGTGCATATTAAAGCTTGGGACTCTTCACTTCTTGAGTCAGAACAAATTGTTCCTATTCCAGTCATGTCTCTGCTTAAATACACATGCCTAGGAAGAGAGACTGAGCAATCTGCTTACAAAAGGCCACCATCCTGAAAACCCACGGAGCATTTTACTCTGCTCGTATGAGGCCCCGTGACAGGGGATCCACTGGCGAACATCTAGCAATAAATGTATCATCAAAGGAATGAGAGTGGTCTTCTGTGAGAAATCGGCAGGAACAGATTTGTGGAGTGTTAGTCTGGGTAGACTAGAGAAAGAAATCCATAGATACTCATCTGTGTATAGGAAAGAGCTTTATATAAAGAGTAATTGTACATTAAGAAAACATCCCAGCCCATTCCAGATCCAAGTCCATAAGTCCGATATTAACCCATATGTCCAGTGCTAGTCTCTAAAGTTTTCTTCAGACTCAAAGAACACAGGCAATGACGCTGAGTGCAGGGAGATCACAGGCCAGTGGGTGGAAAGTCGTATGGATCCAGTGGTGGAGGAAGCATCTCAGCGCTGGCGGGGGTCTCCACATGGCTCCTTCAGCTCCAAGGTTCTGGCTGCCATCAGCATAGCTCCAAGTGGTTTGTCAACCGGAATGTCTCTAAGGGAGTGAAAGTCTGTCTCACTTCCACTGAGCTGTTTATCTCCATAGCAACTCCAAATGAGGTCATCAAGGTAAGACCTGATTGACAGGCTAAACTCCACCCCTTCACTCTTAATAGTCTTTGCATGACAATAGATGATGTAACTACCACATATGGCTATATATTAGTAGAATAAATTTGGCACTGAAGATAAAAAGAAATGGGAGAAAGGAAAAGAAGTATTGAGGGGCTTAATTAGCCAAGGCCTGACATCAGATAGCATCAGATGTGCCTGTCTATTTTGAAAAAGTTATGGGTGAGTGTGACATGAGACAGTTGAGAACACTACACATGCTTTTCATCGTCACTGGTCATCGTAGAATCCAATCATGCCTGGAAGATGTTATGTGTCCAAACCGTCTTTGTGATACTTATGATTTGTCTATTTGCTCTGAAAAGACATCTCTTTTCCAAGCTGGAGGACTAGGGACTCTTCTATTCCATCTGGATGGGAATGCACATTTGGTATTCATCTAAACCAAACTCACTGCCATTGAGTCAGTGCCGACTCACAGTGACACTCCCCTACTCTCTTAGCTCCTTTGCTAATTTAGGCACCAGTCATCCCATGTCTTTGCTGGGTTTGATTATTCTTTGAAATGGCAGCACAGACTATACTTACCTTTATGGGTTTGTTAGAGAAGTTAACAGAATCAGAACTGTTCAGGATACAATTATTTGATCAGGGCGCCTTTCTCTCATCCAGCCACATGGCCCCTTTGTCTCTTGCCTTTTTTAAGCAACGTCACAAAGCTCTTTTAGTGTTACCAGTAAGTGTCCAAAGCATTGCAATCTACCTCAAATAAGCCTTAGCCCACTCAGATCCCCATGGGTCAACAAGCCAAGCTCTCCCAACAAAATACCTGGAGGCACCTTTCTCTGCAAGCACTCCTGGCTGAAGGCACTCAGCTTTCTTGCTCGATTTGCATGAAACCCCACTCTTCTATCTCTTGTTCTTGGTCTGCTCTGATCTCTTGGATCAAGTAGATTCAGCACACAATAGTCTCAGAGTCCAAAGGGTACAGTCCGCTTTCTTGATAGTAGTGCAATCGAATCCCCTATTTCTGAGATGGCTTATTTTATACCCCGCGCAGTGGCAAATAGAGTTCTTATTTTTTATAATCAGAACTCTCAGTCACTCTCAACTGAATCATACAGTCCTATCAGGGGGAAAAACAGAGAAAACACACTCAGTCCGCATGGTTCCACCCACTAGTTGTTTGTTGGGAGTTAAAAAGACCATGGCTAGATAGGCTATCAAGTAAATCTCTACACACAGGACAGAAGGACAGTGCAGACATTTCCACTGAACTGAGCAAGGTAAAAGTGGTAAGACTGCGCTCTGTCAAAGGGAGGAAGCTCGTGCGACCTGGAAAAACAAGGCCGTGTCACTGAGCTCCGGCTCTTACAGGTTTTGCTGTCCTCAGTAGCTGTGGATGTATACGGGTACACCAGCGGCCGGCGTGGATGGATGGCGAGAGCGAACTTACCTTTACTTGATTTCCCTGTGCTTTGCATTCAACTTTGGGTTTCAATGAGTCCAAAAACCTCCATGTTTGTTAGTTTTACCAAAAACAGCAAGTCTGCAGTGTGGCAGAGTTGACTTAGGACTGGAATGCGAACAGAGAAATTGAAACTGAGGTTCATAGCTTGGCTCTACTCAGCATCATTCATCTTCCGGGAAGTTTTTGTTCATTATAAAAGAGGGATGTTTTTGTCAGTTTAAATCATGCCTAGAAATCCGCATCAGTTATTAATGGCTTATAATTTAAATGTCATCTACATATCGCTTGTAGTCCATTGAGATGGCCTATTAAAATGGGATAGTCTGTATATAACAATTTAGGTGTAAGGCCTTTGTCTTAACCTCTTAAACATTAGCATAAGGGTATTTGCTGAATGGAGTGGTTCCTTACCCAAAAATATTTTATTAAGGAAAATACACGTTTTAGGAGAAAGATAAAATGATTTTAAAAGGATCTCAGGGAACAAAAGCGTGGACACAAACTTTTAAGTATTGGAGATGTTCCCTTCTTTTAATAGGTCTGTGAGTAAGTTTAATAACTAAGTCTCTAGTTTTCATTTTAAATACATTAGTGACGTTCGGAGATGTACTTCTATGTAGATGGCACATTGTAAGAACAGGAAAGCACAGTAATGCGTTTTAATGCGTGCTGTTTTCACGGTTATAGGGGATGTACCTTATAATTGAGATGGTCTTACAGTGGTGTTCATGTTTTGTTTCATCCTTAGACCATGAAAAATCTATTTCTTATTGTTGGTGCCTTGGATTCCATTATGAATTAGATTCCAACCTTTCTAAAGGATTCCAACATTGATAATGAAATCAAAGATTATACATCATAAATGTTGGCGCCTCAGATTCCATTCTAAATACAGTAAGCATGATTTACATAGAATAACCGGTAAATTATACCAGTGCTCAAACCCACTTGCTGTCAAGTCAATTCCAGCCCACAGTGACTGCAGAGAACAGAATGGAGCCGCCCCAGAAAGTTCCAGGATTGTGTGAATCTCCCGGTGAACAGAAAACCTGAGCTCTGTCCTGTGGCAATTAGCAGCTCGGTGATTAGCTCACTCTGCCACCAGGTGTTCTGGACCCGCTGTAGGAATCGAAAAGATACTGAAACCTCAACCAGGATTTGAAAGATCAAGGCCAACGTAACGGTGAGCCAATATTGTGATGCTCTGAAGCGTATGGCCCATGAACTTGTTTCTTTCATGTTCACAGTCTAGACATAAAGGGAAACCTTAACAAGTCCAGCATTTTCCTCGTAGGAATTTAAGGAGAATGAATTTGAGCAGGTGGCAGATTTTGTACAGGGCTGGGTACCCAGCCTGAAAATGGTTTCAGACTTGATGATACGGTTATCCCGGAACCAAACGGCATTGTATTTAGTAAGTGGAATGAGAAACGTACGCACTGTAATGATGCCTCGTGTCAATATGGGAGGGATTGGTAGCGACAAGAGAATTGAAGAATGTAAATTGGCTGTGGACGTTTTGGTCAGAAACATAAATTGCTGCCTTCTATGTTAAATTATGGAGCTGTTTGTGTAGCGAGTGGGGACTTGGCAGTAACTCGGTAGGAAAATGAAATCCGGGCAGCACACTCAGATCATGTCAAGAGGATATGTTGTTGTTGTAAGAGTTAGCGCTACTCTGGGGTTTGCTGTCGAAGGACTGAGAAATAATTCTTTAGCACACTCTGGAGAAGTCCGTGAAAGTGGGTTAGGAAAAGAGACTGCTGAGAAAAGTGAAAAGGAGTTGAAATCATTTGATTTGGACAGGAAAAAAAAGGAATTTGGGGAAGAGACAGCAACTGCTTCCCCATTTCTGTTACAGAAAAGAGTAAGTGAAAAGCGTGCGGGTTGATGACTGAAACAGTGCCAGAAAGAAAAGGCCGCATTCTCGCTTAGGGATTTTCAAAACAACAGATAATTAGGTCTGATAATAAGTGTATTACTCATGTTATAAATCTATAGGAAATGCCTTCCATCGAAAAGTTTACAGTGAAGTGCTGATTCCCACTCAGACATAAGACATGAAACCAGGAATTACTAGGTATAATGGGCTCTTCTTAATTCTGACTTTTGCAAAAATAGAATAATTGCAACTTATTAAGAAATAGAAAGTCTATATGATAACCTTTTTTGCGTGGTAATATACCACGAAGTTCGACATGTACATGCATTTCCGTGTGTGCGAGCACATGCACACACATGTGTAGTCATGAAGATAGCGGCTGCAAAGAGGTCGCTACCCTTTCGTGTCAATTAAGCTGACCTTCATAACTGCCTTTTGATTATTTCTTAAGAAATGTCGAGAAGGAAGAGAAGGCTCGCAAGGCGACTCGTATTTTCTTTGTCATTATTTACAGTGTATGATGTACACAGTGTAATCCATCAGTCAACTTTCATTTCATAAGCTATTCATTGTGTTTAAACAGTACCTTTCTTATATTAAATATTTATAGCAGTCTTTGGGATGAATGCATTAAGATGGCCGGCGGGGGTCGTTTTCAACATTTTCTTGAGTGAAGGCAAGGGACCCCTTTTGAATTTACAGTCCGCCTTCAAAGAAAGTTCACAGTGTCTGCTAAGAACCCCAGGACGCAAGCATGCCACCAATTCCCAGCACTGTGATTTCGAAAAGCAATGGCTTGCAAGCAATCTTCATGCTTCAGCACCTTCCATTTTCAAAGTGTTTGCAAGGGCAGTGGAGAATGGTGAACAAAAACATTTACCGTTGTATTACCTATTAATAATTCAATAGGAGTACACCTCTTTTGCATTAATATAACCTTTTCATCGATTTTTAACTACAGTAGCAAAAAGAAGCAGAAAATACAATTTTTGACCTGCATTATTGGACCCAAAAGATAGATAGGCCCTAGAAGCTAGATTCCTAAAACTTGGAGATACCTTGGGAAGGAAGCCATTAAGGAGCAATGCACTTTGGGGCTTTGCTATTGTCTGTTCACCTTGATAACTAATAAGCCTGAATTCGGGATACATAGTTAGTCTCCCCTTCCCAAACAAAAGTAATATCTTCCAATGTAAGTTTAGGAGAACTATTCATAGGTAACAACATTGTTTTCTGTAATAGTTATGTTGGCCATTAGGGGCTTTGCTGAATATAAAAATTAAATCTGTGAAATTGTATCAAAATTGGAAATGTATCTTCTTTATTAACAGTATGACTATTGAGATATGAGATGCTTTTATTTATAGTCAGTGTTATTCTCTCATCCTAAGTCTAAGGGAACAGCTTGTGCTTGATGTACCAGGGAAATGATTTTCTCCGAAATCCTTATTTGAGCTGGAACCAGTTGATTAATGTTTGGGTCAGAGCCCGAAAGTGTCAAGCCAGGGCACAACCACTGTAGACCTGAAGACATTTGCCAATCAGTAATGCCCATCTTCAGCTAATGGGGTGATCAGTTTATCGTCTTGCAGTCAAAATATGGGGGTGCCATGGAAGACCAGTAATGTCGCGAAACCCTTTAAGCTTGTCGGTTCACAGTTCATGTTCGCCAGCAAACTGGTTTTTCAGTAGCAGAAATTTGTATATTTGATTTTTAAAGCCGCTTTGTTATGTGCATCAGGTATAACATTACACTGAGCAGATGTTGTGTGGTTAGGTATCAGCAAGGCAGTTGTGAGCCATAGCCACCCCTGTACAACAGAAGGGAACACTGCCCAGTTCCATGCCAGCCTAACAGTTGTTCCTATGCCTGAGCCCATTGCTGCAGCTACTGGTCAGTCCCTCTCTCTTTCGCTGCCCCCGTACTTTACCCATCAGCCATCGCTGAGGAAGGGATGATCTCAGGTTGGATGCTTCCAGTTTAGCCTTTGCCTTCTAAACATTGATGTTACTCTCGGTGCCTTATGCTACTCAGGGTTACAATCCTGCAGCTCGAAATAGTGTTTTTGTTCCTGCTATCCTGTCCAAATCGACTGATGGCAGTGGGTTTGGTGAGCATCAGCTCCCAAGGTCCACCCCTGTCCTCCTCGGGTATCTCCGTCAGCAGAGAGCCTGTTGACTTTTCTGCGTACCAGCCAGGGCATGACTCAGTTTCCCCTCGGATCCCACAGAAGACACACGGAAAAGACTCAGAGACTTGGCACATCAGTTTTCAAAGGATCCTGGTTTATCATTTGAGTACTTATTTAAATACCCCTTAATTTCAACCGATCACTGTAAGGCTGTTGTCACAGAAAAATTCTTCATCAACTGCATCTGGACTTTGCTGAATCAAAAGGGTCAGGTGATTTCCGGACATTCTTTTTGTGACAAAAAGTACCAAGAAAAGCTGCATTTACACAACACGTCTAATGTTAAAAACACTTTAGTGAGTTTTAAAGCATCTTCAAACTAAGCTAATGAAAGCTATTTAAGAAAAGTCAGTTGAACTTGTTTTTAAGCATTTATTTCATTGCTTTTCTAACTCCTGGACTGTTAACACCAGAAGCAGGAATTTAGAGGGGGAAAAATTAACTTGTTTCTGAACTCTATAAAAAAGTTTTTTTTCTTTCTATCTTTTAATTAACTTTATTGTTTTTTAAAGTCCTGCACCAAGCTCTATTTCTGTGCTTGGGTAGTTCCCATTTGCAAGTAGGGCAATTTCTGCATATAGGTCTGAACAGGCTATGCCACAATTATCCTTTTGATTGTAACTTTACTGTCAAAGAAGCAGTTTTCTTTTCCAAATGGAAATTCCAGAGGAACTCATGCTTTAGTAACCGTATTGTCATTTCCTATTTCCAAAGGCAATGGCCCCTGGTCCAGCGAACAGAACCCGTGTTGAGACCTGGAGTGCTCCGTGTCCCCTCCTCGTAGGAGAGTCTCCCTTAGTCATAACCGGTGCTAGCTTTCCCTGTTGACTGTGCCAGGCAGGGGGTGCGCTGCTCGCCTACGGACTGTCTCCTTGAATCCTCACATCGCTCTGGGAGGCAGCGGGACTGAGGTTGTAGCAGAGACAGACCCACTGCCAGGGAGCCCGTTCCAGCCCCCAGCAGCCCTCGACAGGGTTTCTGAGACGGAACCTCTTCACACAGCCTCATCTTCCTCCCACAGAGAGGCTGATGGTTCTGAACTCCCGACCTTGCAGGCAACAGGCCATTGCCTTGACCACATGCCACCGTACGTTCCTCTCAGAGGTGAAGAAACCTATGTTCATGAAATCATTCAATCTCCTGAAGCTACTTGTCTAGCAGAGAACAGAACAAAAATTCTAACGCAGGCTACCTCTAAAGCCGAGTCTGCCGTGCCACGGTGCAATAGGGGTGTGTACACAGTGGTGTGGGATGGCGACTGTACGCTTCTGGGTACCAGGCAATGTTTGGGTGGTTGCAGGTCATCATCGAAGCCGCTTCAGTGTCGAGGGATTATGGTACATTATGAGTGCCTTGCCACAGCTACCAGGCCCTGTGCCGACTTATTTACTGGCACAGTTACTGTCATAGAATGATTACAACTCAGTGTCACTATGCCATTTGTGAACCAGACCCAGGAGATACTAATCTGTTCACGGTTCTTGGACTAATAAGAAATAGACTCAGTGAATGTGGAGCTAGTCTGGTGGCCTACTCTTGGTAGCTGAAACCTTTTTTTTTGACAGGTGACCCACCCGAACCAAACGTGCTGCCAGGGAGTCAATTCCCACCTTAGGCGCCCTACAGGACAGCGTATGTGAGAGAGCACATATAGTGTAAAATCACGCCACTGGAGGTTTGTGCCTTTTTGCGCCTTTTTTCAAACTTCAGAAGAAGTACACCGGAGGGGCCTCCAATCTACTGAAGTTCTCGGAGGCAAGCGTCGGGGTGTTTTGTTCATTGTGATGTTCCGAGCTCCTGGCACAGGGAGTACAGGACACAACACTTCCTTAACGGGGGTGTTTTGCAGGAAAGGAAGGAATGGTGCAGGAAAGAGGGGCTGCTGCAGAGAGCCAATCGTTGTAAGATCAGGCTCTCACCCTGCCGCCACAAAAATATTTCCCCAATGTTATGGTAGAGGAAGTAATGCTTTAGAAAGAGACTCAGATGCCATGGAATGAATGCTAACACACATTTTAAAAAGAACTGTCAACCCTTTGTGTCAAAAACAAAAGCAAAAAACCCTCAATGGTATGCATTTGACTCTTACACTGACCCCACAGGACAGCTCGAACAGCCCTGGGGAATTCTGAGACTGCAAATCTTTGGCAGAGTAGGGTACAGCGGATTCTGAGCTGGCCTACTAACTACAAGGTTGGTGGTTCAAACCCACCAGACATGTCACGTGAGAACAATGAAACTTTCTGCTCCCGTAAAGATTTTCAGTCTCCCATCCTCACTCCTAAGGGGCTTTCTGGGTGTGTTTCCTCCGAGACAGATTTGTCCTTCCGGCAGTCTTTGGCCCTTTCAATATCCCTCACCAATACCATCACCCAGATGCATCAGTTCCCTTCCAGCCTTCCTTATTCATGCTTTTGAGACTACTGAAAACACTAAGTCCGCAGAGTAATGCCTTTGCCTTTAGCACTTTATCAAGTTTTGTGCAGTAGAGTTACCCTTTGCTTTCTTGCTTTCCTGACTGCTGCTTCCCTGAGCTTTGATTGTAGATCCAAGTAAAAGGACAGCTTCAGGAAGCCTCATTAGACTCTGCATATGAGGTTAAGTAGAAAATATTGCTGCAGCATTCCAGTTCATACATGCATTGGTTTATTCCAAATAAAACATGTTTAAACATGTCTTTGCCATCAGTTGATGACTATAGATGAATTCTCTCAGTTTTATACTTCAATAATAAACTTACCTTAGACTCATTAATATACCTTCAGAACGAAGGTCCAGTCAAGACCATGGGAATCTTCTAGGCAAGTTAAATTCAAGGCGGAGAGGTTAGCTCAGAAGGTGATGCTGACTGCTTTTTTGGGTTCCTGAGAGTAATCTTGGTTTGTTCTGGGAGGACGCAGAGAGCCCCTGGAACTTACTAGGTAGATGTTTTGAGGAAATGAAAACCTGTCTTGGTAAGAAAACGCCCAGGCAGTTGCTGTGAGGAATTTCTTCCCGCCCCCACGCCCCCTCTTCAAACAACTCACTTGCTTATTCTTCAAGGCTAAAGTATTAGTGTACATTCTGAATACCGCAGCTTGCAGAAACCTGTGGGTGACGGTGACAGCCCAAAATCCATTTGTAGAGTTCCCACATAGCATAAGCCTTCAATGAAATACTTCTGATTATCAACCAAGGATGTAGACCATCGTGGCCTCAGGTAGAGCGGGTTGGAAAGGAAATTACCCCCACCCACCCCCAGCAAGCTCAGGGAGGGGCAGTCTCTTTTAAGGGCTTGCCTGGGAGTGTCTTTTTTGGTGACCACAGAACTGGGGACAGTCGGGTGTGGCATGGTCATGAGTCCACCTGCACCTGCCATGTCTCGATCTGCCACCATTTGTGAATTTGTGACAGTTCCCTGTGCCCCAAGCTTTATTTGACCAGCATTCTGACTACCACTTCTCAGACACTTATGTTGACCTCCTGCTAATGGCCTTCCTCATGTTGTCTTTTCCCATTGCAAGACTTCCTGAGTGGTGTTCTTCCATTGTGTTTGAGAGTGTGGTGTCTTTTGTGCCCTAAAACAGCAGCAGGGACTTGCTGAATTGGGGAACCTTACCCAATCCACCCCCCCCACACCACCAGCCTTGATTTTTCCCTTTCAGAGTTCTTCTCATTCTCCAAACTCAGAAAACATTGCACATGAGTTTGAGAATCTCTTAGGGTGTCAACATGCCGCTGTGGTGGTGTAAACAGGAAAGGACCAGAGAGCTGGAAACACCACCTACAGAAGGTTATAGACTTGGGGTAGAGGATTCGTTGAGAAACAGAAGGTTATAGACTTAGGGTAGAGGATTTGTTGAGAAACAGTAGCATTACTTAAGGTATCTATGCTTTTGGTAGCTATACTTTTAAACTTTTGTACTGAATTGAGTTTCATTAGATCACAACAGCCCAATTAGCCACTGACCACAGGGAGGCACAGGCGCAGGTAGTGTTGGATGGTGTGTGTAGGCCAGGAGCCGGGAATCAATTCCATGGCAATTGACTGCAGGCTGAGTTAACATGCCAACCGGCCCCAAGGCCTGTGCTACAGAGGAGAGTTCCATCCATGTTTCTAGCAGCCCTCTAAAAACCAATTCCAGAGTATGGGAGACTCATTTCTCACATAATCTTTCTTCCCAATCAAACCGAAAGTGTTTCCTTAAAGCAAAAGAGGAGGAGGTATTTTCTACTTAGTTTCAAAGAGACTCGTTTTCCTTATGAATTCATGTAGACTTTGCAGGCCCATTCTGAGGCAGGTTTTTGTTTGTTTGTTTTTATTTATAACCTCTTAAAATTATTTTATTGGGGGCTCGTACAATTCTTATCACAATCCATATATCCATCCATTGTGTCAAGCACATATGTACATTCGCTGCCCTCATCATTCTCAAAACATTTGCCTTCTACT
>NW_022109767.1:7439684-7446122 GCF_000313985.2 Echinops telfairi | reverse complement strand
CATCAGCTTTCTTTACCACCTTTGCTTATGCACACGTTTGTCTTCAGTGATCGTATCAGGAAGGTGGTGTAAACTGAAATGATTTTTAGTTCTTTGATGTCTGATAACTGGTCCCTTCTACACCTCGTGGTCAGACGGGCTGATGTGCTTCTTCCATGTGGGCTTTGATGCTTCTCAGCTAGATGGCTGGCCACTAGGTGTAAAAGGGATCAGTTATCAGACATCAAAGAACTGAAAATCATATCAGTGGGTGCCCACTTTACTGACACAATCACTGAAGACAAACGTGTGCATAAGCAAATGTGGTGAACAGAGCTAATGGTGCCCGGCTATCAAAAGATATAGCATCTGGGGTCTTAAAGGGTTGTTTGTTTGTTTTTTAATTACACATTTGTTATTAGTAAGACCATTTACTGGAGCCCTGGTGGCATAGTGGTTACACATTGGCTACTAACCACAAGGTTAGCAGTTCAAAACCACCAGCCACTTTATGGAAGAAAGATGAAGCTTTATACTCTCCGAAAGAGTGACACTCTTGGAAACCCAGAGGCGCAGGTCTACTCTGGCTACAGCGTTGCTATGAGTTGGATGGATGGATCACAGTAAGTTTTGCGAAGACTCTCTGCCAGGTATTTTTTGCTTTTTTAATTAAATTTCTTTACATGATCAGATGAGAGACTCATTAGTTATCCCTAGGTCAATTCAACAGCCTGGATGGGAAAAAAAAAAGGGGGGGGGGTCCTTGCTCCCTGCTCTAAACCATACAATTCTCATCTCATGGATCTACCATCTTTTCACACCAGTCGTCCACCTAGCTGATCCTGAATGAAATGACTCCCTTTGGGCAAGAAAGAGGAGCCCCTCCTGTAAACCTAAGGCAGTACCCACCTCCCATGGTCATTGAACCAATTCTGACTCAAAGCAAGGCTATAGGACAGAGAAGATCTGCTCAGGGTTTCTGTGATGTTAAATTTACCGGAGCAGACAGCTTCATCTTTCTCCCCTGCCAAACTTGTCATCAGTAACCTAGTGCTCAACCCACTGCGCCAACAGAAATACTTGGAATAAGCACTACTGTCATCGAATCGTTTTTCTGCCTCATAGCAAAACCTATAGGACAGAGTACAACTGCCCTGTGGGTTTCTGAGGCCGTACACTTTTACACTAAAGGACAGCCTCATCTTTCTCCCAAAGAGTCATGTAACTTTATAACCCACTCTACTGCCAGGCCTCCAAAAATAAGGCCCCCCAAAGCTACCTTAACTCTGGACTCTGGACCGTAGTGGTGGGTGCCGTTGTGCAGCTCACTGTTGGCCACAGCACAGCCGGAGCAGACAGGATGTGTGAGGTTTCTTTTAATAAAACAATAAACAATAAATGTGTACCATATTCTTCTTCATGGAAAAGTAAGATATCCCCTGAAAATAAGACCTAGTGCATCTTTGGGAGCAAAAATTAATATAAGACACTGTCTTATTTTCGGGGAAACAGGTTAGCATGCTGATGAATTATAATCTCACTTTGTGAGAAATGGATAATAACATGGTGCTCATGAAAAATCAATAGAAAGATGCTAGAGAATAATATAACTGACTTTAGATGTGTGGAACTTGCTGGTCAAAAACATAACTGTGTGTTAACTCATTCAAAATACACTTATTGAGTGAGAGAGATGAGCCCTGCTTCTCAAGTTCAAGGTCTACTTAACATAATCCAAAAAGCTTCCAAAACTCCAACAGTGTAACTTGGAAAAGAGATAGCCCAACCCATAACTCACAGTGTCACCAGCACTCCTTAGAATACGCAAAGGCGAGGTGGACGTCGCTGTGACGTAGCCAGAGAGATGACGACACTGGCTTTGAAAGCTGCTTGAAGGTTGACTAAAGGAGTGATGGGATAGTTAGTTATGAACTGACACTGGAGACGCAAAATCAAGAAGGCCTTTGCAACTGTAACTTTCGCACATTTGCTGAATGTTATAATGTATTCACTGTTAAGTCTAGAAGCCTTATAAATATATGACTGGCAGTTGCCTCAGGCAGAAATCTTTTCCTGATGCAATGAGATAAAAGTAATTAAGCTACATGTAGGCTGATGGGTAATTAAATCCATGTGAAGCATTTTGTAACTAATTGCTATGTTCTAATCACAGATTGCTTTCTATTTGTCAAGGTAAGTGTATATAATTACACAGTCGTTATTTTCTTTAATCTGAAATCATCCCAGTTGGGCGAATATTTTTAAGCACTCTGAATCTTAGAGTATCTGGTACATTTCTTGCATAAGAGATAAGTTGCATATTTTATAATTTGAGGGCCTTTTATAACAAAGTCGCTGTCATTGTCACTGACAGTTCTGTGGTCAAGAGAGATGTCTGTACTCTATGTTCATTGTTGGTTTAAGAACAAAAAATCATTTTAAACGGTAAAAGCCAACTTGATGTCTACTGAATGCCCAGTACTGCTCTAGCCATTTTGATGGACTATAGATATTCCAACCGGGCCGCAGTAGTTTGAAAAGACCTAAGATCAGTAAGTGGATTGAAAATAGAGCATTTCGGTTGATACAAAAAGTAGCATATGTACTACAGCTCTGGGAGTTGAAGACTCAATAGTATGGTGCAAGGTAGAGTGTAACCATGGCCCATGGTAGACTCTCTGAGAAGGGGACTAGAGGAAACTTTATCCCCCAGTCGGAAGGGGTAGAATTTTACATGTAGACATCCACTTACAGCTTGGTTTTTAAATACAGGTTGCCTCTCTCGCTGCAGACACTAGATGCACTCACTGGAGTGCTGCTCAACCGCTGAGGGCCTCCTTCTTTCTTGTCTCTGTGGTGCCTAGCGCATGGATTCCACTATGTTAATGTTTATGCAATTACTAGGAGTAACATGCTGACTAATGGGGAATCCAAGAGGTTTTTTCTGTGCATTGTCTTCATTTGTGAACTTCCCTTTTTAGTTCTGAAGTTGGCTAGCTTTCTGAACCTCAAGATAAACCACAAACCATTGCATTAAAAAAAATCCAACATATGTGCAAATATGCTTGACACGATTCATGTATGGATTGTTATAAGAGCTGCCAATCAACTGATCTTTTAATAATAAAAATATAATATATTCAATTCTGCTTGGCATACATTCTCTTTTACTGTGTTTAGTCTCATTTTACATTGTTAGTGTCTTTTTAGAAGTGCTTTGTGGCACAGTCAGGAGCCCTGGAGGTGTGCTAGTTGCTCCTTAGGCTTCCATCTGCAAGATCAGCCATTTGCAACCACCAGCTACTCTTTGGGAGAAAAGTGAGGCTTTCTCCTCCTCTGATGAGTTGTAACCTTGAAATCCCACAGGCGCAGATCTACCATGTCCTGCAGGGTCACCAGGAGTTGATTTAATGGCAGTGAGCTTTTTCTTTGGGGGTGGGGGTGCGGTGTCGGTGGCATTGGTGTAATAGTTGGCAGTTAGAACCCATCACTCACCCCTCAACAGAAAGATGACAGCCTGCGTGCAGCTATGAAGTTTTACAGCCCTGGAAACCCTACTACTCTGTCCTGCAAGGTCACTAGGAGCCAGAATCAATTCAGTAGCAATGCCTTTTTGGAGTTTTCTTAAATTTTTGTTCAGTTTTGTTTTTAAGTGACTTCTTATAGCCTTTCCATGTAGGTTGTTTAGCTTTGATCTTCACCAAGTGATGACTATTGTGGATGGCATGGTTTCCTAAAGTGAAGTTGTTGGTCTGTTTCCAAAAGGAGAAGTTTCTTTCCTCTCTGATTCTTCCTGCTCCACACACCCTGACCCTGGCTGCTGGAACCTCTGTCTGCCTTGTGTAGCATTGGCTCTTCCAGCAGGCCTGCCAGCCATTGGATTGCCTCCTCATCAGTTATAAATGTGGGGTTGGTTCGTTCCGACCACTGCACTGCATCCCATAGCTGCTGCTTCAAACTCTAATAAACACGAATATAATGTATTCTACCTTCATCTCTGTCTATGTAGCGCCTTTCTAGCAGTGGTTCTCAACCTGTGGGTCGCGACCCCTTTGGGGCTCCAACGACCCTTTCACAAGGGTTGCTTGATTCATCAAAATAACAGTGATGAAGTAGCAACCAAAATAATTTTATGGTTGGAGGATCACCACAACATGAGGAACTGTATTAAAGGGTGGCGGCATGAGGAAGGTTGAGAACCACTGCTTTAAAGCTTAGAATAATTACTCTTTCCCAAATATCTGCTGACATCGTTTTCAGATCTCCCTGGTCTGCTAACTATTTTACTTGCCTGCGTGGTGAGTAACCCACTTCAAAGGGTTTGGGTCCATTTATTTTCCTTACTTCTGGGTCACTGCAGTGTCATCAGTTTTGTTTATCTGTTCCTTGGGGAACTTCATCTGGACCCCAGTGGTCACTACTTCATGGACACTTACCGTGTGATAAGGGCAATTCCTACAGCATGTTCAAGACAGCAATTTTTGTTTCTTTTTGTAAATGCAGTATGATTTTGTTGCTTATGGAATGTCTGAAGCTTCTTAGTTACAGAAAATATGTTCACCCAATTCTTAAAATAAGATGATAATTTTTAGATGCATGCTATTTAAATCAGAAAGCTCTGACTAAATGCTGAGGGAAACAGGGTCTTGCTTTGCATTGGACAAAGCCCAGGCTGGGTCTGTCCTATTTAAACTTTACCTTTAAAAAAAGCTGGTAAGCAAAGGTTCCATACCCCCAGCAGAGTCTCTTGACCTAGTATAACCTTCTTCTTCTGAACATTTACATTTATTTCCATTTCAAATATTTTATGTTCTGACTTAGAAAAATGTTGCACAAAAGAGTACAAAGAGTCCCATTTGCCCTTCAGCCAGCTTCCTTAAATGTAATTTGTTTTATGACAATAATGTTGTTATCAATGCCAGGAAATTCTTGCCACTGTAATCATGCCTGTTATCCATTCCACACTCGCATCACCTTTCACTCGTGATTCCAGTCCAGGGCCCCACATTGCACTTAGTTGTCATGTCTTTTTAGGCCTGTGACTTCCACTCTGGGATAGTTATGTTTTAGACGTCTCTCCAGTTGGATTTGACTGATGTACCCCCCATTGTTAAATGTAAGCTGTACATTTTGGGCGCAAAATACCAAATGATGATGGTATGTCTCATGACTGATGCTAAGTTTGATCATTTAGTGACAAGCGCCACCTGCCAACTTCTCTCTGAATCTACTGCATTTCCTTTTCATTCATTTATAACTTGTGAGGAGGTCATTCTACATTGTGCAAATCTGCCGCTGCTGCTTATACTTTTGCCCACAAATGTAAGCATCCATTGACAATCCTTGCCTCCAAAAACAGCTTACTGTGGTGTTTGGCTTCTATCATTCTCTGTAGAACAATAGAAGGTTTAGAAGAGATATGCTTTTCTTTGTAGCAAATAAAGAAAATTAAGCAGACATTTGTTTTTTGAGTATAATAAAATAAATGACTTTTTCTCCCAATATTTATGTACATATGAATTCTAGGTATTGATTTTATCTTATAGTTCATGTTTCATGGCTTTATTATTTCTTGTTCAAATTGTTCTAGATTGGTCACTGGGAGTGTCATCTGGTTATTTCATCATGCCTGTGTAGTTTTGTGAGCCATGGTGCTGTGATGGTTACATGTTGGGCTATGATCCACATGGTCGGCAGTTCAAAACTACCAGCAGCCCCAAGGGAGAAAGCCTGGGCTTTCTACTCCCTTAAACAGTTACAGTGTAGGAAACCCACAGGGGGCGCTATGAGTGACGTTGACTCGATGGCAGTGAGTGAGAGAACCTACATTCAGGAGCTGTGGTCACATAGTGGGTTACGAGTGGGCCTACTAACTGAGAGGCTAACAGTTCAGAGCTACTAGCTGCTCAGTGAGGTAAATGATCAAGGGTTCATGAGGAAGAGGGGCAGGGAGGGAGGGGAAAAATGAGGAGCTGATACCAAGGGCTCAAGTTGAAAGCAAATGTTTTGAAAATGATGAGGGAAACAAATGTACAAATGTGCTTGACACAATGGATGGATGGATGGGTTGTACTAAGAGTTGTATGAGCCCCCGATAAAGTGATTTTAAAAAAAGAGTTAATCTCAGAAACCCATGGGAGCAATTCTGCCCTCTCTTCTAGGGTCGGCTTGGTCACCATTGACCTCATGGGAGTGAGTTTGGTTCGATTTTCCTACATTCTAAAGCTCTACAGTGTTTTAGATTCATCTTGGAGTGTCAAAAGGCATCTCTCCAAATCTCCCGAGGTCCTGTTCTTCGCAAATGGTGTTTAGAAACCAGTATCACCTCCTTAGCTGTGCTCAGGGCTGTTGAAGTTTTACCTTCTGCCTCGGTCTGTAACATTTCATACTTTTAGAATCTTTAGAGGTGAGAGGTAGCCAGTGCATTTTTGCGTAGACCAATGGCCTTCAAATAATCTT
>NW_022109767.1:7436313-7439112 GCF_000313985.2 Echinops telfairi | reverse complement strand
AAAGAAAGAAGTAAAGTAATGGGTTGATTTTGTTTTTCTCATATCAAAGGGGAAAGATTGAGAGTCATCATAATTTCTAGAATTTCTCCAAAACATTCTCTTACAGATTTAAGGCTGTCCCCCACTTGTCTGTGTTCATGAAAGATGAAAAGCAAGTGCCTGAGGAAGAAACAAACTATGTGATGAATTTAAATCATTCCTTGTGATTCTTTTTTATTTGCTGTTTCTCTTTTCTGACAAGTACCTAGGTGCTAGGTGCTTGGTGACGATGCGGTTTCTATTGTAATGAGAACAAGCCTGTGGGTTCAATGTTCTCTTTGAAGTTCTGGGACCTTCTGTGGGTCTGCCACTGATAACTGCAGTTGTAGGCCCCTCGCCCCACGTACCCTCACCCGGCAGCCTCCCTCCCCCTCCTTCATCTTCTTAGTTGTGGATTCCATCACTCGCAGACACTCCTTGGCTGCCCAGTGGGTCTCACTCAGTCCATGATCGGTAGGCAATACATCTGCGAACGAGAAACACAGAACTTCCAGTCTCATTGCACCGGGGCTAGAGGAGCAACAAGTTGAAAGGCAGTGGCAAGAGAATTATATAGTATGTTAGAGACAGATGTCTCTTTTCGTTTTTTTTCTTCCTGTTTCGCCTTCTTCGCCTTGTCTTCTGCGTTCCCCGAGTTGTTTGTCCTCTGAGCACTGTCGGAGTTCTTTCAAGTTAACGCTGAATGAGAGCGACTTCTAGGACGTCAGCTTACGTCCTGGCCAACTGAAGTCACAAGACATTGCACCCACGTTCTGGGAGGTGTAGAAGAGCCCCAAACACAAACAAGCTCTCCCTTCTGACTCGGAGCCCCCCTCCTTAGGAGCTCCGAGATTGTACATCTCTGCGGGCGCCCACAGCAGCCGCCTCTCTCTCCTGTGGCGCAGCTGGTGGCTTGCGGTCAGCAGGCTGATGCTTCCCCCATAGCACCCCCAGGACTCCTTGGGGGGTTTCAGAACACAGAATAAAGCATATATGTGTTTCATGAGGATTTTGTCGTAGACTTAAGAGAGGTGAAAAACATTAGAAAACTTAATCAGTGCACTGACAAAGGATAACAAAATGAGATTGTTTTATTGGCTGGGTTTAGGCTAGTGCACTTACCACACGTACCCTATTTACTTTTTAAATCATTGCTTCACAATTAGAACATACCACAGTATTTCGATGGCAAAAATGGGGGAATGACCGTTTCTTTGGCATGGTTTCATCTATTGTTGTTGTTAAATACTTTGGAACCAGTTCTGATTCACATTGACCCTTTGGACAGTAGGAAAAACACACTGCTTGCTCCCGCTTCATCCTCACCGATGTGCTTGTTGCAGACACTGTGTTAGACCATCTCCTGGAGGGTGTTCCTGCTTTTCATTGATCATCTTTGACCAAGCATGGTGTCCTTCTCCAGCGACTGGTCCCCCTCATAAGACGCCCAAAGAACATTGAGCCCTCATTGTCTTCCATCTTTGTTTCTCGCACCCCAGTGCTAACCAGGGTGCCTTAGCTATCCAACTTATCTTTGCTTCTGAGGTGTTTTCTGCCTATACGTCTTCTAAGACAGAATTGCTCGTTCTTCCAACAATCCATAGTTTATTCAACATTCTTCACGATCACCGCCACTCAAATCTACCTCTTCTTCTGTCTAGTAAATGTTGGTTTTTATCAAGTTCACTTGAATGCTTTGGTGCTATTTAATTTTTTTCATAAAGAAGTAAATCAGATTTGAGTATTTAGTTTTTATAGAATTCTGATTCACCACATGCATTAGTTAGCATTGGACAAATCTCTTATCTATGCCCCGTGCTCCTTCATTTCTAAAGGATGAGATAAACATAATAGTTTACAATTACAGGCAATTTATAGATCTTTGAATGTTATCTAATTTGGGAATACTGTTTGCAGTGAACATTAATTTACTAGGAGTTGAGCTACTAAGTCCAGGTTTGGTTGTTCAAACCTTCAGCCCCTCCTCAGGAGAAAGATGATGTTCTCTGCGTCCGTCAAGACTGATAGTCTTGGAAACTCCTGTAGGGGTGCTCAGAGGAGGACCTGACCTCATGGCAGTGGGTGGCTGCATCTGTGTTAGTGTTCAGTTGCAAAGAGTCAAGGCGCTTTTAAGTAGGGTCGGGAGCCCTGTTGGTGGGGGGTTTGAGTTATGTAGCTGCGAGGTCAACAGCTCCAACTGACCAGCCACTCTACGGGACAAAGAGGGGCATTTAGCTCCCATAAATATTTACAACCTCAGCTGATGCCAGGGGCTTAAGTGGAGAGCAAATGTTTTGAGAATGATGAGGGCAATGAATGTACAAATGTGCTTTACACATTGATGCATGTATGGTTTGTGATAAGAGTTGTATGAGCCCCCAATAAAATGATTTTAAAAAATCCGGCTAGACCAGAGGATGTACACGGGTACAGATAAGAGCTGGAAACACAGGGAATCCAGGACAGATAAACCCCGCAGGACCAATAATGAGAGTCAAGATAGCATGAGGGGAAGGGGAAGGTGGGGGGAGAAAGGAGGAACCGATGACAAGGATCTACATATAACCCCCTCCCTGGGGGACGGACAACAGAAAAGTGGGTGAAGGGAGACATCGGACAGTGTAAGATATGGCAAAATAATAATAATTTATAAATTATCCAGGGCTCGTGGGGGTGGGGGAGAGAGAAGAAAAAAATGAGGAGCTGATACCTAGGGCTCAAGTAGAAAGGAAATGTTTTAAGAATGATGATGGTGACAAATGTACAAATGTGCTTGACACA
>NW_022109767.1:7433964-7435879 GCF_000313985.2 Echinops telfairi | reverse complement strand
TTCTTTATTGTTGGTAATTCTGTAGTCTCTCTCAGTGCTGTTGAATATAAATATTATGTGAACTACATTTGTAATAGACATTTCATTCTGTAGCCACCCTCAAATTGGAAAAACAATCCAAAAAACTTTTCTTTCAAGTATATTTTGTGTAACCAAGTGTACTCAATATAATACCATTTCAATGTATAACCAAGACAAGGAATTCTAAATGAGGTACTTTACATTCTGTTTTTCTTACTATATCTAGCACGAGTTCTGCACATTCCTATTTGGACTCATCCCACTGCAGGTGCTCTGTAGTCCCTGCGTCTGATGGCTCCCACAGTGGATACCTCATGCGTATTCCCTTAACGGGCCTCGTGTGTTATTTGCACACTGTGTTGCTTTCCTACCTGTTTTTCTTTTTTCCCCCATAGTTCTAATGCTACTTAAGAGCGGCTTTCTTTGGAGATTTCAGGTGAAACTGCTCACGTTGACATAATTAAAGCCAAACTGTTATAGGTGTTCCCTCTGAATCACTGAAGGGCATAAAAAGCATGATGTTGGAGCTCCTTCCTGGAAGTAAGAAGTCAATGCCAGCCCCTGGTGAGGGTAGGGCTGTGGGCAAGTTGCTCGACTCTTTCATCTGCAGTCTGCATTTGCAAAGTGCGGTGGATGAAGTCTCTGGGCTTCTTTAAGTGATGATTCTTTTTCTTCTTTTCTTTTAAGAGAAGTAGTCTGAATTCTAAATTTACTTTGGATCATAGAATCATCAGGGCCTCACTTATGGTCATATCCGGCCATACATTGAAGCCCTGAATTAGGCAAATTCGGTGCAAGGACACAGGTAAGATGAACAGATCTGTTGGTTTGTTATTTTCTGTAGTCTCCCCAACCGACTTTATTTTCTCTCTCTTTAAAAAGTTGAATTTTTGATGGCGAGAAATGATCATTCCCCACCTCTATGAGTGCGCTTATTTAAACATGACATTCGGTTCCCCCCTAGGCTAGAGGGGAGCTAACATTCTATTTTTAAATAGTGAATATCAGCTATCTAAATTAGCCTCACGTAGCTGAATTTAATAAAGGTCATTGCACTTAATTATGCTCATAGGACCACTTATTTTAAAACACACTGACTTCATTAGTTGATTTAGCTCCTTAGTGTTTTATAAGATAGATGAAATATGGACTTTGTTCAAATTCACCTCGCCACAAGGATTAATATTATTTGTCTTTAAAATAGTAAATATGACACATTTCCCACATACAAATACAACTGCAGAAACTAACAGTTAAAAATACATATGAACCAACCTGTATCAAATCCTAACTTTTAAAAGAATTTCAGACTACTTTTTTTTTTAACACAGGATTAAAGATAACATTGAAGCATCCTGTTTTTACCCTTCTCTCCCACTCCTGACTCATCTGGAGTTGTAGATATCCTAGATGGGTTGTAATTCCTCCCTTTTCTTTGTTCCTTATTTTCTCTGTTCCAGGCTTCTGTTGGATTGAGGATCATTCACTTATTTCCTTTACTGGCTTGTTAGGTACACCTCTTATTTTTCTTTGGGCACACCTCTTTTATCTCCCTACTTACTTACTGAACCTACTAGCTATTTATTTATTGTTGGTTTAAATATGCACCCCTGACTTAACACAGGTTAACTTCAATTCCTGTTGTACTCCTTAACTTGTAGAGTAAGAACTTTACAATCACATGCTCTCCGTTCTTCCTGTCTGATCTTGGTGCTCTTGTTGTCATATCACTTGTATAGTTTGTGTATGTGTGTGTGTGTGTGTGTGTGTGTGTGTTTAAATCATTTTATTAGGGGCTCATATGACTCTTATCACAATCCATATATACATCAATTGTGTAAAGCGCATTTGTACATTCATTGCCCTCGTCATTCTCAAAACATTTGCTCTCCAC
>NW_022109767.1:7432010-7433285 GCF_000313985.2 Echinops telfairi | reverse complement strand
TAATTTCTAACAAGAAGTCTGCTGTCCTTCTGATCTTTGCATCTCTGTACAAGGTCTTTTGCCCATCCCACCCATCCTTGAGGACTTTAAGATTTATTTTTTTCATTACTATTGTTTCAAAACTAAGTTTTAATATTGTGCCGTGGGTTAGTCTGCAAGGTGTTGTTTAAGTTTCTTGAACCTGTGTGTGGGTGTATGGTTTGATCACATTCAGAAAAATATATAATTATATAAAGACATATGAACCAGCCCGTATATTAATCTGTTTGGTATTCTAGTCTTTGTTATTCTCAGTATTCTTTCTCTCTCTGCTTTGTTTTGGCAAGTTTCCATTACTTGCTCTTCTAAGTCAACCTTAGGTGGTCTATTAGAATTATTTTTGTAAAGCTTTCTTTTTCTCATCATGTTCATATTACCCTGTTCTCCCAAAAGTAAACATCCCCAAAAATAAGACCTACTTACAGTGTTGCCTCTCGCTGAAATATAAGGCACCCTCCCCGAAAATAAGGGCCCCCTGAAGCTACCGTAACTCTGGACTCTGGACAGTAGTGGTGGGCACCGCCAAGCAGCTCACTGTTGGCCACAGCGCAGCCGGAACAGACAGGAAGTGCGAGGTCTAGTTTAGTAAAACAGCAAACAATAAATGTGTACCGTACTCTTCTTCATGGAAAAATAAGACATCCCCTGAAAATAAGACCTAGCACATATTTGGGAGCAAAAATTAATATAAGACACTGTCTTATTTTCGGGGAAACAGGGTATAAAGTGCCATTTTAAAGCACACACTTCATTTACAGTGACTGTTTCAGTGTCTGCACTAATACCGCTTTCTTTGTCATTTCTGTGTCTGTCCCTAATGATGGACTTCTGGCATGGCCGTCAGCACATTTTCTTCTGCATATCGGATAACTTTTTATTGAGTGTCAGAGGTGTAGCATTCCATATTGTTGAGCACTGGAGTTTAGTGCCCTTCATTAGACAGTGTTAGACTGTGTGCTGTCATATGGCATTAGAAACATGTTTCTGAGACTGTCTTGTACGTAGCTCTGTTAGCACAGGTTCAGAGACGCTTTAGATTTAGTGCTGATTTGTCCTACCATTTCCGCAATATTCTTCTAAGGATTATGAGAGAGTACCCCCACCCCCCCAAAAAAGACACCAGATTTTTTTCAAAGCTATGTATTTAAATATTTTTACACAACAACCTTAGCACCTTCAAAGTACTCTCCATTACACTTAATATATTTGTCAAATCTGCGATTCCATTCTTGGAAA
>NW_022109767.1:7429552-7431875 GCF_000313985.2 Echinops telfairi | reverse complement strand
ATTTTTCAAACTTATCTCTTTGGATGGCTGATAGCACCTCCCTCATGTTTTTCTTCACCTCTTTTTCATCATGAAATTGCTATCCTATTTCATGTCCCTCTTCATTCGTGGAAACAAAAAGAAGTTTCACAGAGTGAGGTTAGGTGAGTAAGGTGTATGGGGCAAAAGAGATGACTGTGTGAGCAGGTGAATTGTCGTGGTGTCAAAACTAGTCCCTTCTCTCCCTGTTTTTGTTGTACACTGTTATGCAGACTTTTCAGAGCCTCTAAATAGAAAACTTGAGTAACAGTCTAACTTGGTGGGAAGAACTCCAAATGCACTAATCCCCCTCATAATAAAAACAAAACAAAACAAAACACATAAGCACTGTCTTGATCTTTGATTCCACTTGACGAGCTTTTTTTGCGGGTTGGGGGGGTGGGCGGGGGGTGAGGCCATGATGGCATCCACTGGCTTGATTGATAGTTGCTTTCAGGGCTGTAAGAATAGCACCATGTCCAATCACCAGTTATGACCTTGGAGGAAATGTCTGGGTCACCTCGGAGCTATTCTTGCAAGGCACGGTGTGTTTCCAGTCGATGCTCTTCTTGCTGGTCTGTCAGCACCTGAGGCACACATTTTGCAGCCACCCTTCTCAATCCCAAATCTCCCGTTAAAATTCGCTGAAGCATGCTCCAAGACAGTCCAGGCAACTTTCCCATCCCTTTAATGGTTTACTGTCCGTCTCCGAGCACAAGTGCATGAATTTTGTTGACATTTCATCAGTTAGGGAAGTTGACGGACATCCACAATGAGGTTTGTCACCAATGGACATTACACTTTTTTTTCTTCATTACACCTTTTTTGAAATGAGAAAACCACTCGTACACATGTGTTTTTCCCATAGTGCTGTCCTTGTACGCTGTGTTCAACATCACAACAGTTTCTGCGACATTTCCCCCAAGCAGAAACAAAACTTCACAGCCGCAACACTGTTCTCTTAAATCAGCCACCACAAAAAAATGAAGGTCCAGTGAAACTGCTTTTTTGAAAATATTCACCGTGACCAGAGAGTACCCTCCCAGGTGACGCCACTGTGTGCACTAACTCAGAGCAAGTTGCTCGATGCTCACCTAGCAGGAAACATGCACCCTGTGAAAGCTCTGCCCAGAGGAGCTTTTCTTTTCTTTTTTCACTTTTGGGGGTTGCCCCTGGTATACCTCATTGCCCATGTATTTCAAAGTTTCTTGTGGCTAGTAGGTTTTTCCTACGACGTGGCTCTAAGTCTGGTGTGATTTCTGGGAAATATTTGGACTCCTGCGGTCCTTTGGTTCTTTTTCCTGCTTTGGGTGTAGTTGTCCGTCATGTATTCCCAGATCACGCCCAGGTACACATTGGATGCCACCTCTCTGTCGATCTTAGGATCTTCATCTTTGGGCAGCCGCCTGATGTCCAGTATGGTAGCCTGTGAATTCTAGCTCACTGGGCCTCCTTCCACTCCTGTCTTTTCCTTTTCCACTCAGGGAGAGTGATCATTAGGTTCTACTTGGCTTCCCTTGGCCTGGGGAATAGTTCCAGGAAATAAGATGTGCAACCCTAGGGCAGGCACATCTTATTTGTTTCTCTGGGAATCCCTGCCCTGTCCTGCCTGTACTTCCTTACTGACGATTGTTGTTTCACATATTTTAACAAGTTTTCTACTTGTTTACAGCAAGGCCATTTCTATATGAGTTTATCCTTTTTGGGCAGAACTGGAAGACTTCACTGTGCTGACTTTTAATTAAATTCTTAAATTGAGTTAATATGACCAGAGGCAACTGTTTTCACTACATAGTCCATGCTTTCCCACAGCAGCAGATAGATGGCCGGATGTCATTTTAATTTGTACAGCTTCAGAGTTGGTTATTAGTATGCCAGGGTGAGTAAAATAGTATTTCTACAAAATTGCAGAATCCTTCCTTAAAAGCATCAAAATGTGAGGCTATTCTTGCTCAACATAATCTCCTCTCAGTCTACTTACCTGTGAGGGTGCTGTTTCCACCCCTCTAATCCTTCCTCAAGCATCCTCTTTTATACCGCGCCCAAAGGACAGTTGGGCTGTCCCCGAGGGACTGGGATTGTGTTTCCTTTCAACTGGGGGACTTAACATCTCTTGTCACAATCCGTCCATTCATCCAGTATGTCAGGCACATTTGCACATATGCTGCCCTCGTCATTTTCAGAGCATTCTCTTCCCACTTGAGCCCCTGATATCAGCTCCCCATTTCTTCCCCCTCCTTCCCCCGCCCACCCTGCCTCTCGAACCCTCGATAAGTTATAGATTGTTATTTCTATATCTTACATC
>NW_022109767.1:7426208-7427884 GCF_000313985.2 Echinops telfairi | reverse complement strand
CGACCAGCACCTTCAGAGTACTGTCAAACTCTCCTTCATTCTGTATGCCATGCGAGCAGTTTCTCTCACTTCCCTGTTAATGTAAAAACACTCCTCCCACCCTTTAAAAAATCTGCTTTGTTTTTCACCAGAAAGCGTAACCATATTTTGATTTCTGTTAGAAATCAGGGTTATGTTTGCTCAACTGTTGACCTCACTCCCTGCTCAGTCAGCTGAGAATTGAAATAGGGAACCAGGGCACAGCTGATCTGGATTTCTATTGTTCTCATTGTAGTTGTTTGGGGTGTCCGTAGTAGGTTCTTGAGAGTTCCCGAACTTTTCCTTTAAGAAAGGGATTTTTTTGTCCTTTACTCATTCGTATTTGCCCTCTCTTTTGAGGCTATAGCAATGGCTCAGCCCTTGTGGAGATCTGGGTTTATGGCAAGCATGGGTTTGACTCTGAGGTCAACTTGAAGGAAGCTACATGAGAAGAGGAGGCTCCATATGTCCCAGTGGAAATTAAGAAAGAGAAAAGTGGGATGATAAGAACCTCATCCTCTGTCCACAGGTGCTACTGGCTAGCGTGCACAGATGGGCAGTTACTCTGGGATTCCTTTCATTTGCTTCTCTTTAAGGGCGAGTCTTGGTTCCATCATTTTGTGCAGTTTGATAATTTCCCCCCTAAAACGGAGTAAAAAAGTGATTCCATTTTAGAAAGGTGACACATTTTTACTTATGCCTTTTCTTTACCTACCTATGTGCCAGATCTAGTGATCTGGTCATTCTTAATTCAAATTTAGTATTCCTGTATAGAACTGTATCCCCTAACACACACACACACACACACACACACACACACACACCTGTACATAACTATGTTCCCTAACACACACACACACACAACACACACATCATCATCATCATCATCATCATCATCCACCACCACAAAACAAAGCAAAATGTTCCCTGCTCTATTCCAACTCACAGCAACCCCTTAGGACAGAATGGATCATATCCCAGGGTTTCCGAGACTGTAAGTCTTTATGGGAGCAGATAGCAAGCATCATCATTCTCTGGCAGAGCTGCTTGTGGGTTGAAACTGAGGACCTTGCAGTTAGCAGCCCAGCATTTAACCCGCTGCACCACCAGTGTTCATCAGAGGGTCAGAGGATTTTAATACATACATTTATTGAGACCTGTCACGACCCGAGTCAGCTGTGGCGCACAGTGGCCCAGTAAGACAGTGTAGAATTGCCCCCTGCGTTTTCCAAAGCTGGACTCTTTATGGCTGCAGACTGCTAATGTCTTTCTTCCAGGGAGCAGCACATTCGTTCAAGCCACTGACCTTTGGGCTAGCAGCCAAGCACTTAACCACTGCCCACCAGGGCTCCTTGGAGTGGTCACTGGCCAGTAGGATATATACATGTGGATGTACATTGCACAGGTGACTGTATCTGCCTTGTGAACTTGAGCATCCTGCAGTGTCTTCAGGTACAACTGGCTCTCCTTTGACTTTGTGTCGCACCACACATCCTCCATTCACGTCCCTCAGCCACAAATCCTCCATTCACGTCCCTCAGCCACAAATCCTCCATTCACGTCCCTCAGCCACAAATCCTCCATTCACGTCCCTCAGCCACACATCCTCCATTCACGTCCCTCAGCCACACATCCTCCATTCACGTCCCTCAGCCACA
>NW_022109767.1:7414474-7426031 GCF_000313985.2 Echinops telfairi | reverse complement strand
CCCTCAGCCACACATCCTCCATTCACGTCCCTCAGCCACAAATCCTCCATTCACGTCCCTCAGCCACACAGGCATCTCTGCCGCCATTTCTTGGAGACTGTGCACATGCTCATGTGTGGTCTCTGAATTGCTTCCCCCTCCTCTTGGCGTACTCGATTCTCGAATAGCCAATCCCCATGGCTTATTACCTTAATTCATATTTGATTCATCTACACACACACACACACACACACACACACACACACACACACGGGGGCGAACAACAGAAATATGAGTGAAGGGAGACAGCAGACTGTGTGAGATATGGAAATGATAATAGTTTATAATTTATCAAGGGGTCATGAGGGTGGGCGGGTGGGGAAGGGAGGGAAAAGAGAGCTGATTCCAAGGGCTCAATGGCCATCCCTTCACAGAAGGGTCATAGGAAGGGATGAGTCAACCAGTGTGCAAGTATAACACCGATGAAACGCACAGCATTCCTTTGGTTCGTTGAGACTTCCTCACCCCCCAGTATCATGACCCAGCCCTGCCTCCCACCAAGTAGAAGGAAATGGTTTGAAAATGATGATGGCAATATATGTACAAATGTGCTCGGTACAATTGGTGCTCGATACAATTGATGTATGGATTGTTATAAGAGCTGTAAGAGTCCCCAATAAAATGATTTATTTTAAAAGGGGGAAATAAAAGTAATTAAGCCAAAACCCAAATTGAATTTTGGCTGATAGTCTTCAGTTTTCAAGTGGAAAATACAAAATAAGACTACATTAAAACAAACAAACAAAGAAGACTAGCTAACACGCCATTTTGTTCAACTACCAGCTGGTACATTTTACAGTTAATCTGTCCCATTCACGAGGAGCCAATGCCACTAAAAATAACCGTGCAATGGGAAAATATTTTACCATTAAAATCTTAAAATAATAATTTTAAAAAGTCATCACCACCTCTTCCATGTGGCATGGTGGGTCACAAGTTGAGCTAATACCAAGGCCAGCAGATTGTGAGCACAGGAGAAAAACAAGCATCTCCCCTCCTGTCGTGGGTCCCAGTCTCCGAAGCCCCAGGGGCCCTTTGACCCTGACCTAGAGGGCTGCTGTCAAGTGGAGTGAGTCTTCTGTGTGTCCAAATAGCAACATTCCTTGGCCAGTGACTTCATCCCTCCTTTGTGACCCTGCATTATATATATATATATAAATAGAGCTCTTTTTACTTCAATATACTACTTATTTCTTATTCTGTTGTCTCTTCCACTCAAACATGTCTCATGAAAGTAGCAGTCTCTCAAGATCTGGAACTCTTACAACCACTGCCATTGAGTTGACCCCAACTCAAACCCTGCAGGACAAGGATTCTGAGGTTGTGACTCTGTACAGAAGCAGAAAACCCTGTCCTTGTCCTTGGGGCTGGGTGGTTGCACACGCTGACCCTGTTGTTAGCAGCCCAGCGTGTAACCATCTGTCAACAGGGGTCTGAGATCTGGAACAGTGGGTTCATAGCAGATGCTCATTAAATACTTGCTGGAAGAAGAATGGGTGATTGGTTCACTTTGAGGTTTTATACAAACAACAAGCTTCCATCATTACAACGACAGGACTCTAGGCCCTATTTGAGTGTACCTTTGTTAAAAGTCACTTTTGGAAAATCTAGGATCAAAAGATGTTACCGGTCAGAATGTCGGTCTCTTTCCACTTTGAGTTCCGCTTGTTTTTCGGGCTGTAATTGAGAAGACCTGTGGCCCCGGCACGGCCATCTATGGAGCCTTTCTCTGAGGTTAGTGTGTGCACTGTTCTGTAGCTCTTCGCCTTCCTCATGAATCCAAATGCATTCCATTCCCTCATCCAAACTGGCTAAGGTTCGTCTTTCCTAAGATGACCATCCTGCATTACAGCCTTGCAGCTGTGTTATAGCACCTCCTTACATTTGTTTTGTTTCCATAGTGTTTGGACTACAGGGAGTAGAGCCTGCTGCAACTTTTAAAAAGACAAAATGCTCACTGCTCCACCCCCCACCCCCAGCATCTACCTCCCCCCAAGTCCCTCAGGAACCATCGGTCCCCATGCTTTCTCCTCGGGCTTGCTTCCTGTGTCGACCTTATATAGGTAGGCAAACCAACAATAACAGACAAAACAAAAAGAAAACAAGATTGAATAAAAAGAATTTTTAAAAAATCATAGCTAGAGAAATAATCGAAAAAGCACACATAATTCCAGGTCTGTCCGCTGAAAAATGCTATAGACAAGGCAACAGCTAGAGAATTAAAATCAACGAGGACACAGAGATCCAGGTGGTGTTGGAGCAACAGCAATCTAGCTGAGAGGAATTACTAAGAGGCAGAAGAAGGATGAGCTGATGGTGGGGCAGGAGGAAGTTAAAAGGAAACAGGAAAGATCTAGGAAGGAAAGCTATTGATAGAGGTGTGAGCATAGGTGTACATATGTAAATACAGTAATTCATAAAAATTGACGTATTGGCCTATGTACATATATTTATATGGCAATACATCCAGGTGTGGATGGCCTTTTGGGCCTCTGCTTAAGCCCTCCCTCGATGCAAGAACGCTTTGTTCTAAAAACCTGACATTCTGTGATGCTCACCCTCCTGAAGAGATTGCTGAAGACAAAATGGGTGTACAAGTAAATGTGGTGAAGTAAAGCTGATGGTGCCCGACTATCAAAAGATATAGTGTCTGGGGTCTTAAATGCTTGAAGTTAAACAAGTGGCCACCTAGCAGAGAAGCAACAAGCCCACAGGAAAGAAGACACCAGCCTGTGCGATCATGAGGTTTAACAGGAATCGGAAGACTCAATCCAAGCAAACAAACAAACAAACAAACATATTATTGAGAACAAGGGGGGGTCAGAGCAGAGATCCAAAACCATCTGTAGACAATGGACATCCCCTCACAGAAGGGTCATAAAGAAGGGACCAGTCAACCAGGGTGCCGTATAGCGCTGATGAAACACACAGTATTCGTCTAGTTCCTTGAGGCTTCCTCACCCCTCACTATCATAACCCCAGTTGCGCCTTCCACTTTGGGCTAGACCAGAGCTTGTACACAGGTACAGTTAAGAGCTCGCGACACACAGAATCCAGGTCAGATAAACCCCTCAGGAACAGAAATGGGAGTAGGGATACCAGGAGGGCAGGGGAGAGGAGGGGAGTGGGGAACTGATCACAAGATGGACACATAATCACACATCCCTCCAAGGGGAAGGGAGACAGTTGTCAGTGTAAGATATGAAAATAATAATTTATCAAGGGTTCATGAGCTGGGGTGGGGGGTGGGGAGGAGCTGATACCAAGGGCTCAAAGAGAAAGAGAATGTTTTGAAAATAATGATGGTAACATATGTACAAATATGCTTGATACAATTGATGTATGTATTAAGAGCTGTAAAAGTCCCCAATATGAACTTTTAAAAAACTTTTAAATAGTAAAAAGACAAACTGCCATCTTTCCTCATTTCTTGCTGAAACAGACACTGCTGCCTGTCTTGTACTGTGGGGTATTTAATAAGCCCATGTAGGACCACAACCCACTGTGGTTTTACGAGATAAACTTAATCTGCCTCCCTGAGGCTTCAAGCAGATTTCAGTGACTGGGCAGTTAGGTGCTTTGTTTCCAGAAAGAGTAGATCATCTGTTTATGGTGTTTAGCGTGTTCTTAAACTTGTCCTCATTTCCAAATTCTTGTAGGAGTAT
Organism: Echinops telfairi; assembly: GCF_000313985.2. Lineage (NCBI taxonomy): Eukaryota > Metazoa > Chordata > Mammalia > Afrosoricida > Tenrecidae > Echinops > Echinops telfairi. Next base: position 7,422,327 of record NW_022109767.1, on the reverse strand, counting down.
GGAAGCAAACGAATATTCCCTCTGATTGTGATCTTTTCAAGGGGACACATAAACAGATTGCTTTTGTTTAGCAATATCGTCATCAATTTGTGCCAAACTCCCCACCACCACCACCACCCCTCTCCCCCACTCTGGCTATCAGGATAACCACACCAGTCATTAAGCTGTGGAAATACTCTCTCGTTAACTCTAATAAAGCATTAATGGGAAGTAAAAAAAGTTTGTAGTAAGATATGTACCAATAATTTGCCATTTGAACAGTTTCAAGTTTCCATTTTAGTGATATTAATTATATTTAGCTGAGCCTCAGCCATCACCACTACCTCTTTGCAAAATTGTCCCATGCCCCTCGTGGAAATCCTGTGCCCCTTTGGCAATCACGCACCTCAATTTCATCCACTTCGTAAGTTCCCTGGTAACCACTGATCGTTATTTTTGCCTGCATACATTTGCCTATTTTAGATATTTTGTGTAAATGGCATCATACAATATGTAAAAATAAGAAGTCATCATTTTAAATTTTACTTGTTTTATGGGTAATTAGCTTTTTTTCGGATGCTTGCACTTATTTTTAGCAGAAATACCTTTGTGTCAGTGTTCCTTGTCTCAATTTGCTGTGCTATCCAGCTATGATGAGCATGGTGATCTCATTGGAAGAGAGACTGCACTACAGACTTGGCAACGTCTCCAGACTCCCTTTCCATATTGTCCAAAGTCCATTGCAGCTGGTACATATAGAAACCCAAGATGGGCAGCTGAGCTCCTGTAGGAACCAGGGCTATTCATTTTCATAATACCGTCGTTACATTTTATTTGCTGTTTCTGTGTGCGTCTGTGTGCATGCATTCATGTGTGTAGGGAGGGGGCGTGTGCTTGTCATATGTTACCTGAATTAAATGTAATTCATCTCTGTGTACAATGTTTTCACCAAAAATACCAAAAACAAAAACTCACTGCATCAAGTCAACATCAAGTGTGAGACTGTGAGTCTTTTTTCCCCCTAACAGTTGTAGTGGCACATAATTTACATAGCATACATTGCTATAGTTCAGTCCTATCAAGGAGAATTGCACAAGCATTGCCATATCAATTTTAGAATTACCAACCCCACCCCCCACCCCCAGCATGGTTAAATCACCTTTAGCATGAGTTGCGTGATCTCAGTCAGTTCTAGTGCCCCCTCCTTGATCCTGCGATCCCCCTTCCCGCTCTACACCCCACTCCCCACCCCTGCACCCCTATCAACCCCTGTACCCGTTATTCTCACTATGTAGCCATGCCTTCCATGCATTACAAATGGGGAACCCAAAAGAAACAATAAAATACCAAATCAGAAATGCAGTAGTAGGCATAGCGGTAATATAAAGACTAAAATACAAATAATGAGTAAGAAATAAAAGGCCCCTCAGCAGCATTCCAAAAGCTAGGGAAGAAATTTCTGGTTATGGAACAAGTAAGAGATATTTGCACAAAGAACCAGCTCTGGTCAGGTCCGTAGGGAGGTCATCTGGCCAAGTATCGAGTTTGATTCAGCATATTCAAATTACAATGCTCTCTGCCAGACAGCAAGGCTGTGTGAGACTCTTGTCTGTGGCTAGCGGGGATCGGCCAGTGGTTCACTCTGAGCAGATACTCTGCAGATGCGTCTTGGGCTTCCACTGCCTTCCTTAGTCTTCTACAAATTGGGTGTTCATAATTTTAGCTCCGATACTTTTCCCTTTGCCATATTCAGATTTTTTCATTGTCATCTGTGGATCACACAAGCTGCTGTGCTTCTTATGTGGACTTAGTTGACCCCTTGCTTAGATGGCTGCTTGTTTGACAATAAGCATCTCAGATCCCAGACACTATTCCAATTGATAGCCAGACACCATCTACTTTCTTCACCATACTTTGCTGTAGCACCCTTATCTTCAGGGACCCGTTCATGAAGGTGAGTATCGAGCAGGGACATGTTGTCAGAACCAATGTTCTTGAATTGGGGTTAGAGTTACGTAGGAGCCCAGACTAAATCTTTACAGGAGTAGAAAGCGCTGTCTTTTTTCCTAGACTGGCTGGTGATTTTGAACTGCTGACCTTGCAGATTGCAAGTAGCTACAGCACAACATGTCACTTCTATGCTACTGGGAGTCCCACAGACAGACTAATGAGTGGAAATGGAACAACCAGAATAGTACATGCAGAAACCGTTGACTTAGTGTATATTCTCAACAACAAAATACCTTTTCAAAGAAAAATTAAAGTCACTCAACAAATTCCAAAGCAGTAAATAATTTATAGATTTATTGTCCTTGAAGCCACAGGGTAATTTTCTGCAAGCTTTTCGGTATTAACAGCCCCGGCACAGGAGTCTTCAAATTGTCTGTGTTCTACTCGGGCAACATATGTAACACTGGAAAGATGAAAAAGGGGTGGAGGGGGTGTTTTAACCATTCAAACTACTGAATTTCGTATTAACAGGCCCTTCTGGCACTATGGATTATGCATGACGCTGCGAGCAGCAAGATGGTGGTTAAAACCCACCAGCTACTCCATGGAATAAAGATGAGGCTGTCAAGTCCTGTAAAGATTTCCCGTCTCAGAAACCCTAGGGAGCAGTTCTGTTCTGTCCTGATGGGTCCAACAATGAATCAGAATCAACCCAGTGGCAGTGAGTTAATTTTGCAATCTCAGGGGGTGAGGGGGTGGGGTGGGGGAGGGAATCAACTACATAAGAAATTGGCATTAGAAGAACCATATTTCTGCATTATCGATGGCTCCTCATCCGCCAAGAAATATTCTGCATTGAAAAAAAAGCCAAGAGTAAGGAAGTTGTTTATTTATAGGCTTTTACACAGAACAAACATCAGACCCACTGAGAGTACAGTGTGGAACTGCCGCACTGACTGCATGTGATCGATGTGCTTCCCTGCATGACTTTTAAAGCAGTCGATATGGAAAGACTGAGGGTTCACAGTCGCCATTTTCTTAGGTGGATGAATGAACTCTTCTTTCATGATCATGCAAAAGTAGGTCATTTGAATAGTTTAAAATATCCCCACCCCCAACACACGTTTTTTGTTTGTTTGTTTTTTTTTGTTCTCTTCCCAGTTGATTATATGCTGCTCCATTTCATAATATTACCAAAGAATTGTCGGAGCGATAGCATCTGGCCTCTTTGGAATCAATAGCACTTTATTGAGGTTAGAATTTTAGAGGCTCTGGTAAATGCTAGTAGAAAGATACTCATACAATATTCTTAGTACGCTTATTATTTGAATGTAAATCACTAATAATGCAAACTACTTGATTTAGGGTTTGTTTGGTTCTTTGTGTGAGATTATTGCTTACAAATATAAACATTTGAATCTTCTCCCAGTTGAACAATTTTAGCAGAAATAACAATGACAGTTCTATTATTAAAGTGAGGGACTTAAGCAATTACACTTAATTTAGGTTTCAAAAAATTTTTTTAATGATGTATTCCTTTTACTGATTTACTTCTTAAAGAACAGGACATTTGAAGCTGATTAAATGAATATCAAAATAAATGTATCTTGGTATTCCTTTTGGTTAGCCTCTGAGAACATTTACCTGCAATCCTTTGGTAGCAGCCGGAAAAGTTAGGCACATTAACTATTTGCATGGCCTAGGGACTCCCTCTAGGTCATGGGAGGCCATGTGTGGTGTCATCTTTGGTATGGAATGACTTTCAACCTGCAGGCCCACCGAGGGGAGTGCCCTTTAATTAGTGTGCCTGTTGATCACCGTGTGCAGTTGCTCTGTTTTTTGTAAGCCTTAGGACTGCAGCTAATAGACTAATTGCAACAACTCCCTGTAGTGGAAAAGCGAGCGCTACTAGAGAAATGACGCTCCTCTGACCGGAAGAAGTCAGTCTTCACCCTGATTCTAATGCAGTGCTCTGAGCTCACACACAGGAAGAGTTACAGTGAGTCATCAGCCTTTGAAATGGAGTTTTGGCAAAGTTTAATTTTTGGAAAAGAGAAAAAAGAGAGAGGTTCCTTTGTTGCGAGACTATTGTATTAGTGATATTATCTTTCTTTTGTTATTAACCTCTTTTGCCTTCCACTTTTTCCATCCGCTGTCAGTGTAAATTGCTATCGGGCAGAGATCAGAATCCAGCTGTTGCGACGGTTCTCTATTCATGGGAAAATAACTGTGCTTCAACTGCAGGCTGGCCCGTAATTACTTAGGCAAAATGATAATGGATTCTAATAACTCAACTTTTTTAAAAAGGGTTTTTCTCTGGTACAGTGCATTTTGTTCCTTGCCAGTACTTGCCTCTCCTCTTACCAAAATTAACACATCAGAAAGATGATGGGTGATCTGATGAACCGAATGTTCATCACAAAGGTCTGGTAGACCCAATAATTTTCGGAAAATGAACAAAAAAGTAGACGAGCAATTTTAGGACGGAGAAAAGTATCTCCTTGGATGTTTAAAAATGCTCCTTTCTGTCTCCCTATTTGCTGCCTCTCCTCCTGTCTTGTTGTTGTTGCAGGCCCTTGTTTTTCAGAGATGAGAGTTGTGGGTGAACTTGCACTTGTAAGAGCTCAGCTCTTCTTGCTTGCTTCTCTTTTTCATGTTCAGTTTACTCCTCTGGCAAGTGTTGACCTCTGTCCCAGTGGCAGTGCAGACTGGGACTGTCACACTATGGTTGCTGTCATAATCACTTTAAGCCGACCCAGTTGACCCTTCCCTTGGGCTTCTAAGGCTGTGTTCACCACTACCCCTCTGCCCCTAGTAGGGATGTATGAGAATTCCAGGATGTTGGACAGTGTTTCCATGTCATCCCCTAAGTGATAGCCGATCTACGACCACTGAAGTTTGATGGGGAATCCCCAACTGGCAGCAGCTGGAAGAGCTGCATAATAGACAGCTCATTGCCACCACGTCGAGTCTGACTTCCAGTGGCTCTATAGAACAGAGTAGACGTTCTCCTTGTGGGTTTCCGAGACAGGAACTCTTTACAGGAGTAGAATGCCTTGTCTGCTGGTTTCAAACTGCTGACCTCACAGTTAGCAGCCCAACAGAGTAGGCAGACTTAACCAAGGTCACTGTATGCCGTTGAGTCGAGTCGAGTCGAGTCTGACTCTTGGGGACTTAATAATACAGGTTTGATGGTGAATAAAGAAGCAAATATGCAAAGGCGTTGTTTTAGTCTGGGTAGACTAGATAAACAAAATCCATAGAAACTCATGTGTATAAGAGAAAGTCTTATATAAAGGGTAACTGTACATTAAGAAAGCATCCCAACCCAGTCCAGTCCAAGCCCATGAATCCGATATTAGCCCATATGTCTGATAACAATCTATAAAGTCCTCTTCAAACTCACGAAACACATGCAATGACGCCAAATGCAGGACGATCACAGGCCAGTGGGTAGAAAGTCTTTGGATCCAGTGGCGTTGTAAACATGTCAGCACTGACAGGTCTCCATGGGGCTCCTCAAGTTCCCAGGGCTGCATCCTGCTAGGTCCATGTGGCTTCTCTTCAGGGATGTCTTGATGGAAGTGAGTAGAGAGAGAGAAGTGTGGAGGAAAAAAACAGCAGTCCCCAGAATTCTCAGGAGAAGGCCATGGCCACACAGAGGTCTCATTGGCTATCTCCGGATTGACAGACTAGACTCCACCCATATACTCTTAATCCGCAAATTGACACCAGATTATGTAACTCCCACAGGTGTACTACTCATAACTGGTCCCCGTAAGAAACACAGCTGTTAGGCAAGCACTTCCATCTGAAAGTCTAGCCAGTGAAGGGCGCCGAGTTAAGCGTGCCTTAGTGGTTATAGACTACAACCCTCAGGTTCTCTCTGAACCTATATAGATTGACCCCACAAGAACTGCTTGCACTGTGAGTGATGACAGGGCCATGCATGCCCAACCTGGTGGCTGGGTGGGTGCTGGGAGTCCACATGGAGGTTCATCTCCGGTGTGAGGTGACGTTCAGCATCCTGTTTGAGGAACTGGCTCTCCTTCAAATGAATGCTTCAGCTACAGAAGGGCTTCAAGAAGTTCCTAAAAGGTTTTCATTGTTTTTTCATTCCATTTTCCCATGAACTTTTGGAAGCACCTTCCTATCACTTTACACCGTCACCCTCTCAAATTTAGGGCACTATCAGTTAAGGAAAAACTAAGAAAGGGATGGAATCGTCAAGCTCAAATTCTGCTAAGGGTTGGGCTTTCGCCTTCTGCCCAGGACCTCTCATTTATCAGCATTTTGCACCAGGTGGCTGCTGTCGAGAACATTTCAGTGACCTTAATTCAGGAGCCACGCAGGCCATTATTCCTGTTGTTGCTGATGGCGTGTTCCAGCTGCTGCTTGCTCCGTGATTGAATTTGAGGCGCAGCCCACCAGGGGGCTATTGGTCTCCACCTCTGCTGCTTTCAGAGCTGGCTGCCGTTTCTGTGGGGACGTTATTTCCATTCCTAGTCATAGTGATTTTCCCCCTTCTATATTCATCCAGCAACAGCAAGGCACGGTTCCAGGGACCCGCTCTCGCTACAGAAGGCGTAGCATGGAACCATTTGGATGGAAAAATTATAAATTAAAATTATTCTGTTCATTTTAAAATATTCATATTGTGTTGCTCATATGCCAGTAACTGGAAAATCATGGGTAATGTCCTGTTGTTGTAACCTCTTTCGGAGTGCTTTAAAAATCCGTTTATGTAGTTACTTAGCCATCTCTTTTCCTGCGAGTGGATTTTGTGATAACATTTTTTTTCAAAAGCAAGAAATTTTTAAAAAAGGGAAGCTTGTATGAGTCCAGTGTTCGATGGCATATGTACTATTAAAATAAAGATGAATCTATTTTCTGATAACTAAAATTATTCTACCTATAGACAATACTAATAAGTACACATATAGCTTATGGAAAGACCAGGCAATTTCTTTGGATGAGGAAGCTTCTTATTAGATTTAAAAAAAGGTTTATTAATTTCCAGAGCTAGGTTTTTTCAATGTAAATGAAGAAAACTACCCACCTCCTCATGACAGTTCTATTTAAGAATATTGAATACATCTTCAACTTCTCAAAAAAGGCATGGATGTTGCATATATTCTAGTCTCAGTGCTAAGTTAATGACGTCTTTAATTTTGAGAAACTGGCATTTTGCTTCTGTCCTTGCATTTCCCCTTTATGTGGGGAAGGGGGTGCGCGTCTCTGGAAGAGCGGTCGGTCGTGAAGACTGAGATGTCCTGGTGTGGGTTGGATGGTTTTTTGATAAGGTAAGCGTTTCGGTTGCACCATCATTTTATTGTAAAGTGAACAGACACCCTGGCACTATGTAATATGATAAATAGAGTGCAGCTCTTAGATTGACCCTTTATCCTTTTTGTTGTCAAGTCCACATTCATATGAAAAACCATCTGTTTGTGTGTTGTTTCTCTCAACTGGAGAGCTAGTATTTGAAACTCTTTCTGTTGAGTCAGTTGAAACCACTTTACCTGCTGCCATTGAGTCAAATTCCACTCACAGTAACGGCCCTACCTAAGGTTTCTGGAGCTTTGCAAATCTTTACTGGAGCAGATGGCCTCAAGTTCTGCCTGCAGAGCAGCTGGTGGATTTGAACCACTGACCTCTTGGTGAACAGTGCAACGTGTACTCAACACTGTCACCATGAACAAATCCCACGGTTCATTTCAAAGTTCATTTTAACTTTATGTATCATTTATCCTCTAAAATAGGTGTGTTGGTCTGGGTTGACTAGAGAAACAAATTCATTGACACTCATGTGAATAAAAGAGAGTTTTATATCAGGGAGCAATTGTACATCAAGAAAACATCCCAGCCAGTCCAGATCAAGTCCATAAGTCCGATATTAGCCCCTATTTCCGATACCAATCTAT
>NW_022109767.1:7407739-7414374 GCF_000313985.2 Echinops telfairi | reverse complement strand
CCATGGACACACATATGTGTATAAGAAAGAGATTTATACACAAGAGCAATTGAACATGGAGAAAACAGCCCAGTTCATATCAAGTCCGATATTAGCCCCTATTTCCGATACCAATCTATAAAGTTTTCTTCAGACTCACGAAACACATGCAATGACACCGAATGCAGAAGATCACAGGCCAGTGGGTGGAAAGAGCCTCTTATACAAGAGCAATTGAATATTGAGAAAACATCCCAGCCCAGTCCAGATCAAGTCCATAAGTCCGATATTAGCCCTTATGTCTGATACCGATCTATGAAGTCCTCTTCAGACTCATGAAACACATGCAATGACGTCAAATGCAGGAAGAGCACAGGTTAGTGGGTGGGAAGTCTTGTGGATCCAGTGGCGTAAGCATCTCAGTGCTGGCAGGGGTCCCCACATGGCTTCTCTGGCATCTGAGGTCTGGCTCCATCACTCTCTCTCCATGTGTCTTCTCCATAGGGATGTCTCTCAGAAAGTGAGGTGAGAGAGACAAAGCTTCTCCACCTCCAAGGAGGTATACCAGAGTTCCCAGAATCCTCAGGAGAAGGCCATGCCCACACAGGGACCTCATTGGCTATATCCTGCTTGACAGTCTAGACTCCACACCTACCCTCTTAATCCTCAAATTGACACCAGATTATGTAACTACCACAATAAGCTCATCTTTTCGTCGAGGATGGTTTCAGAAAGATCTTATGTGCCGTGAAAATCTGGGTGGCTCTTGCAAACTTGGCTGCAATTCACTTTATTTATTCATTTTTAACAGTTTGATTGCCATATAAATTCACATATTCTACAATTCTGTAGTCCAGTCACATCAGGAAGAGTTGTTCAATCATCACCACAATCAGTTTCAGAACATTTTCTTCATTCTTGTTGCTTTAAAAATCCTTTGAAATAAGGTTAGGCAGATCCATTAGTATTTCCTCTTGTGTTTGGAAGCATCTTATTGCAGGCTATAATACTTGAAGTCGGGACTCTATAAGAGCAATAACAATCACCATCATCTAAAAAAAGAAGAAAAATTCACAATCCTTAAGTTGATTTCGATTCATAGTACCCTCTATACGGCTTCTGGCTGTAAAATTGAAGGGCACAGACAACCTCATCTTTCTCCTGCAGAGAAGCAGCTGAGTTTGAACCACCAACCTTGTTGTGAGCAGTCCGACACTCACCCAACAGAGCCCCCAGGGAGAACAGAAAGCCCAAAATGTGTTTTCCTAAAGTGTGATGGATGGGAAACAGGATGCAGCCTGCCAGCACACAGAATTTCCAGCACCAAAGTTGAGCGCATAACAACTGACCGTTTTTGCCCGCAGCTGTGCAGTACACTGTTGGTAATGGGCTGAAGAAGACAGACTAGACTACAGGGAAATGAGTGCCTTGTCATTAATAACTTGTGAGTTAAACCTTCACTGCACTTGACATCTTGCCCTCACCTGGGGACAGTCTGATGAGTGCGTTTGCGGCAGGTAGTACTGATTCTGTGGAGAGACTGTTTCCATCCCGGGGCTGCAGGTGTTTAAACAAGCAGGTGTTCTCAGAGGTGAGATAGATGCTTTGGTCCCGATCAAGGTGCGTTGGAAGGAGCGAGGCTGAGCTGCCTGGCTGCGAGTGTTGATCACTCCAGAGGCCGCGCCACTCACCGACTGCAGGGTGGTAACTCTGTGGTGTTTAGAAGACGAGCTCTCTACCCCACTGCCCCCATGGCTGTTCCTCTGTGAATGGGTGCCCAGAGGGCCTGCACGGTGGTGGTGAGAAGCACGCTTTAGCAGAGCGAGCAGCTGTGAGAGGCAGGAAGGGCCTGCCACAGGTGTGCTCATGGTCTCCTTTGATTCACAGAGGGTGTTTGCGAGATATGGCTGACCAGCGAAGACACCGGCGCATATGGCAGAGACCTTGGCACCGATCTCCCCACGCTGCTGTGGAGGCTGGTGGCAGTGATTCCGGAGGGAGCCATGCTGAGGCTGGGCATGACAAACCCGCCCTATATCTTGGAGCACCTGGAGGTAAGACACGACAGCCCGTCCACATGCCAACACGGACACATTATCACTTGAGCCGCACAGAGGGCCATTTCCCCAGGTTTCTGTTTGTTCCAAAGAAGGCTGGAAGCCTCCACATTCTCTCTCCTCAGTCTGCTCATCTTGTGCTTGCCATCTTGCCTCCGTTCTTGGTTTCTTCCTTGTAGCCTTTCCGTTTCTGGCGCATACCAGTACCTCCATCCCTCCACGTTGATTCGTGGACTAATTCAGGACCACCAGGGTCATAGGTTGCTATGGAGACCGTCCACCGTGTGCTGCACCGACCACTTTTACCTGTACCAGCAAGGATGCGAACTAAATCAAACCAACTGTGACCAGGTCTATTTAGATGCACTGAGACTGTAAATCTGTTTAAATCATTTTATTGGGGGCCCGTACAACTCTTATCACAATCCATACCTACATCATTTGTGTAAAGTACATTTGTACATTCGTTGCCCTCATCATTCTCAAAACATTTGCTCTCCACTTAAGCCCTTGACATCTGCTCCTCATTCCTCCCCCCCTACTCTCCCTTCCCTCATTAACCCTTGATAATTTATAAATTATTATTTTTGTCATATCTCACAGTGTCTGACATCTCCTGTCACCCACTTTTCTGTTGTCCGTTCCCCAGCGAGGTAGTTATATGTAGATCCTTGTAATCGGTTCCCCCTTTCCACCCCACCCTCAGACAATGTAAATCTTTATGGCAGGGGACAGCCTCATCTTTCCCCCAAAGAGTGGCTGGTGGGTTTGAACTACCCACCTTGGGGTTAGCAGCCTAATGCCTAACCTATTGTGCTACCATGGCGTCCTATCAGGAGCCACTGCCACCAAGGGGATTCCAACTCATAGCAGCTCTCTATTGGGTTTGGGGGGCTATGAATCGTTAAGGGAGTAGATTGCCTCAGCTTTGTTTCTCTAAAGCTGGTAGGTTTAAACCACTGGCCTTGCAGTGTGCGGACCCAAACCTACTGGACAGTGCGCCAGGACTCCCTCAACGCGGACAGTAGACCTTCAATTTGAAGATGGTTTTCTAACTCCGTATCTTCATCAGGAGATAGGGGTGAAGTGGTATAAAAGGGGGGTACAAGCCGGCGGGAATGTGGGACTCTTCGGCCTGGTTCGCCTGTGATCTTGGGGGACAAAGAAGGAAGTGTGACCCGGTGTCATTCATTTGCATGCCTCCCATGGGTCCGGAAGCTTGCCTTCAATCTGCTTACTTCCAAGCCAAGATAAATGTATGTGAATAATGGTGGGAGCCAGTGGAAAAATCCATAAGAAATATGAGCAGAGACCATGGACGAAGGAGACACGATGTAATGGAACAATTATGTGAAAATAGGATGATTTCTTGGGCTGCTTTAGCAAAAGCACCAGTAATTGCCTGGATGATAAGAACAGAGATTTATTTTGTCACACTTTTAAAGGCCCTCACTGCCATCGTGTCGATTTTGACTCATTGATCCTGTAGGACAGGGTAGAACTGCACTCATTGGTTTCCGTGACTAGCTCTTTATAGTAGTAGAAAGCCTCATTTTTCTCCCAAGGAGCAGCTGGTGGTTTTGAACTGCTGACCGTTTGGTTAGCAGCCCGAGGCGCAGTCCATGTTCAGGGTTTTAGCAGGGCCACGTTCTCCTGGCCTGTTGTGTTCCCTGGTTGGTAACTCTAGCCCCCTGTGTGATAACTTCGCCATGACACAGTCATCTATTCGCTTCCTCGATGGGGCAGCTCTCAACTGGATTGGGACGCACTCTACCCCAATGGGGCCTCATATTAACTGATAGAATCTTCAAGGGCCACGTTTCCACACAAGGCCACCTTCACAGATACCTGAATTTATAATGTCAACATACATTTTAGGGCAACACAATTAGGTCTATGCCAGGGTCTACAACTATTATAGGAGAAATAAAGTGGCTCCGGGTTGTGGGCATGAAACTAGTAAGTACTGTTTGGAAGTCATATTCAAAGTGTCCAAACCAATCGAAGGAGTTCTTTGTATCATCTCGGTGCCAAAAGAATAATATCTCCCACAGTAGAAGCTAGGGTTATTGCTGAAAATAATACATAAATGCAAATAAATATTCAAACGTTGAAAAGGTGGTTTCTCTTGATTTCATTTTGGGGCTATACTTTTTTATTATATCATTTTATTGGGGCGTCTTACAAATCTTATGACAATCCATCATTCAATTGTATTAAGCATCATGTACATATGTTGCCATCAACATTTCCAAGACATTTTCTTTCTACTTGGGCCCTTGGTATCAGCTCTTCTTTTTTCCCCTCCCTCCCCCACACTCCTGCCATCGTAAATCGTTGATCAATTATATATTACTGGTTTTTTTATTGTTGTTATTTGGGGGTTATACTTGTTTAGGCTGTTGGTCAAAAGGCTCTTCAGTGATAAATAATAGATTTCAGCAGTTCTGAAGACAAAGTTGATAACAATTTGGTCATTATAAATATAAAAGGAAGAAATTAACATTTTCCCAGCCAGATATTTTAAATAAATGTTTGTGATTTTTATATTCATTTGGTCACCCTGAGATGATCATGATGTATATTTTAAAATACATCACAACATGTTAACTTTTGCTTAGCACTTTTTCTTGACACTTCAAAAGGAAAGTGCTCCTCTGTAAAATATCAAATACGCTAACAACTATGACATCTTGCGAGCTTTGAAATAAATGCGAGAGAGATAACATGAAGATTTAGTGATATATCAGAGCAGGGCAGGGGTCGGGGGGCGGGGCTAAGCCAATAATAGGTTTGCAAACATGCCAATGTGTCTTGGATTGAACACAATCTCCTCAGAGGTCATGGGGAACCATCGTAGTTAGAGTCAGAGAAGTTCAGCTAGGAAGTCCACACAAGGGGAAAAAGAATCGGCTATTGGCTCCACACTGACTCCCCTGAGCCACATTCAGCATTCCCACTGGTTGTGAGATCAGAGGGTGTAATGCTGCCTTCAGAGCAAATTCGAACATTCAGCGCCAGAGTTATTGATCTTGGAATGGAGGCGTAAGGGGAGCTTCCAAAAGGTGGTACATGTAACTTCATACCTCACCTGGGAATCACCAGGTGTTTAGTTAATAGCTTGGGGCCAGAGTACCCACTGCTTCGCATTGCCGTGGCATTTTAGTTCTGAAACTCTCTCTATGCTGGCCTTCCCTGCTAACATACCATCTTCTACTTCAGGTAGAGCCTTGTCATTTCCATCTCTGCTGCTACCCAGTGGGGCTCAGTGAATGAACCGAAGGAAGGAAAGAAGGGAGGGAGGGAGTGGGAGCGAGAATCTTCTTCATAAAGTAAATTCTAGAACTCACAGTGGGTAAACCGAACCCTGGAGAGTCTTAACCCTCAGGCCAGAAAAGGCAGTGGAAGATGCTGCAGGAAACGAGCTCAAGGTGTGAGCGCTCGCCCCAAGGAAAGCTGCCCGCCCCACATTCTTTATCGGCAAGGTGGACTTGGTCCATCGTGCACCACGCCGAAGAGGGACTGCAGCAGAGAGGAAACAGAATAAAACACAGCAACACATAGCAACAAAAAGGCAAGGCGACAGACCTACCCCACCTGGGAGTGAGCGCTTCCACCCATTCCCTTTGCCACCTTGATGAGCCTGCCCTTCACACCTCCTTTCAGTGGCTCTCTCCCTTCCGCCCTGCACGGGAGAGCCCGCACTGTGCGCACGCAGTGTTCTCCACAGTTCTTAGTGCACAGAAAGGTTCAGAGCTTCTGCAGCCACAGAGGCACCAGGAAAGGAGCCCGGAGCGGCGGTCGCACAGCCCCACAGATCCCCATCCCGTCCCCAGCCAGGCATTGACTGCATTTCCTCATCTTCCTGTCGTTAAACTGGACCGCTGTCCAGAAAGGACTGAATCTGTGGAGGAGTGCTGCCGAAGAGAGTTCACTGCCATGAAAACCAGCAGAAAGGATGCAAATTGAAAAAAAGTAACAACAAATGACAGTTGTTTGGTTCAGAACAGGGCTAGACAGAACCCTCTCGAAATCACTGCGCCGATGCTTTAATACAGTTTCCTGAGAATTTGCATCAGTGGGCACGGTCTGCGTAAGTTTCTGGAAGTCCTGACTCTGGTGGCTCTGATTTTAGAATCCTTTTACCAGCTTGTTTATTACCGTATGTACTCGTGTATAAGCCGAGTTTTTTCAGCACATTTTTAATGCAGTTTTGTGATAAAATTAGGTGCCTCGGCTGATATTTGGGTCGGCTTATACTCGAGTATATACAGCTATTTAAAATATTTTTTAATTGAAGAAGTTAGAGGGAAAATTACTTAAAAGGAAAACGCCAAAGATAAAATAAAAATTTAAAAACGCCAGAGCTTCTGTCATATTTTCTTTAAGATCTATTTGGGAACTGTATCTGCTGAGAATATATTTTACTAAATCTACACAGGAATAAAAGGTGCGTTGGATTTTATCAATGCGTGGCCCTTTATGCAAAGACAACCAAACCAACCCCACTGTCATGGGGTTAATTGTGCTCATAGCACTGCTGTCTGTGTAGGACAGAGTAGAACTGCTCCTTAGGTATTCTGAGACTGTACCCCCCCC
>NW_022109767.1:7387629-7407614 GCF_000313985.2 Echinops telfairi | reverse complement strand
CCCCTCTCCTCCCCTCCCCAATAAGCTACTCCGCCAGTTATTGTCTCTGTGCATCGCCTTCTTCTGAGCTTCAAAAACTTGGAAATATAACAGAAATAATAAAAACAAAAATCAAACTATTCAAAAAGAGAGAGAGAGAGAAGAAAGAAAAGACCACTGGCTGTATTAAATTAAGCCACAGGGAACATTTTTGTCGAGAAATATTTAAATCTAGCGCAAATTCAGGATGGGTCGAGAGGGAGGTCAGCTGACCACGTATCATATTCTACCGTAGTTCCAGCCATGTAAATCTTTACAGCAACAAACAGTGTCATTTTCCCCCATGGAGTAGCTGGCTGGGGGGTTTGAACCACTGACTTGCAGTTTCCAGCCCAATGCCTAGCCCACAGCATCATCAGGACTTGGCACTTGATGTAAACCCCGAAACCAAACCCACTGCCATCAAGTGGACTCTGACTCATAGCAACTGTTCAGGACAGAGTAGAACTGCCCGTGAGAGTTTTCAAGGCCGAAAACCTGCAAAGGAGTAGAGCGCTCCATCGTTTTCTGGAAGACTGGCTGATGGGTTTGAATTGCTGACCTTGTGGTTGTTGGCCCATTGCCTCACCTACAGTGCCACCTGGAAAGGGTGATGAGTTCGTAACCTCTACTAGGCAGGCATGTAGTCAAGTGTCTATTTGGAACATCCTCAAACCCTGTTTTCATTTAAAAGAACAATATGGAACAAGGGGGAGTCAGTGGTGCTTCTCAAAGGTCTGTGTGAAAAACACTCTGAAATGAAATAATCATCACTATGAGTTTATGGGATGCTGTATAAATTTTACATATGATCATAGAAAACTAGAATGAAAATGTTTCACCCCTTCCTTAAATCGACTGGTACCTTTCAATATAGGATCAAGTCAGTGAACCCGTTGACATAATAAACAATAAACATTTTAAATGCCTCCATTTAAATATCTCCTTGCTTTCCTATCCTTTGAGAACTTCTCTATATTCTGCATTTGTTTTACACCTTAAATATTCACTTTACCTTTGTACCTGTCAGGTATGATTTGCTATTACGTGTGTTGACTAATAGAATCCGCGTCCCCCTGTCGTCGTCCCCCCCCCACCCCACCCCCACCCCCCGCAAAAGCCCAAATCCATTGCTATAGGGTTTCAGAGACTATTAACTCTTTATGAGAGCTGAGCGCTCCACACCTCATCTTTCTCTTTGTGGATTAGCCGGTAGGTTTGAACCTGTGACTATAATTATCAGCCTAATGCCCAACCCACAACACCACTTGAGAGCCTTATAATGCCCTATAAAAACCCAGACCCCACTGCCATCAAGTCCGTTCTGACTCATAGCCACCCTGTTTAGGGTTTCCAAACTGTGACTCCTTACAGGAGCAGGTAGCCTTATCTTGGTGGGTTTGAACCACCAACCTTGAGGTTAGTAGCCCCTCTTGAAATGCATTGTGCCACTAGGACGCCTTACAATGCCCTATGTGAGAAATGAAAGCTAGCACCTCCCCCATGTGTGCTGGCCTATTGATATTTCCAACGTCATTGCCACTGTTCCTCTTTAATGACCTCGGACCTTTTAGAAAGTAGAGCACTTCAAAAATAACTGTAAATGTGATTGTTCTTGAACCGACACAGCTAAGTCTTGGCCCCCTGGAGATACGTAGATTGCCCATTTAAGGTGTTGAGACTAAAAATAACACACATGCACCCCGTAAGATGTGATGGGGCTAGTGACTGGTGATGTGTGCCTCCGGCTAAGCATTTACCAGAAACCCCTGGTAACTTCCCTGTATGCTTCCATCATCACATTAATAAAGTCAGTCCAATGTACTGTATGTTTGTTATTTTCAAACCGAAAGTTCAGTGGTTAAAATTTACCATCCCCAGGAGAAAAGACCTGGGGTATGCGCCCATGAGGGTTTCAGCCTAGGAAGCCCTCGGGGACAGCTTTACTCTGCCCTGCAAGTTCGCTGTGAGTCAGAGATGACGCCGGACAGACACACACAGCAGTGACATCAAGCAGCCATGATGACCTCCTTACACGCATGTTCTCTCTTTCCCTTCTTATCACAACTGCTGAGGGGCTTCCAGAAGTTGCTGGGAATGGAATGTCAAGGTGATGGGCTTTTCCCTTGAGTTTTTTTGACAGCACTACTTAGGTACATAGATATTAGTGTCCTCGTTCTATGGTTGAGAAGCCAAGTCTTAGGACGCTTAAAGAACTGCCTAGGTCTAGCTGGCCTGGTCTCCAGGACAGACTGACTTTAAAATGATCTCTCTGCTGCACTACATCTTCCATGAAGCCTTCTCAGACTCGCTCTAGGTCCCCTCCTCTGTTAACACACATCTGTCTATCTGTCCTCATCCTCCCTTTCTGGTGTGCCATGATGACACGTTAGGTGTTGCCAAGTCCGTTGACTCATAGGGACCCTAGGTACGACAGAAAGAAACACCCCCGGTCCTGTGCCAGCCTCAACATTGTTCTCATGTGTAGGCCCGTTGCTGCAGCCACAGGGGAATCCATCTCGCCGAGGACCTTCCTCTTTTTCCCTGCCTTCTAGTTTTCCAAGCATGATGTCCTTCTCCAGGGACTGCCATAGTTTGCTTCCACGGAGCTGCTGGTGGGTTTGAACTTTTGACCTTTCTTTTAGCAACTGACTACTTAACGGAATGTGCCACCCCCGTCCTTTCCGTAGATTGCATCTATGGGACATTTCTGCCTAGTTCTTTAGGTTTTCTATGAGTCAGAGTTGGCTTGCTAGCAGTGGGGTTAGCTCCCTTTCAGAGACATGTGCGTGTTTTGAAATCTTACTCAGCATTGTAGGGCTTCGTGTCAGACTGCGGTTCTCTCGGAGCCAAACCAGGGATGCTTGTATGGGTATGTATATAGAAAGAGATGTGTATCAAGAAGAGGCTCACATTGTGGTAGAGATGGGTAGGTCCAGTCTGGTTCACGGCTGTGTGTCAGAGGTTAGTTTGACTCTACAAGAGTCTCCTGCCCTTGTAGCTGTAGATGCTGATGAGCAGGAAGACCCACCGGCTGGTAGATGCCAAGTTTGTGAATCTGAGATGTGCCAGTGTATCCAAGGTCAGCAGTCTGTGAATGGCTCCTGGGATTGGCAGGCAAAGTGACAGGAGGTCAGCTAACCAGATGCAGCTAACCAAAACCAACAACAGGAGTGAGCTAGCTTCCCCACCCTGTCGATTTATACTAAGAATAAGGCCACTCCCTGAACAAGACCTCCCTCAGTCATATCTAGGCTGTGACCAGGTGAAGAGGGTCACTTTTCTACACAGCAGACGCATCCTGAGGTTGACCATGCTATGTGAGGTCATATCATGGGATTATCCTGGGCCACCAGAGTTGACATAAAACCTGTCACAGGTATCAATTATATCTTCATCCAGAAATGTCCAGTAAATTAATCAGTACCACACATGCTCCTTTTTAAGAACTCCTATATATTCAAATAAAACACATTCCATATTCTAAAATTTGTATTATTTTGTACGAATTTTATACCACTACTGACTTTACTATTCACACCACATTTATTTTCCTTGATGGAACCCGTACAGTTTTCCAGATTTTTGTTTCATGTCGCTGAAAAATTAATCACAAAGAGCGATACTCTCACAAATCCATTTGTTTCAGGTTTGGAAATCTCTGATCAGTGCAGCACATCAGCTTCCAGCTACTCTTGATTTGTGAATAGTTTCTTCTAATAAAAGATACCTTACATTCTGCTTTAATTACCTGTGTAGGAAAAGAAATGTATCTGTTGAATGACAGTGGATTCCTGTCCAAGGCTTTTGCTACATGGTAATTTATGAACTTGTATAGCATGTTTGGCCTGGCAGACTTTTTGGTAAATGCATTAGAGTTTCAAAGTGATAGCACGCTCAATACCTACTGGCTTATTTATGTTTCCTCAGAGCGGCTCAGAATCTCCTAACGAAGCTCAACAGGTCAAATGAGGTGTTAAATAGAAAATGAAAGAAAGAAAAAGTTTTCTTGGGGCTTCTATTTTCTAGAATAAGATAAGATAATGTGAACGGTTCTCTATTGTGTACAGAATGTACTGCTACCGCCCCATTTTGAAGACGAGAGGGACCTGGTGGGTGATTGAATTTTGAGCAAGGAAATGTAAAGGGTGTAAAAATCCTTCATTCTTGCTATTGATGTGTCGTTTGGGGGACATGCCCCTTTAGCACATGCAGTTGCCGCTGACTTCTTGCTGTGTACACTCATCATCTCTGAACTTCATGGTGAAGCTGGCTTTCTGGAGCTGATTGCGAGAGGGCAGTGGACCGTCTAAAAGCAGAAACAGAAGTGTATGTCCATGTGGAAACCGAGGAAGAGAGGGCGTTCGTGCAGTAGAAAGAGCATCTCCAGCTTTACTGGGAACCTGGCTCAGAGAGCTGGGGAAGGCCCTTGGGGTGGGGGGGGCGGGATGGCAGGCCTTCTGCAGCCCAGCTTGTTTTGTGACTGGCCTACTAATGAGAACACAGGACATGGGGATGCCCCTGTGCTTAAGTGCCCTGGCAGGTTCCCCCCACCCCCTCCCCGGGTTCCAACAATAAAGAGGCTGCTCCAGTCCAGCCTCACTACTGCAAACCTTGAGTCTCTGCCATCCTTGTGTCTCAGAGGATGTGTCCCTGTGGCACTCAGTTCCTGTGGCACTCCCGTCGTGCCCCTCAGCTCCCAGTCTCACCTGTGCTCTAGAGTCCAGAGACAGACTTTCCCTGAACTCAGCAGCCCGTTAGGAACGTGGACATCGGGGAACACAAACGGTTCATCTACCAACCATAGATTGTCAGTTCAGACCCACCCAGCAGCTCCAGGGAAGACTGGCCTGGTGACCTGCCCCCATCAAGATTACAGTCAGAATTCCCTATAGAAGAATTCCCCTCTGGGACACATGGGTTCCCGGGAGTGGGGGCTGACCGGGTTGGCTGTGGATTTTTGACCCTTGCCAGCTCCTGAGCTTCCCTTCATCCCTGTCAATGTCAGTGATGAAGCTTCAAGGTTATATGCAGATCCAAGAACCTAAAACTCATGCTTGCTCAGACATCATCTCAGACCAGGGTCCTTTGGTGGCACAAACGGTTAATGTGCTCAGCTGCTAACCCAAATGTTGGAGGCTGGCTGCGTAAGAAAAGCCTGGTGATCTGCATTTGTCAGACCAGCCATTGACGTCCCGTGGAGCTCAGTTCTGCTCTTGGCACGCGTGAATCTACCTATGAGGACTGAGAGCCAGAACAGGTTGCCCTCAACTTGCTTCCTCACAGCCACCAGTGATTCCATCGAGAACATTATTTTATGCTTATCACCGTAGACACGTTTTTAGCATTGCCGTAACCTGCCTTGTTGAGTAGTTTTTTTCATGTTAAAAATACTAAGTATCTTCTCTGTCTTCTTGGGGAGCCCAATGGGAAGTGCCTCTAGCATCCGTTCCCCATGGCCGTCAATCGTGCACACGGAGATCTCCCCACCGGGTGCTACTGCAGCTATTGGGTTTAGTTTCTAGCTGAGTAGAGAGCATGCATGGAGGTCCAGGCCCAGTGTGGAAGTGCACATTTCCACTGGTTATCTGCAAGTGCTTGAAGCTACTTGGTACTATAAACCATCTGAACTTTGCAGCCACCGCACACACACACACAACCATCCGAACTTCGCAGCCACTACACACACACACACACATAATTTTTTTCTCTTGCCATTAGCCTAAGTTAGTAAGTACTGCTCAGGAAATGTAGTAAGACTTGGATGTTGATACCCCAAAGAGAGGGCAGTTTTCCGGGGAAGGGAAGAAGACTATAGAGAAAAGATGTGTGTCAAAATGATGGGTGCAAAGGTTTTAGCAAATCCTTTCTAAAGAAATTGATGTCACCCTTGAGCATCTGGAAGCCTGGCTCTCCGTGCTTGTCTTTTCATAAATCTGGTGGAACCTTAAAATATAGGCGGGTGAATGGATAGGTGGGGAGTGGGGAGATAGTTGTCTTTCATTCTAACACACTTGAGAAGCCTGGGGATTTTCCATATTTCAATTGTGGCACCTAAAGGTTCCTATTTAAACTCTTATTATACTAGTACATATTTCTGTTTATAAGAAGGCATTCGTTTAAATTACATCTTAGGAGGTACCCCAAGTTACCACTGGCCAGAATCCTTGATTTCCTCGGTGTCACAGAGAAGGATTCCCATCACCCAGGTCAATATTAGCATAGTTCCCACTCTAAATTAACACCACCTGTGCACCTGGTCTTCCTTATTCATGTAGGAAGTCAGTTATTTTCAAACCCTTGAGCAAAGCTGTGCTTGGCTTTCCTCTATGAGCACAGAGAAAGGTCACACATAAGGTCATCTCTGTAAGTTCCCTTTGCTTGATTCTAAGATCCTTTCTGTATTTCTTTACTCCCGTGATCTATGAAAGGCCACCAGAGACATTGCTACTTCAGCCCTGGGTTCTGGGTTCTGAGGTCTTCCTATGGTATCTGCAGTTTCAAATATTTCGTGGTGTAGACCAGACCGATTACTAGTGAAGTTATCGATTCGTAGGAAAGTTGAGGGGCATCCTGCATGTTTTACAGAAAGCAAAGTTCATTTCAGATATTTTCCCCGCCGAGTCCTTTGCCTCCTGCAAAAAGAATCCACATGAAAATGTTCGAGCTTTTGAATTTTAAGGCCAACAATTCTTCAGTGTCATTAAGGCTTGCTTATGTACCAAATTGGAAGCATAAGGTTTTTAAAATGATTTGTGCTCAGAGCTAGTTTATTTGCTTGGGTTGTAGCAGCATTATCAAATAGATTTTAATGGACATAATGGTTCTCTATGTAATTATTTTTAGCATCAGAGGAATTCAAACTGATTTTGTGAGAAATGTTGAGTATCCTCCAATTATCTATTAATTTGGGAAAACTATTCTCTTCCTTTTTATACAGTGTTGAATTACTGTGTGCATTTAAAATTACTGTGGAAAGCTTGCTACAGATAGAATATTGTTTAATTAGAGAAAATAGTATGAACCAATTTCTCTACTCATATACGGAGGTAAGAAGTAATCTTTAAAAGCAAGCTATATATCAAATTTTGCTGTATATTGTAACGTGGAATATCAGCCTACATGCATACTCCTCGGGTGACATTTGAAGCTGCGATCACTTCGTTGATTTGTTGCTGTCAGGTGCCACCCAGTCAGCTGTGACCCGGAGGGACCCCATGAACAACGGAAGCGGACACTGCCCGATCCTGCACCCCCTCACAGCGGTCCCACGCCTGAGCCCATTGTTGCAGCCCCCCTGTCAATCCATCTCCTTACGGGCCTTCCTGGTTTTTGCTGCCCCTCCACTTGACCACGCATGGTGTCCCGATACACGTCCCAAGTGCGAAGTCTTGCCCTCCATGCCCTTAAAGAGCACTCTGCCCATAGGGCTTCCGAGACAGATGGGTCCTGGTAGCAGTCCCTGGTACTTGCAAGGGGCAGTTCGGTGATTTACTACTACATTTTCAGCTTTCGTGTTTTGCCCTTATCAGAAGGTCCTTGTTGATTTCTTTTACTCTTCTGTTGTTAGGTGCTGTCAAGCGGGTTCTGACGCATAGCTTCCCCAGCCCAACAGAAGGGCACGCTGGCCTGTCTTGCACCATCCTCAGAAGTGCTATGCTTGAGGCCATTGTTACAGCCCCTCCGTCACTCCGTCTGCCTCTTGGAGGGGCCTTCTCTTTTTCACTGACCCGCTCGCTACCTTACCAAGCATAATGCTTTTCTCCAGGGACTGATCCCTCACGATGGCATGTCCAAAGGATGCGGAAATGAAGTCTCCCCACCTCATTCCGAAAGGCATTCTGTGTGCTTCTCAGACAGATGTGTACCTTCTTCCCACCGTCCATGTGTGACAATGGCGTGGGGCCCATGGCCAATCTTCCCACAGTACTCTGCTTCTCTGGGTGGATTGGATGATTTGTTGTAATGGCCACACAGAACTCCCTGACAGTATTCATGAAGATGAGAGTTTATTAGCGAAGTTAGCAGATTACCACACGTCAGGATCTTAAAACATTAGAGATACGGTCTTTGGTCTCCAGTCATGCCTCTCCTGTATCTCTCCCTGGTCCTCCGCCTCTCACTCGTGTGGTCCTTTGGGCCGGGCTCTGGTCTGGGTAGCACACCTGCCATGCCACACCTTCTGCTGTCTCTGGGACTTCAGGCAAGGATCTCAAACACACTCCACTGGTAGTGGTCCTTTCTGGATGGCCCCAGGATTCTCTCTGTCCCTGTCTGAGATGGCTCTGTTATACTAAGAGAACTGGCAAAACTGACCAATCCCGGTTAGAGTTACAGAAATAATCTTATTGGCATGGTTCCTCCCAGTCATTAGGAGTTCTGGTGGTGTAGCGGGTTGCACATGGAGCTGCCTACCAAAAGGGAGACAGTTTAAAAGCACCCACTGCTCTGCTGGAGACAGATCAGGCTTTCTACTCCCAGAAAGGTTTATAAGCATGTGGCTTTATAGACTCCTAGGAATAGGCAGGTCAGTGTTTCTCAAAACGCACTGTGGGCATGGCAGTCCCTAGCTTTCTCTTTTTAAAGTTTTGGTCAGCCTTTAGTTTGTCCCAGTTGTGCCTGCATCTTGGGCAGTGGTCATGCAATTGCTTCTGACTGGTTTTTACAATATCTTTTTTGCAATGAGCTGTTCTCTGGGAAGGACCACGTCAGGTTAAACAGACTCAAGCTTTGCAGCTGTAGTCTCCCAGGGAACCAGGGGATGCGTCCGATCTTGACATTCTTCTAAGAATGGGGGCCTGCAGGAGCTCCGACCATATTCGGCCTCCAGTGACTGGGGGGAATGCTGATTGTCACCGGGAATCCAGGTGTTCAAGGTAGTTATGGGAGCTGGGGAAGGTGAGGTGGGACTACATCAACTTGAAAATGCCCCAAAGCTCACTGTTCTTACTGTGATTCAGCCAATTTTCTCGAATAAGCTCTCTTCAGAGTGCTGCAAGTCTTTAGTTCCCAGAGACGAGAGAAAGTTGCTCCTGACCCTTTTAGCCAGCGTCAGCATTGTTTGTATAGAGCAGTCTCTCGGGAGTCCTCACTCGGCCATTCCCACTGATGCCAGTAGTATGTGCCTGGAAATGGACTGCTTCTCTATTAGTCAGGCCCTTCCCGGATGAGATGGGGTCAACTTTCTTACTTTTGCAGCCTGCGTCAAAGGTGCCGCTCATCACTTAAGGTGCCATTGGCCTGAGTAAAGCTTTTGACTAGAGAAACAAATCCAGTGACACTCATGTATGTATAAGAAAGAGCTTTATATCAAGAAGCAATTCTATATCAAGAAAGCATCCCAGCCCACCCCGACTCAAGTCCTCAGACCCTCTTCAGACTCATGCAGCCACATGCAAAGATTCAGAATAGGGTAGGAATAGCACAGGTTGGTGGGTGCAGAGTCCTGTGGATCCAGTGGCACTGGAAGCATCACTGAGCTCTGGCAGCAATCAGGGTCAGCCAGTAGGAAGGTTAAGGCAGAGAGATGGGGGAGGGGGGGAGAGAAAGGAAGGTGAGAGATATCCCCAGGCCCCTTCTTATGAGAAGGCCATGCCCACAAGGAGACAGCAATAGGTTGAGTGAATACCATCCCTACCCTTATATATATCTTCCAGCTGGCATGAAGTTTTGTAACGAACATAGTATTGACTGCAAAAGACCATGAGTAATCGAAGCTCCCGATGGAGTTTTATAGATTAAAATAGACACTTCATTGGGTGCACAGAACTGCAGAGCACCCCCCAAACATGGCAGACGTACATTTCATTTCACCGGCTACCATCAGTTCCTTTCCTCCTTTAAAATAGAATACTAAGTTACTTCTTATATTAAAAATCCAATCAAACATCGTTCTATTATTTATCCTCCAGGAGAAAATGCACACTGCTCGGTCACCATCATTTGTGTTGAAACTGCTGTTGCTCTGGAATCACAGAAATGTCCTGGTATTTGTTTTTGGTGGGGGGCTCTCCCCTCCACTCTGCTGGGAGCTGTCTGCGGCTTCGTCCCGACGTCCAATGAATGGATGTGTGGCACCCCATGCTCAAAAAGGGGATGTTTGCTTCTGATGCTGCTTTACTTTTAGCGAAGATCATCACACTTGAAATTAATAGTGTATCTACATGAACTCTCCCTGCCAATGATTCTGACTCAGATACCCACTATCGGATGGTAGAACTATCGGATGTGGGTTGCCGAGACTATATCTCTTTACAGCAGTAGACAGCCTCGCCTTTCTGCCATGGAGTGGCTAGCCCAACTCTTATATATACTCTCTCTATATAGAGAGCTCCTGGATCGGCTCTAGAACATATAATAAACCACAGGGAAATATTGGCAGTTTAAGAGCCTTCAATTCCCAGAATTCTGAGTTAGTTTGAATCTTCAGCGCATCGTTTTACTGTCATGGAAATAAGTAAACACAGATTTGGAAGTGTTATCACCAGCATTTTGCTGCTCTATCCTTATTGTGTTGTCCTCCCAACTGGATGGATCGATTATTGTATTGGTGTGTTCACAAGAGTGTACGATACAAGTCTGAGTTAGCAGATTCTCAATCACTCCATTCACCCTCAGAGCTTTCTAATAAAAGAACACCATTTTTTCAGAGGAAAATGTTTGTTGTTAATTGGTGGATTATTTTTGTTGTTTTCTGTTTTCCCTCCAATGCCTACTCAAGAGAATGGAAAAATTCAGATATAGGTGTGCTGTTTATAGTAGATATGTTTCAGTAATTTTAGCTAGAACCATGGAGCCATCTATTCTGTTAGAATTCACTTTGGTATATTTTAATGAAATCTATATTATAAAGGTACAGATTATACTTCAAGCTTGAAAGTTTGAAGACCTTGGCTCTATCCCTAATTCTACCCCTTTAGAGCTCTGACCTTAAGCATGTTACCTAAGCATTTAGATCTTTGTGTCTTTGTATGTGAAAAGATGAGAGGGGAATTTGATTTCACTATATCATTTTTGTAAGTCACTTAAAACTAGTGAATATATGTGCTATAGATCTAATTAATAATCTAATGAATTATCGCTGAGTCAAAGAAGAGGAACTACAGAAGTCCCTGATGATTCAGACATGAAATGAAGTGTCAAATGTGAGAGTGCCGAGACGTATCAAGTACAAAAAACACATGGTTCTAGAAAAGAAAATACTAAAACATTGACTGACCACTGCTTGAGCTGTTTTAATGTCTCACAGATGTGGCGGCCCAGCTACTCCGTAATAGAATCAAAAGCACGACACATACGATGTTGCGAAGTTTCAGCTTTGCGTGGGCTGTTCTGTGCAGTCAGCTTGAAACAGAGTCCACCAATTTGTGGCTCTTCAGATGCCGCACTGATTCGAGGCTTCACATGTGGCTAGTGTTTTTCTTAAAATGTATGAGGAGGTGCCCCGTGGAGGGAAAAAAGGGCAATCAGCTGTTTCTCCTATGATTAAAGGTAGACGACGCTTCCTTTCACAGTCTTGCCTTTTCAAAATGTGATTCTTTTATTACATCCAGATGGGACCAGAGAAGGCTAGATATGTTATACTTTTTCATACTGCTGAAATACATAATTATATCTAGTAATGCAAAATACTCTGTGAAAACATAAACAGGATACAGATGTTAGTTGAGCTATATTTGACATGAACAGGTTTTGGTAGACTCTCTGGGCTATGAACTCAGGGTTTTATTGCTGATTGATGAAGTGTCACATGTCTTCTTTGAAATAGACTGGGAATTTTTCTTCTTGCACATTTTCAATTTCAGTGGCTAACTAAAATGAATTTCATCTTTCTTTTATAATTGATTGTTTTAGGAGCATGACTAGTAAAATGGCTCACGAATGTAGAGCTTTTATTTAGGAATGTAAAGTTTTAATTTACCTATTTAGAAAATACCCTATTTGGACAGGAAAAGTAAGACAAGCCTGGGCTGTTAGCATAAATATTAGCATAGGGCCTTGCATTTGTCAACTGATTTGCATATTGTTTATCTTTTAATTTCAGGCTCCTGTGATTTAGTAATACTCATATTTATAGTTTGTCTTTCTTTCATATTTGTAAATGATGAGACACTGTATTTTGTTTAGTGTCCATTAAAAATTCTCTTTTATAAGAAATGGGAGTGTAATCTTCAAATTCCCAGTGCAGAAATCAGCTAGAAATAATCTGAGGCGGAGCTGTACCTGAGGACACAGTGTGCAGTTGGGTTCTCTAGAGAAGCAAGCCAAGGGACCCTGGTATCTGTTTGTGCAAGGTTATAGAAAGAGATTTGTGTGAAGCAACGGCCTGCACAGGTGTAGAGGCAGGTACATCTAGTCCATTTCAAGTCAGGCTCCTCTTGAATGACTCATGTAGCCCTGGGAGCCGCCTGCGAACAGAAAGTAGGATGACGAAGCAGGGGAGGGGTCACAGGCTGGTGGTTGCAGAGGTAAATGAATCAGGTCAGCTGAATGAATCCACCATCAGGCTCCACTAGTGGCTCCTGGTATCAGCTGGTGGCACATTGTTGCTTTTGGAAAGGGTAGCTTCACCTATCCTTTCTTGGGGACCTGAAGATGTACTAAAGAGTGAGGGAGTAAGTGAAAGGGGGTTGAGCCTGAGGCCCCTACCGAGAGAGAGCAGTTTTAAGGATTGGGAAAAATACCTCCCAACTCTGGTGAAAAATAATCCCAACCAGTCTCAAAATAGCAAAGTATTCAAGGCAGAAGTTCTTTACTAGTTAAGCTAAATTATTGTCTGGTTTTAAGACTTCAGAGGATGTATTTCTGGTTTAAGGTTCAAAGGTGATCCCTGAACAACCATTTCAAGACTTCATCCAACTTCCATGGCTCTAGATAGGTCGGACGCCAAGAACACGTGAAGTTCTGTTCTGGTTTTTGGCCATTGTGAATAGTGCTACAGTAGACATTGATGTGCACACCTTGCCTTGGATCTCTGCTTTTAAGTGTTTGGAGTGTATATCTAGCAATGGAATTCCTGGGTCACATGCTCATTCTATTTTCAGTTGTTTATTAACTGCTATGGGATTCTGTAACAGCTATGCCTGTTTGAATTTTCACACACAGTAGGATGTTTCCTAACATCCTCGCTTGTTTCCTAACATCCTCGCTAGCACTTGTTATTTTCTGTGTGTGTGTTTTCATCTTAGCTATCCTAGTGATGGTAACACAGTATTTTTTCTGTGGCTTTGATTTGCATCTCGCTGATGACTAATGATGTTGAGCATATTTTCATGTATTTGATAGACATAAGAGGATATTCTTTTATGAAATGTTGATTCTCATCCTTTCTCCATTTAATGAATGGGTTATTTGTTGTTTTTGTTGTTGAAATCTTATGTGTATCTTGGTTGTTAGATTATTTTAAAGTGGTGATATGGTTCCTGATGATACTCTCCCAGTAGTAAAGTCATCTTTGATTTTTGTGAGGTCTCATTTAACTGGTTTATTTGTGCCCTTTTGTTGTTATTGTTGATAATAATTTATTAACAGGTAGGCCCGATTGCTCGTGTATTCTCTTCTAAAAATTTTATTGTTCTAGATCCAATGTTTTGGTTCTTAATTGATTTTGCATTTGATATGGGCTACAGAGCCTGTTTCATATTCCTGCATATGTAAATAAAATTTCCAAGCACCATTCATTGAAGAGACTCTTCCCCCATCAATTCAGCTTAGCCCCATGTTAACAATCCGTTTACCATAGACATGGGCGCTTAGACCACCTGGCTCCATGCATTTTGAAGGACACGCGGAGGCAGTTTCTCCAGCTCTTCCTGTAAGCCAAGGGGAAATAAATGGCTGCTCTGAAGATTTGCCCCCGATGTGTCTAAAGATGAGCCGCATTGCTGGTTTTGTGGTCAGAAAGAACTCAAATGCTGCCTGGACCTTTGTTGAGGCTCAAAATGGAGTTCGGACCCTCAGAGCAACTTTCCATAAGCTAAATGCTTTAAAAATCTCAGTCGTAGTACAAGTTGTAAATCATTAGGTCTTTTCCCCCAGGCTCTGGTGGAGCCCAACCTCCGGCCTCTCAACTAGCGGCCCTGGTCACTGTGTTTAACAACTCAGCTTACAAAGGACTTGAAAGAATTCTCTTATATAGAATAAAGTGTGGGGGATGGGGAGAGGGAGTTGCCCTTCCCTCCAATTCGTTTTTTACTCCCAATCTCAGTTTCTATTTTCTCTTTGAACAAAGAAATGTTTCCCCTTTCATGTCTATTTATTGTCTCAATTCCCTCATCGTGGCTCCAGAGAAAGCATTACTCTAATGGTAGTAATTTCCTCAGGAAAGGTTCTGAGATGTTTTGCTGATTCTTAGCTCTGATTCTCTTTTGTTTGCTGTTTTCATATTCAGATTTCTCTCTCCTGTTATGCTAATTAGGAAGCTTTGTGAGCCACTTGAGTATAAGTGCCTGGGTGATTTGGATCCTGCTTAAAAGAAAGGTGGTGTCCCCCCCCTCCCCCACACCCCACCCTTTTGGAAGAAATTGAGCTCATTTTGGATGATGTATTGTCAAGAAATATTATTCGTATATTATTTTGACCTTTGAAAATCATTTCACTTTTCTTAAACCATTAGACAATATAAGATATAATTTTATAATTCAGTTGTTTCAAGATTAAATTAATAAGTGTTTTTTGTAACAATGATTGTTTTGGTCAATTAGTTTTTCATATTCAGTTTTTTCTATTCTCCCAAATTTCATAAATGAATATGCATTTGTTTTATAAGAGCAGAATGCATTCATTTTTTTTTTTTAACAATGTGCTCCCTCCCACCCCCCGCCCCCAAAGTATTTTAGGTTCATCAATTATTTTATACATCGCTTTCCTAAAGGCAAGGAGTAATAGATTCAACCTGATAGATTAAGCCTCAAATGAGCAATTCTCTCTTTAACATGATTCCAGCAAAGTTTGGAGCAGTCGATATCATAAGTGGGTCCCAAATGTATTTATTTTCCCCAAATTCACTTTTAAATACAAACAGATATTATTAAACTAAAAAGAAACAGGGAGAACTGATATGATAGTACACTGAACTATAAAATCTACAATCCTTGTGTTTTAATGGAACACCCAGAGTGGATAATATGTTGCCTATTGCAATATGCCTGGACTGTATTAGAGCTTAAATTTCTGGGCACTAAATCTGCAAAAGGCTATGCTTTATGGTGGAAGCCTTAAATCTGTAAGTTTTCAAATAAATTCAGCCTCTATTGAAGTCCTTCTAACCACTAGCCAGCGGCATGAATTTCTTAGCCGTCAAGCAGAGTGCATTAGAGTGTGGGTTTGCTAAGTTTCTCCAGTGGGTAAGACCTTGGGTCATGGCTTCCCATGATAAAAGAATTCAAGCCCAAGCCTGCTTTGTCATCCAAGTGTAACCCTGCCCAATGAAGGACAGGACATTGTCAGGCTTTACCGTCTCAAAAGGGTACCCACTATCCCTGGGAAGCATGCCAAGCTGTGTGGAAGCAGTGCTGGGGTTCACAGCTGGGTACGAACAACCATGTGGAAAAGTGCACCCACATATGCAGATCTTGGGGGGGTTCCCAGGAGGCCAGAAGCCTAAGAATCCTAAAGGCTAAGAGCATGTGAGCCCAGAAACTGTGGGCCTCAAGTAGGCCTGGGGTGGGCCCATGTGCACCCCCCACAGAGGGGGGAGGGAGACCCTTACCCTCTGACCAGGAGCAGGGTAAGAGAGCGAGAGCGAGGCCTTCCCACAGCCAGGATATTTCAAACCTCTGGCTGGGGAGGTGTGGTTGATAGTATCGGTTGATCCCATTGGCTCAGTTAAGCCCACCTGGGTGACGTCATGAGCCTGGGCCTAGTTTGGACCATCCAGGTGTACCTCCCACCTGGCTTGGGGGCTTGCGTATGAGCATGCTCAGTTTGGGGTCTTCAGAGGTGTTCAATGGTTGCCTGATTTCTTTTCAACCTCCTCTATGGGGGGCCTTTGCAGGCATGGACGGGACAACCCCATCGCTAAATCTAGCTACCTAACAGGTTCCTGTGGTCCCCCTCGCTGGTTCTGGAGAACTGGAGTAGCCATTGTGGACATGCCAAGGAATACCTTCAGTGGAAATTGGAGTGCTAGTATCACATGGTCATGAGCCCAGCCTGACCTCCTTGGTCTGATGGAGGGCCCTGAACCACTCTCCTAAGCTCTCTGTCAAACATAACCTGCTTGTTCCAATCATTGGCTCCCATTTCTGCTTCTGTAGTCCTACCTGTAACTCATGCACCCATCTACCCACCAGCCATGATCTTGTTAACAGTTTCCTTTGTCCTCCGATGCGGAATCTCTGCAAACCCCTGATACTATTATGACCTTCTGATGTGCCTTGTCTTGTCCCCATTAAGACTTTCGAAATGGTCTCCTTGCATTTTATTTGAGATTTGCCTTCGCTTTTGTACCATGAAACAATTCAAAGTTGATGGAACCCCGTGGTGCCCATTAAGCAGTTCACCCCTTCCTTTGCTGTTCTGCCATTGCCATTGATAGATACGCTTAGTGTTTCCTGAAAATTGATTACAAAAAGGGACTCTGTAGACTTAGAGATTTAGCTTCTAAACTCGATTTCCCTCAGTTACTGATTTCAGGCTATTGCTCTATTACTTTAACGATCTTTCTCTTTTTCTTTTCGTTTCATAAAATGAAAACATATTTAGGATCGAGTAGGTTGAGATGTAAAGCAGATGACACCCCAAATCACAGTGACCTATGTTGTAGGGGAGAAAGAGACCCCCAAATTAAAATATAAGTGCTGCTGTGCTGTTGTCGTTAGGTGACGTCTCATCAGCTCGGGCGTATAGAAAACCTATGCACAACAAAACAAAATGCCACCAGTCTTTTTGCACCCTCACAATTGTTCCTACGCTTGATGGGTACAGCTTTATGAAGTCTTGAATTAGACAAAGACAATGCACCCAGAGGAGGGACAGGAGGCCGTAATGGTGTCCAAGGATTTATAGAAACTGGCCCCTAGCAGAGGACGTAAGAATGCAAGGGAAACTGGCACAAAGACGTAACTGTCATCAGCTCAGTACATCAGAGGCCCAGGCGGGACTGCTGAAGCAGGAATGAACCATGACTGGGACCAGTGTATTATGCTAGATTGAAGAGTTTGTGAGCTTGGTTCAGAACCCTCCGTCTAAGGCAGCTAGGATCCGACCTGCAATCTTGTGGACCCTCAAGGACACTCAACTGCCATCAAGCCAATTCCCACTCATATAGACCCTATAGGACAGAGTGGATCTGCTCCTGTGAGTTTCTGAGCCTTGAAATCTTTACAGCAGTAGCCAGCCTACTCTTCTGCCCAAGCTGCAGTTGCTGACCTGGTGGCTAGCAGCTCAATGTGTAACCCCCTCGGCCACCATTGCTCCTCATTTAGATCCTAGTACCCTAAATTCCATCAAGGGCACACCCAGGCAGGTGCCTAAGTGCTAGCCTGCCCCTCCCTGACTGGCTGGGGGAGTGGTAGTAACACACAGACTAATCTACTCTGCTTGGGGGAAAGCTATTCACATTGCGAGCTCATGGTCAGAAGTAATGAAATGGAAGTGAATCCACTCGGAGGCTTGAAAGTGGATTTGAGGCCTCCACTGTAAATCGTAGCCTTCTATAAACTTCCAGAACCAAACCCAAGTCACTGCCATGGAGTAAGCTGACTCACAGCCACCGGCTATGGGTTTCCAACACCGTAACTTTATGGGAGTAGAAAGTCCAGTCATGCTCGCAAGGAGCTGCTGCTGAATTTGAACTGCAGACCTTGCGGATTGCAGCCCAGCATGTAACCACTATACCGCCCGGGCCCTAATACACTTATAACAGTGAAAATCAATTTGGCTGGTATTGGCTGATATTCTATTCAAGGTGTCTCCAGTCCAGGATTCAGACTTGGAAGGGGACTGTGGGGCACGCACAGAGAACTTTTTAAAGCTTCGCCTCCGAAGTAGCACCTGCCCTTTCTGCCCACACTTCACTGGTCTTAGCAAGGCAGTGGCCACTCCTGATTTAACTAGACAGGGATATACCTAATACTTCCGCAGAGAGGGATGCCAGAAGATTTAGGAAAATGCCAGACAGGCTTCCACAGACCGATTAGAAATAGTAATCCAGGTATTTCTAACATGTGTGCGGTGGCGTAGTGGTTAGGCCAAGGTCAATAATTGAAAACCACCAGCTGCTCCTCAAGAGAAAGTCGGGGCGTTCCACTGTCTTTCGGAAACTCCCTGGAGCGGTTCTACCCTGTCCTGTAGGGTTGCCATGAGTCGGCATGGACTTGGTGGCAGGGAGAGCTATCATGGCGAGAAGGAGACCTGGTGCCATCTATGGCATGGCGATGAGCCGTCTGATCATTGGTGGAGTCATTCGATCATTCATGTCATTGTAACCAGAGTCCTTAAGCACTAGGGACGGAGATAGAGATGTAAAGAGAAACAAAACATGCCATGCCTGTGAGGGTGGGACAGCAGTGGACCGCGGGGCAGCAGTGGACCGTGTTTCCTTCTGTTATACACAGGGTCCCGATGAATCGGAACCGATTCAATGGCGCCTACGAACAACAAGAAGCTCCTGGCGGAGTGTGTGGGCTGTGATTGCAGGACTGGGAGACCAGCACAGGTTGAAATCCAGAGTCCCCTGTGTTCTGCATTGAGAATAGAGCTACTAACTGCCTGGGGGTAGAAAAAAGTCTAGAACAAACTGTAACATCATTATCCTTTCTGAGCCCTGTTCTTGTCATTTTAAGACCAGTTGTTGTGGCTGTTGTTTTTAAAGGAATTAGTTGTAATTATTTATAAGATCTTACATGAACCCAACAAATCATACCATATGCGGTTGACTGGGTTATGATGATCCATACTTACCTATAATGCTGGCTTTAATGTGTTGCTCAAGTGAGTAATATTTAGAACATTTGGAAAAGCTTGACAATATAATGACATGATATATTTAGTAAATACTAAGTCACACACACACACACACAAAAATACTAAGTCACTACCTTTTATTGCTTGTTTTGCAAAGAAATGCATACATGCTTCAACATGAAGGACTCTTGTACCAGAAGGGAGGGCGCCACAAACGGCTACAGGTTATATGATTTCATTTATCTGAAATGTTCAAAATAGACACATGTATGGACAAAGAGTCGGTGGTGGTTACTTAGGAGTGGGCAGGCAGGGAGTCTGGCCTGAAGGGCAGTGACTACGAATGAGCTGAGGGCTGCTTTTAGAATGTAAGTATTCTACAGTTAGCTCAAGATCCTAAAGTGGCGCTGGTTGCACAGCTCTGGAGATAGTAAAAGCAAAACCAAACCAAACCCCCATTTAATTGAGAACTTGAAAGGCACGTATGTTTGGTATGTAAATTGTGTTTCAATAAAGCTGTTTTTAAAATGCCTGAAAGAAAAAAAATTTTGTAATGCCTAAAATCATTGGTATGTTTTTTCTTTTAAAATGCTTTTTTGCTTTATTATACATCTTTAAGTTGGCCAAAAACACAGCAGTACAAGGTCAAGCATTTTAAACACACATGTAATTCATAATAAAGCTATAATCTGAGGAGGCTTTCTGATTAGTAACTATCAATCTAAAGACAAATGCATCTCAATGCAAATATTAAGGTATTTTATACACTCTTACCCACCAAGTGACTTGGTCCAACTGATAGTGTACAAGTGTCTATTCAAATCCAGATAAATATGATGATTAATTTAATGACTGCAGGGCAATTCAAACTAAATGAAAAAATAAGAAAATAATGTACCCATATGTAGGATGATTTTTAAAGTGAAGCCTATTTTCATTCAATTTATTATTTGTTTTTGTCATTTCAACTTTTTAAGTTCGGAAAGATAAGTAAACATTGATATGATTATCTCCTGGTAAGAGAAAAGTTCCTTTTATAAATACGAGGTAGGCAGGTAGAA
>NW_022109767.1:7385612-7386461 GCF_000313985.2 Echinops telfairi | reverse complement strand
CATGGAATGCCAGTTTAATAGAACAAAGTATTCTTGCATTGAGGTAGTACTTGAGTGGAGTCCCCATGTCCATTTGCTACCTTAATACTAAACCTCTAAATATATGCACACAAATGTACTTCCCTAGCCTTATATATAAATATATTTACATATGTACATGCCTCTACAAATGCCCTTTGCTTCCTAGCACTTTCTTCTCTTTCCTTTTACTTTCCTCTTGTCCCACGGTCATGCTCAGCCTTCATGTGGGCTTCATTCTGACTTTTATCTACAAAATACTCATTATCTGTATCTTAAACAGCCTTAATAGATTATCATTTAGATTACAAATGCCCTTATGTTATATTAAAATAGTTACAGTTTGTTTGCACATTGAGTCAATTCTGACTCAATGCGATGCAATAGGACAGAGTAACCCTGTGAGTTTCTGAGCCTGGGGATCTTTAAAGATATGGAAGTCCTCATCTTTCTTCCGAAGAGAAGCTGGTGATTTTGAATTACTGACCTTGTGATTAGCTCCTGGAGACTGTGTGCTCACATGTGCATACATATCAGGTGTGTGCACACACCGCCACTCATTTACATGCCCTTCTGCTCCAGCTATGCTCCCATCTCGCATCACTGGGTGGCTCATGCTACCATTATTCACCAGCCCCCTGCGTCACTCACTAAGTGTTCCTTTGGTTAGCTTGGACTCCATACCTGGTGTCTAAGTTCTTTCCATAAGAAAATACATTGCGATTCCATTCAAAGCTCTAACAGACCCTCAGAAATGCAACCCCTATAAGGATGACCAATACAAAGTGTCTTGTTTATGGCTTCTTTGCACCGTTTATACTCATGTATAAG